>NC_042615.1:368871811-369171811 GCF_901001135.1 Rhinatrema bivittatum
GCTAATCATCTGGAAAAGTGATATTAAATATGTTTATTGTGTACTACTGACTGGGTGGGAGTCTGGATGAACTGTGTGTGGAACTCTGGCTGAAGAACTAGGAAAGTATCAATGACCTAGAGAAGGACTGGGAAAACTGGTGGACTAATTGGTAAACTGGTTAAATTCATTTATATGCACCTGTTTTATAATTGGCCAACTTACATGTGTAAATCCTAATTTACAAGAGTAAGTCCCACTTTATTTCACACGTAAAATATATGCATGCTTATTTTTAAAATAGGTAGGACAAGTACACATGTTCAATACATTGATATACATTCTTAATGCATTGCATGTATTCATGCATGTCTACATGAACACATGTTACGGGGGTAGAGACATGTATTTTATAAAAAGTATGTATATCATGTGTGGGCTATAAAATGCTAGTGTAGATCTGCTTGTGTGTATGCCACCATGTGCAGTTGTTTGAAAGTTATCCTCAAAGACAGGAACAGGGAGGAAGTAGGCAACTAGAGAAGTTATTCTAACAGCAATAGAGGGCAAAACTCTGGAAAAGCTACTAAAGAAAAAAAGTGTAGCATTGTCACGATTACGCCCTCCTCACAGCTCTCTCAGCCGCTCGTCCTGGTTCTAGGGTACCTCTTCGGCCGGGCTCCCTTTCTGTCCACCCATCTGGCCCTTTGCACCGCTTCTCTGGACTCACAAGCTCCGGTACTCCCAAACAGTATAACATAAAGTTTTATCAAGCAAGGTTCAATGCAGTTCCTACAACCTTGCACGCTGTTGTCCATATGGTAATACCTGGCTGTTCTCGAGAGCACAAGCCTCAAGCACTTAGGCTATCCTTAGCCAGCCACTACCACTCCCTGTTAGGGAAACACACAACTCGCCCCGGTCTCCCCTCATTGTGCGGCTAGGGCCTTCCTCTGCCAAGCTGATTGTGCCTGAGGAGTGCTGCCCTTCTAGTAAAATATTCCTTTCACAACACTTCAGCTAAGCAGGTTTTAAAAGCTTTTAAACCAAACATTGCTTTCACACATTTCGTCCAAAACATTCTTTTAAAAATATCATTCTTTTACCATCCCCCAACCTCACAGTCAATCCATCTCCAATAGAAGAGCTGGTGGATCTTTCCCCTTCCGATCCTACCTCCATCTCTTCCTCCTCTGAATCTGAGGAGCCAGGCTTTTGAGGCCAACGCCACCAAGCCAGCACACCCTCTTCCTCCAATTCCATAGACTCTGCTGAGTCATAATCATTAGTCCCTACTTCCCACACCTGTTCCAGCTCTCCCTCAACCCAGGGGTCAGGTGACAGTTCTGGGAACCTGGGAGCTGTAGTTCTTGCCGCTTTCCTGATGGCCCTCTGGTGTATATTTTTAGTACTGCCTGCCTCTGTTTTTTTTTTATCTAGGCTGCTTCTGCCCTGCCCTGGCTAGGTTGTACTGCATCACAAGCATGATAAAATGAGAAGACTACAGGATGCCAGGCAATATGGTTTCAAAATGGAAGATCTTGCCAGGCAAGCTATACTGAGTTCTTTAATTCAGTGAAGATTAGGGATGTGCAGTAGGTGCTGCCTACATGGAGTTCAGTGAAGCTCTGGGCATTGTTCCACAGAAGACGAGCAAATAGGAAGATATGGGAGGAGACCAATAAGCTATAAATTAAGTGAGGAACTGATTGAGAGACAGGATAAAAGGGATAGTGGTTAATGGAGTCTACTTTATGAAGGTTAAATGATCAGTAATGTACCCAGGCTCAGTACTGGGGCTGCTTCTTTTAAACATTGCAGGGGGACTTAAGAAAAAAAAATAGCTTGTTTGGAAAATACTGAGAAATGCAGCATAGTGCAAATGCTGGAAAAGATGAAAAAATTGAAAGGTGATTTCAAAGAAACTGGAAAAAAGGAACAGCATTTGGGAAATGCACTTCAATGTGAAAAAAGATTAAAGTTATTCATTAGGGATACAAAAATCCATTAGTCATGTATCAGTTAGAAAGTCAAGAACTGGAAAATGTCAGACAGGAAAGAGATCTAAGAGTAATCATCCCCATTGTCCTAGAAGGTAGCTAGTCATTTTAATGAAGCAACTGGAAAAGCTAACAGTTTGCTCAATTGCAAAAATAGAGGTATTATTAGTAGTAAAAAAGAGATAATATTGCTTCTGTGTAGGTATTTGTAAGATCCCCACCTTCTTCAGTTCTGGAGGCTAAACATTCAAGAAGCATTTAGAGGATGGAGGAAGGGACTATGAAAAT
This sequence comes from Rhinatrema bivittatum, assembly GCF_901001135.1. NCBI lineage: Eukaryota > Metazoa > Chordata > Amphibia > Gymnophiona > Rhinatrematidae > Rhinatrema > Rhinatrema bivittatum. The sequence goes on from NC_042615.1 coordinate 368,874,079, forward strand.
GATACAGGGCCTGTAACACAATGGAAAAGTTTAAGATACCATAAGGAGCAATTTTCAAATGCTCTGCATGGTTGCAAACTACACAATACACTTATAAATGATTCACTTATAAATGATCAGTAATATACTCAGGCTCAGTACTGGGGCTGCTTCTTTTAAACATTGCAGGGGGACTTAAGAAAAAAAAATTGCTTGTTTGGAGATAATACTGAGAAATGCAGCATAGTGCAAATGCTGGAAAAGATGAAAATATTGAAAGGTGATTTCAAAGAAACTGGAAAACTATTTGAAAATTAGCTAGTGCAAGGAAAATGAAAAGCAACTGAATACTTTGTACCAGCTACCTGGATTGGCCACTGTTGGAAACAGGATGCTGGGCTTGATGGACCCATGGTCTCACCCAGTATGGTAATTTCTTATGTGCTGGTTTTTAGTAATGTGCGTATTAAAAATCCATGGCCCCACTTGATATGATAAACTAATGGTATGTAAATAAAACTGGAGCAAAACATTTGAGGCAAACCTATAAAATGAGCCAACAAAAAAACACAGTAAAAACAGTGATAAAAATTGGCACTAGTTGGAAAAATGCTGCAGAATTCTTTATTGGTTGAGAGAAGTAACCTAGGTAGACCTCTGTTGTAATTAGATTTGTTCTGTCTGTTTTCTTGGACATGCCTCCTCACAAGGAACTACAAGCTAGCCTCTTCCAGGGCAATTTTGTCATTGCTGGGTAGTGTTAGGTGAACTTGTTTTAAGTGTCGGAGGCTTTCTTGATGTTACAGTGGTGGAGGTTGTTCTTGGTGATTTGCGATTTTTAAGTGGTGTCTTGAGCTGCTTGTTTTTCCCTTGCTGTTTCCCATCATTTAGTTTTCTGTCTGTGTTCTTTAGTTAATCTGATTTTTAGTCTGTGACTCTATGTCTGTCTGTCCACTTTGTGTTTAAGCTCCTGAAAAAGTGGAGCGGGTGTCCGTTGCTATAGAGGAGGTGCGAGTGGGAGAATGGATGAGCATGGCAGTCAGGCAAGTAGACAGAGAGGATAGGAGGTATATGGTACATAAATCGGTTGAATGTAACCAGGGAGGGGAGATGGGGTGGGAGGAGAGGAGAGGAGAGGAGTATGTGTGAGATAGCAGAGACAGTTAGGGGTGGGAAAGAAAAAAATGGGTGAGGGGCAAGAGGAAGGAGAGAGGGAGGGGAGGGGAACAGATAGTGGTAGTCATGCTCAGGATGATAGGGAAACATCCCAGTCATTTTTAGTGTGTGATGAGCAAGAGGAACCAACAGCCAGCAGCTGGAGGAGAAGCAGCATCAATGTGATGTGCACTTCATGGAGGAAGAGAAAGATCTTCTGGTGCAGCAGGTCTGCAAGAAGCACAGTGCGCTCTTTGGGCAGAATACATCCTTGAAGATCAAGAAGAATAACTGGGAGAGCCAAGGATGTCAGCAGCCTATCAGTGATGACTAGGACAGTGGACCAGCTGAATTAAAGAAGATGGGACATCAAGGCAGCTTTCAAGGCCAATCTGGCACAGCTGTGGTATAGCCATGAGTGGTCCTGGGTTAGCCATGGCCCATCCACTTTTGGCTCTGGCCCACCCAATCAGTATTGCATGGGTTTGTCCATGGTGGCCCAAGAAGAAAGGCCCTGTCACAGGGTCACCATGGACAAGCCCAGTGCTCCCGGATGTGCAAACACAGGGGAGAAGTGTCTGAAGATAAAAGAAGACCCACAAGGCCACAGTGGGACCACCATCCCACCTACAGTAAAAGAAAGAAGAGGAACACATTAGGCAGGAGCATGTTCTCCTTCTCCTCTTTGTTCTCTGGCTCCATGGTAAATAACATGTGTGGCTAACAGGTGCTGATCTCGTGATGCATAAGATAACCATAGTGAAAGTGCTAGCTCCATGAGTTTTGAATAGCACAGGGCTGGCACACAATGAAGAGCAGCAGAATGAGCTCTCCTTTCTGCTCCTAATGATGAGAATTGCCTACGTTTTATGTACGTGTGTATATGAATAAATGGGAGCATGCCTGTGTTGTGTGTGTGATAATGGGATCCTGTCTGGGGGCTGTGTATGTGAATGAGAGCATGTTTGGGGGGTCTGTGTGTGTATGAATGGAAGCTTACCTGGAGAGTGTACGTGTATAAATGGCAACCTGCCTGCAGGGTTTTGTGTAAATGGTAGCCTGCTGGGTGTGTGTATGTGTGTGTGTGTGTGTGTGTGTGTGTGTGTGTGTGTGTGTGAATGAATGGGAGCCAGCCTAGGGATGTGTTTGTATGAATGGGAGCCTGCCTGAGGGTGTGTTTGTGTGAATGAAAGCCTGCCTAGGAGTGTGCGTGTATGTGTGAGAGAGAGAACATGTGGGAGTGGAGAGCCTGTGTGTGTAAGAAAATCCTGTAGGTGTGAGAGCATGTGTGAATATGTGTGTGTGTGTGAGCGAGAGAGAGAGAGCATATGGGTGTGCAAGCCTCTGTGTGTATATATGTATATTAGAGAGAGAGAGAGTATATGCACAAAATGGCAGCAGGAAAAAAAGAAAAAGCTGACTAAAATTCTCTCTTGTCCCTGAAGCAGGCTCATTGGGCTAAAACACTGTCAATGTCGAGCATAGGCTATCACAGGATGACATAGAGAATAGGATATCTATGAAAAGATATTTATCTCATGCAAAAGATAAGTAATATATTTCATTACCTTTTGTGAAATAAAAGTATCACCAAGAGAGTATATTTTGGCAAAAAAAATGAATTGAAGCCTAAGAGCAAGTTTTTAAATGCACACAAAAAAATATATAAAAAAGAATCGTTGCAAATACAAAATTAAGAGCGGTACTCTAGTTACAACCAGGAAATTGGTCTATATATTTGAAGCACCAGACAAAACAGACAACTAATATATCATACCCCATATTGGATTTTGTGTAGCATTAAATTTACTAGACATGTGATTCGGCCGAACCTTTTGGTTCGGCCTTTGTTATCAGCCTGCTGCAGGAAATTTTGTTTTCCAGCGGTTCGGGCCAATTTTTTTCGGCCGCCCTGAATTTCAGGGTTAGCACGCACTAACCCTGAAAAACGAATTTTCCTGAAATTTCGGGAAAATCCGCTTAGTTTTTCAGGATGGCCGAACCAGGACGAATGCACATCCCTAAAATTTACAGACAAACCACTTACACACACACTTTCATGTATTAACCCAGTCTAAGTGCTTTGGGTGCTCTTCCACATAAACTAGGCCTCTGTGATGGGAATCTTCAGCCTGGTCTCATTCCATCTGTTTCCAGCTCAGCTCTGCCTGCAGTTTCAGAACATGCTAGGTGAAAATCACTCAGCAGAGATCCCTACTCCTCTGATGTCATTTTAGGAAATAGAACTTATCTACTTCAGGAAACCTACTTATTCTCTAAGGAACCAGTTAATAACTGCTTGGCTATGGAAACATCATGAAAAAGAATTTTTAATAAGATCAAAACTTTCTACTTAGATAATTTATTTCTGAAATCTTCCTGTGCTTTGGCTTAGCTTAGTATTGTTATGCAGACCTGATAATTTAACTGCTTTGCATAAACACAGGTGGTCTAGCATTGCTATGACATTGCCTAGGAGATGTCTTAAGGATTTTTTTTCTTCTTTTCTGACAGCTGAATGGATCTTACTCTTAACCATCGTTAACATTGCTCATTAAAATGAATAGGGAAAACTAGTTAAATAAACACAGTTTCAAACCACATCAAATTCTCAGTTTGGTTCCAAATAAATTCTACAGGTGTCCTGTGTTTGTTCATGACTATTTTAAGCAGTCTTAAAGCTAATTTCTTTATATTCTGCAAATTAAGCATTTTTCCCCAAACCAAAGGCCAAAACAGTGTTTTTATAATCCCATCTGGTGACTACCACAACCAAACTACTTTTTGAGGTGTTTTTATTACTTTTTAATCTCAAGGACTCCCTGGGGAATACAGGAGGAATAACTCTTAAAATTCTAATTCTAATTGTGGTCAGTTTAATGTACCTTCTAAACAAGACCAGTACTGGCAAAGAAATGACATTTATTAAATTTAAGAAGTTTAGTAAACTTATTGGCGACGGTTTTGCAAGGGGGCTGCCAGGGTCCTTCCCAGGTGCTCAAATTAAGGTGGGAACCTCTCCCCATGCTCTCCAACAAAAATGCTATGTTTTTAAACCTTTAAAATTATTAGTTTTATTTTTAATTTACTCTTTAAAATGTCAAAATTGCCTTTGGGCACTTCTTGGGGCAGCCTCTCACAGATGCCATCGCTGACAACAGCGAGGGTCATAAGTGTGTGGTAGTACTTGGCTCTGATATGTTCTTGATTCTTTTATTTTACACAGTAACTGTTGGCTTATGGCCACAGAGGAGCCAGCCACAGAGAACCAGCTAACATCACTGCATGCCACCTCCTCCTCCTCCAATGGATGACAATCAGATATTTGAGCTCCACATCACATGGCTAGACACATCTATGTCCGACATCCTGGATATACCAGCAACATCTGGCATTAGCATGGGCATTTCTACAGACACCACTGTGGTCAGTAGTGGGGCTACACATCATGACATTTTCCCACCAATAGGCACACTACTCTCTGGCACTGATGCAATGGCAGAACAGGTCAAGGCAGAACTACATGCAAGACAGGAACTCATTGATGCTCGTATGACTGTGATGTGATCAACAATACAACAAGATGGAATAAATGAGGAAGAAGATGTGTCAGCTTTGGTTATTGCCAAAACAGTTTGTGAGGAAAATCACTGCTGCAGATAGAGTTTGAGCTTCATTGATGACATTGTTGGTGTCCTACAAGGACTTGATTCTTCCATATAGGCAATGAACAGAACCCTTACCAATGTGATCAGGCTGATGTTCCCCCAGGAGGCAAGTTCTTCATCAAACTCTGAATCCATGAGTTCTCCATGAGATCCAGAGGTGGGAACCATGGAAGGAGGTTGTATTCTTGAGACAAGCTCCCACTGCACCACATTTTTCCTGACTGTATTTGGACCCGAACCCACACTGGACCACCAATGACATTCAGTTTTTTTCTGTGATTGGTAGCTGGCACATAGTTGTCCATCAGGTTTCCAGTGCATATCCTTTTTGAGAAAAGGAATACATTAGCTGTTTGTTGCCACACTGGACAACTAATGACAGTCTCTGAGCTCCACCCAGCCCAAGCTGGACCACCAGTGTCAGTACATGAACTCCAACCCACCCAGGACCATCAATAACTGTCTCTGAATCCCATTGCACTGTCTCCTTAGGGCTGTAAGTTAGGAGAGGCTTTATTTTTCAATGTCTATCATTGGTGCTCATTGCTGCAGTATACAGAAATGGTGAGTATGCTCCTCATCTTGCTTCTCATTCAGACACTTCTTCCACTAGGATTCCTCATCTCTACATGGATGCTCCCACCAGCCCTCATCTCTTCTCTTTACATGACTATTTACACTCCAACATTATCCAGAACCATTCTTTCTGGTTCCATGATAAGCACTAGATGGATTCAGAATTGCTTTACTCACTTTTTTTTTCTTTTCCTTTCTTTTGCAGGTGAGTACATCATTGTTGCTTGTCACTGCAGTATGCAGAAATGGTGATTATATTCCTGCTCTTCTTTCCTGCGCAGATGCTTCTTCGACTCAGATGTTCCATCTCTACACTTTTGCTCCCACTGAGATTGGCTCATCTCTGCAATTGCTGGACCCACCACCGAGGAATATCTTGTTTCCTCTCCTAATTATACACTAATATTCCTATGCACTATCTGCCCAATTTTAAAACTGGTGCACGCATGCAGTTCCAGGGTTATGCGTGTGGCCGGGCCTTGCGAGCAAATTTTACAATACGCCTGGCCACGCGCGTAACCCCCGATTTGCACACAAGTGCCGTGCCTGCTGAAAGGGGTGGCCTGGGGGGTCATGGTCTGGGGGGGACGGGTTGGGACAGTGCCATTAGCAGCTGTCCCAGGAAATTGAGCTCGGCACCTGGCTGGCGCATGGAGTTTACTGCTGGTCCAAAGGAGCAGCAAGGTAAAACACAAAAAAAAATTATTATAGCTAGCAAAGGTCTGGGCAGAGAAGGGAAAAGATAGGAAGTTTAGGTAGGATATAGGAAAGTTCCCTCTAAGTCTGCTTCTTATTTGGAGCAGACTGAGAGGGAACTTGGGAAGCCCTACTTGCGTCGCCGTGCATATTTTTCTACCACCCCCCCCTCCCATGTGGGAAGCAGGCCACCTGCTCGCACATGCAGCGCGGATGAGCGTGCGGGACCTGTATTTTACAACATGTGCGCACTTTATAAAATAGCATGCGCTCCTTTTAAAATCTACTTTTATTCTTGTTGGTTCCACAGTGGATGCTAGATAGTACATCTCTAGGCTTCTGATTTTCATTTCTCACTTTTGCTTTTTTTTTCCCCTTCTTTTTTGCGGGTGAGTGCATCTTCATCATCAGCACTCATCACTACAGTCTGCAGAAATAGTGGTCCCGTTCCAGCTCACTCATTGCTGCTGTTTTGCTGAAATAGTGAGTAATTGACAACGCTTGGATGCTTCATCCAGTTTGCCAGGCTGTCTCCTGTTTATGGATCTGTTGATTGCATTTATGGACGTTTGCTGCATATGTTGCCTTGCATATGCTCTGCTTCCCAGGCTGTCAGCTTGGCTCTTGAAATGTTATTGGACTCTTGCTGAATAAGCAACCTTGAATTTTATGCAATTGCTTTGAAGTCAATCTTACATTTTTTTTTATCTCTGCAATTACTTTTGAAGTGAAATAAACAATCTTAAAATGTTACTTCTGATGTGTTTGTTTGTTTGTTTGTTTTTTTCTCGGTTGGAGGGTAAGTGTGGTGCAGGTTGGCTTCAGAATTGCTTTTCTCACTTTTTTTCTCTTTTTCATTTCTTTTGCAAATGGGTGCATTATCATAAATCAGAGGTCATGCCTCCTTGGGCAAGAGATTTCCACACTTGGAATTGTTATTGGAAATCTCTGGACCAAGCTTGCAGGGAGCGTCAAGAGTTGCCCCGAGTCCTGCATCCTTGGCTTCAACTATTAAATGGAGGGTGAAATTTGCAAGATGGGAGAAGGCAATAAAAAAATAGAAGTTAGTGATGGTGAGAAAAGCTAAGGGGGACATAACCATGGGTTATATGTGATGTATTTTTGGAAGGTTGGATGTTTAAGTGCATTATTATTTATTTATTTATTACTTAACATTGTTTCTATACCGCCTATACAAGCTATTGCAGATCTAAGCAGTTTACAAATAAAAACATTCATAATCAGTATTGGCAAGTAAAATATACAGTGTGCTAGACGTAAATGAAATTAAACAAAATTTTAAAAAGGAAATTAAAAAAAAAAAACAAACCATTACGTGTGCATGTTTGATACTAGCAGATTTTGTGTGTGCTGTGCGTGACAGGTGGTATTGTGTACAAAGAGATTTTAGAGTTAGAACTATAAGTGGTTGAGAGCTGATTTCAAATAGGCATATTTGAGAAACTGAGTGTGCATAAGTGATCTTGCCTTCATGACCTTCCTTCAAGCAGACTTCAGCATGTGCTCAGTTTTCCAGATGCTGCTGACATAATGCATATGAGTTACAGATTATATAAGGAAAACTGAAGCTTGAGTCTGGGCAATGTATTTTGCAATTCAGACCGCAGGCTGGCCTAAAAAGTCACATTGGGAGGGTACTTTTCAATAGTGTGCATAGCTCAGCACATCCATGCATTTTGAGGTGCATCTAAAGTTACTCCTGTATTTATAAACTGTGTAGTAAGAGCTACATAGTTTATAAAATCCACATATTTCTGCCTTCAAGTACATACGTGTTTCAGAATATTAGTTTATATACCTATTTTATAAAATCAAGCACATATATGTTAAGTGCAAAATAATTGTAGCGTGTACATAATAACCTCAATTTATACATAAAGGCAGGAATTTTAGAAAGATGGCTGATTTATTATCATATCTTATGAAAATACATATGCACATATTTTCAAATGCCAGATTGCTGAGATTTCCACCAGTTGACCCAGACTTTCACTAGTTCATCCACACCCTCCTCTTCTAAATGCAATTGTTTTATATATCTATGCAAAAAACATCAGCTAACTTCATCACAATCTTAAAATTATTACAATTTTCCAGGGATACTCATATGTGGTAAAAAACTCTGACAAATCTCGTCAGAGAAAAAAAACACTATTGTATATACTCATAGTCCCATTATTTTTCTATATGCTTATTTGTGCACCTAAGTGATTCAAAACAGTCTTTCTTAATCTGAATTTTTTCACAAACGTTACTCTCAGAATGAAGACAGTATTCAATAATTAAAAGCAGTAGTTTTTAATCTAAATTGAACAAGTATTTCCCTAATAATAAAGACATCACCTGACCCAGGCATGTTTTGTTTTCATGCTTCTAGAGAGAAGTCATCTCTTGAAGATATTTTTGCACTGAATCATTCTCATCAAGCTTCCATTTAAGAGATCATCGATATCTGGGGAAAAAGGCCAGCATTTAAACAGTAATTGTTCACACTGAATAGCCTATCAATGCACACAGAACATGCCCATGTTAGAGTATACCAGTCAAGCTCTTTATTTAAACTTCCAAGTTACCTTGCATGCAATCTAAAAATCCATTGTTGCTCCTTATAATTTAATAAATTATATTTATCACCACCCCTCCAAAGTTAGCTGGTGTTTTTTGCATAGATTAATTATATAAAAGAATTGCATTTAGAAGAGGAGGGTGTGGATTGAACTATTTCAAGAACTAATCATTGTAGTTGTGTAAAAACATTTTGTTTTTGGAAACAATGCAATGCAATAGATGCCTCTAAATTCTTATTCAAACAACTTCAATGTTCAGTGAAGCACACCTTTAGTTGACTTTATGTGTGTCACATATACAACATTAGATAGTGACGTTGAATAGAATACACAACATTTTTAGATAAACATGTGGTAAGGTATCTTAAATAATAAATCTCTTTAATAATTGGATGCTGCCATTTCTCTTCTTGCAGAGTCTGTAGAAAAACTGAAGAGTTCCCACATGACTTAAAAATACCAGGTTATTTAGAAGAGTCTTATTTTAATTTATTTTTGGGTCAAACAACCTCATATTGTTCTTTGTTTGATTTATAATTATACATGTTTTTATGTACTCTGCCTCAATCTTTTTCTGAGGGTGCGGGTTATAATTGAAATAAAAATGTAAAAAAAAAAAGTTTATGTAAATAATGATGTGCAAAGACTCCTTTGTTGCTTTCGGATTAAAATGTCAAAATAGGAAATATGTTGTTCATTCACATTCATAGTAAACTTGAAATGTTAATCTTATATGTTTAGCCAATTGAAAAACTCCTGAAGTTTTTGATAAGTCCCCAACTAAAAAAGCAGAATGTCATCAATAAAATGCCACCACAACACTGTGATGGATATAGAAAAATGTTTTCAGAACAAGTGACTAAATGATTAGCGACACATGGAGCCAACATGGCCCCCATTGCTACTTCCTTGCACCTAGATTCATCAAAATGCTATAATAATGTATGGATAATGCCCATGGTAAGAAAAGGGATGTACTTATTGTAATTTTTGAATTACCACACTGCTTCACATAGATAGTTTCACAGGTAATACTTTTATGAGAGAGAGAAACTAGTTATAAGGCCTTCATAGTAGTCAACTATTTTATCACTATAGGAGGGCCAGCTAATAGCTGGAGATGAGGTGTTGGTGGTGGTTTAGGGTTTAGGGGCCAGTTTTAGATGCGGAGTGAGACATACGAACAGCGCAGTCCACCCAGATAAAGATTTGACATTATTTGGAGTGAGGAAAGTCTCACAAAGATGAGATTTCTACTAAGTTCTCTTGCACTGGAAAAAAGGTGTAGTTAAAACCATGCAATAGCATGTGTTATGCTATCACACAGCACAATATTGCTCCTCATTTTAATACAACCAAACCCCTCCTTCTAAAAATTTGCATTTGCATCATGCGGTAACATAATTATCACATGCGCTATGACATTAACGCCTTAGGGGTGGATTTTAAGAGCCCTGCTCGCGTAAATCCGCCCGGATTTACGCGAGCAGGGCCTTGCGCGCTGGCGCGCCTATTTTCCATAGGCCTGCTGGTGTGCAATGCCCCGGGTCTCGCGTAAGTCCTGGGGTTTTTCGAGGGGGGCGCGTCGGGGGCGGGGCCGATCGGCGTGGCGTGTTGGGGGCGGGACGTGGCATTTCGGGGGCGGGCCCGGGGGTGTGGTTTCGGCACAGGGCGGTCCGGGGCGTGGCCGCGCCCTCCGGAACCGCCCCCAGGTTGCGTCTCGGTGCGCCAGCGGCCCGCTGGCGCGCGGGGATTTACTTCTCCCTCCGGGAGGCGTAAATCCCCGGAGAAAGGTAGGGGGGGGGGTTAGATAGGGCGGGGGTGGGTTAGATAGAGGAAGGGAGGGGAAGGTGAGGGGAGGGCGAAAGTGAGTTCCCCCCGAGGCCGCTCCGATTTCGGAGCGGCCTTGGAGGGAACGGAGCAGGCTGCGCGGCTCGGCGCGCGCCGGCTGCACAAAATTGGCAGCCTTGCGCGAGCCGATCCTGGATTTTAGCAGATACGCGTGGCTACGCGCGTATCTACTAAAATCCAGCGTACTTTTGTTTGCGACTGGTGCGCCAACAAAAGTATGCGAACGCGCATTTTTTGTAAATCTACCCCCGATTGTGTTAATATCATAACTAAACTAAAACACTTCCTATACGCAGACAACGTTCAAATTCTGATCCCTATAACGTAATCCATCACAAAAACACTCAAGTACTGGGAAAACTGCCTCCAAGAGATCAATCTCCTCCTCTCCAGCCTAAACCTGATACTCAATTCAGCCAAGACTGAAATCTTCCTCATTTCCCCAGACGACAACGATACCCCTCAAAGGTTAATCAACAATACTTTTGACACCCAAGCAAGAGACCTGGGAGTATTACTCGACAACCATCTAAATCTAAGAACATTCATCAACAACACAACCAAGAACTGCTTTTAAAACTGCAAGTATTAAAAATAATTAAACCACTTTTACACTTTCAAGATTTCAGAATTGTCCTACAAGTCGTCCTATTATCCAAGATAGACTACTGCAATTCCATTTTGCTAGGTCTACCCACCTCATCAATCAAACCACTTCAGATACTTCAAAACACGGCGGGCCAGAATACTAACAAACATCTCCCCATCCTAAAAAATCTCCACTGGCAACCAATATGTTTCAGAATGTTTACACAAGTCCCTCACCATTATCCACAAAACCATCCACAATCAAGCACCTTTTAACCTTCAAATCCCAATCAGACTACACACCTCATCCAGACCGATCAGATAAGCTTACAGAGGATCCCTGCAGTCCCTCCAACCAAATCTAGTCACCACATAGCCACAAGAGAACGGGCCTTCTCTACAGCGGGACCAACCATTTTGGAATACTATTCCGGCTGAACTCAGACAAGAACCCTGCCCGTTGACTTTTAGAAAAAGGCTTAAGACATGGTTATTTAAACAAGCATTCCCATAAATTCCCTGATACCCTTAGCTAAGACCTCGGATTCACCCCAACAAACGCTTATGAACTCTTAACACACATCAAATAACTGTCCTTATATTTAAGTTACTTATGCTCTGCCTTCTTCTTACCCAGTTCTTCACCCCTGTTTTATTGTAACTTTTTGTTTCTATTTTTTCTTCTTTACTATGTTAATGTTTAAGGTTATTATACCCTAGTTTCTTGTAAACCGACATGATATGACACTATCATAAATGCCGGTATATTAAAAAGCACCAAATAAAAAAAAAAAGCACCAAATATGCGTGCGTTAATGCCATAATGCACTTTTATGAATTGATCCTGTTGGTTTTGTAAATAATAATTACCCACACAATAAAAAAATTATTATTTAAAACTAACTGTACGAACTGCCAAAATTGTGCTGGTATTCACAGAGGGGCAGATTTTCAAAGGAGTATGCCTCGGGCAGACATAACTTTTGGAATAAAGGTGTGGGGGGAATTAGTTAGGGCCGGGGGGGGGTTAGGTAGGGGAAAGGAGGGGAAGGTTGGGGGGAGGCGGAAGGAAAGTTCTCTCCAAGGCCGCTCCATTTTCAGAGCAGCCTCGGAGGGAACGGAGGCAGGCAGCGTGGCTCGGCGGACGCAGGCTGCCAATTTTGCACAGCCTTGCATGCGCCGACCCTGTATTTTAAAAGATATGAGCGTAAGTGCCGGGGCTTTCCCGGGGGGGGGGGGGGATGTCGGGGGCGTGTCTCAGCTGGTGCGTCATCAGGGGCATTCCGGGGCAGGGCTGCAGGTGTGGTTATGGCCTGGGGTGAGGCTGTAGCCTCCGGACCAGCCCCCGGACCGGAACATGGTGCACCGGCAGCCGGCCCAGCGCGCATAAGTTTTGCCTGCCTTGGGCAGGCGTTAACTTTTGGAATAAAGGTTGGGGTGGGAATTAGTTAAGGTCAGGGGTGGGTTAGGTAGGGAAGGGAGGGGAAGGTGGGGGGAGGTGGGGGGAGGCAGAAGGAAAGTTCCCTCCGAGGCCGCTCCAATTTCAGAGCGGCCTAGGAGGGAACGGAGGCAGGTTGCACGGCTCGGCGCGTGCAGGCTGCCAATTTTGCGCAGCCTTGCGCGCGCCGACCCTGGATTTTAAAAGATATGTGTGGCTACACGCGTATCTATTAAAATCTTGCATACCCTTGTTTGCACCGGGTGCGGTGAACAAAAGTACGCGCGCGCACTTTTTTAAAATCATGCCCCTGAGGCTGTAGAAGAAAACTTAAAGCTTATGAAATCACCTGCAGTACTAGATTAATGGGAGATATTTGTATATAACTCTTCTATTCCCAAAAATAAACTACAATATAGAAGATTATCACCCTGAAAGTCTTGCTATAAATTTGTAACATGCAAAAAATCTTTTATATATGATTGACTCAAACTAACTAAAGGCACAAGAAAATATCAACAAATTGAGTCAAGGGATCCAATAAGGATCCATTATCAGATATTATTGGATGTCTCTACAGGTTTTCGGCACATATATATTACTGGGATACGAGGCTGTTGTAGCTGCAAAAATGTTATCACCTTTTCAGTTAAAAATTCCATATTTCTGACCTTATCAAAATCATTATTTATCTTTTCTTGAATCCAACAAATAAGGTCCTCTGACAAAGGCTGATAGAACTCCATCGTTGCAAGTTGTCAATAAATCTCCTGTACATACTGTGCCCTCAATTGAACCACAAAACCTCTACCTTTATCTGCAGATTTTATAACAATTTCATTTTATGCTAGCTGTTTCAATGCAATTTTCTCTTCTGGGTCTAAATTATAATACCTCCTAGAAAGCAAAACTACATGAGAATGATGAGTGCAAACATATCTTCAAACGATGACTTCACTCCTGAAGCAGGGAAATGAAACAGGTGATGTCTTCATTATCAGGGAAATGCTGTTTCAATTGGCTAAAATTAAAAAAAAAATTGTTTTGAATTATTGAACACTGTCTTCATTCTGAGGGGAATGTTTGGGAATAAAATGGATTAAGAAAGAATGCTTTGAATCACCTAGGTACACAGATAAGCATATAGAAAAATAATGGTATTATGAATATACATATATTAGTGTTTTTTTTCTCTGACAAGATTTGTTGGAGATTTTTCCACATATGAGAGTCCCTGGAAAACTGTAATATTGTTAAGTTTGTGGTAAATCTAGCTGGAAGATTTGCATAAATAATTGTTATTTACCAGCTTTTGTTTTTTTTTAGATACAGACATACATTTTTTGCCAGAAATATGTATATGTTCCAAATGCAGATACCACTGATCCCTGTTTGTTCATCATGTTTTAAAATATACTGAAAACTTTAATAGGCTCACCAGCATTCATTTAGCCAGTAGACAGAGTTTGCTTTCATTAGTCTGATTTATATTTTTAAATTGATAAAGGCCATCTCCACTTTAAAATGGATTTCTAACTTGTGATAAAATGTATTGCAATGTTCAAAACCAAACTACTATCATGAGATTTAGTCACTTAGCCACTAGAGGACACTGAAGCATCATAACTATATTTTTTGTTTTAAATATGACAATAGAGAGTTAAGATCTATTAAGGAGGAAAAAAATGACTCAAAATGCTTGATTTTCATGTGGTCTCTTTTGGGAATCAGCACATTTGCAGTGTATTTCACTAGTCACTTCACTTTGATCTCTTCATTTGCATCTTTAGTAAGTCTGTTTTATTCCTGCTGATATAACATTTAGGAATACATTTTCTCATAGCTATAAGAGAGACACAAAGAACATTCAAGGTGAGTAAGCAATATGCAAATCTGTGAAACTATTGTACATTTTGTAAAAGGACATCCATAGTTAACAGCTCATAGCCCAATGTTTACTAAAGCAATGATCAGGCAAAGATCTCCTCCCAAATGAATTGAAGAGTTGTACATTATTACTAGTACCATTAATATTAAACAGCATGTACAGTATATACCTTTTGGTGAAGGTATTATGATTTTATCAAAGCTAGCAAAAGCAAAAGCATCTTGTTCCTGAGAAATGCTTCTGGTTCTAGTAATACCAGAGGTTTTTGATAATGACCACAAAGAAGCATCCAAGTTAGCCAGCAGTGTCGTATTACTGTGTATTTAGTCTCCATAATTGTACTAATTCACATACGGCGGATTTTACAATGCCCTGCCCACGTACATCCGGCCGGAATTTTAAGCGAGCAGGGCCCCTCAGCGCTGGCGCGCCTATTTTGCATAGGCCGCCGGCGCGCACAGAGCCCCGGGACGCGCGTAAGTCCCGGGGCTTTTAAAAGGGGCATGTCGGGGGCGTGTCGCGGGGCGTCGCCAAGTGACGAGGCATTTCAGGGGCGTGACGCGGCGTTTTGGGGGGGGCGGGCCCGGGGGCATGGCGCCGGCCCGGGGCCGTTCCTGTGGGCGTGGCCGCACCCTCCGGAACAGCCTCCGGGTTGGGTCTTGGCGCGCCAGCAGCCCGCTGGCGCGTGCGGATTTACGTCTGCCTCCGGTAGGCGTAAATCCATGGATAAAGGTAGGTGGGGTTTTAGATAGGGCGGGGGGGTGGGTTAGGTAGGGGAAGGAAGGGGGAAGTGAGGGGAGGTGCGAAAGCAAGTTCCCTCCGAGGCCGCTCCGATTTTGGAGCGGCCTCGGAGGGAACAGGAGGCAGGCTTGCGCGGCTCGGCGCGCAGAGGCTGCCCCAAAATTGGCCAGCCTTGCGCGCGCCGATCCAGGATCTTTATAAGATACGCGTGGCTACGCGCGTATCATATAAAATCCAGCTTCCTTTTGTTTGCAAGGGTGCACGGCTAATACAGATAGGATGGACGTAGACCCGAAATGAAAGTTACGGAGACCTCAGGGAGGTCACAGTTCAGGAAGGTACTCCGGGCGAGACAGGCAGCGCACTGCGGGTCTAGTTGGGCAGAAGCCGTGAGTGGGATTCCCAGCAGGCTGGTCTGGTAGTCTCAGTAGGCCAGAAAAGAGTGTCCGAGTGAAGCACAAGGGGTGAGAGCCAGAGTATCAGTCCAGAAGAAGTCAGCCAAGCAGGGGTCAATCCTAGGTCAATTCCGAGCATAGTCAAGGCAAGCAAGCATCAGTTCCAGGCGGCAGACAGGAGAATGGTCCAGGCAAGGCCAGAGGTCAGTTCCAATTATTTTTTTCAATTTTTTTAATTTTTTAAAGGAGAATTTTATCATTCCAACTTCATTTTTAGGAGTTAAAATAATTGTTTCTTCAAGACCGTGGCAACCGAGAAACAACGTGAATCACCCCATGATTAAATATACAGAGCAAGCACTACTAACAATGAGTGTTTAAATGTTAAAATGCTTTTGTCAGTGTAAGTGTGCAGTTGCTCAAGGATGAGGGTTTAACATGTGCTTACTTGTAACTACCAGATGTGAATCGTTGTTTCTCGATCGTCTTAACGATCGATTTCGGCTGGAGGGGGAGGGAATGTATCGTCGCCGTTTTGGGTGTTTAGGAGTATCGTGAAAATCGTTTAAATCGTGATGAACGGCACACTAAAACCCCCCTAAAACCCACCCCGCACCCTTTAAATAAATCCCCCACCCTCCCGAACCCCCCCCCCAAATGCCTTAAATTACCTGGGGGTCCAGCGGCGGTCCATAGCTAAATCGGGGGGAAGGGGGAGGGCCAGGAAAAATCGGCACACTAAAACACCCTAAAACCCCACCCCCGACCCTTTAAATTAAATCCCCCACCCTCCCGAACCCCCCCCCCCAAATGCCTTAAATTACCTGGGGGTCCAGCGGTGGTCCGTAGCTAAATCAGGGGAAGGGGGGAGGGCAGGAAAACCGGCACACTAAAACACCCTAAAACCCACCCCCGACCCTTTAAATTAAATCCCCCACCCTCCCGAACCCCCCCCAAATGCTTAAATTACCTGGGGTCCAGCGGCGGTCCGGAACGGTCTCCTGCAATTGAATCGTGTTGTCTTCAGCCGGCGCCATTCTGCGCCGCCATTTTGCAAAATGGCGGCGCAAAATGGCGGCGGCCATAGACCAACACGAATTCGACTGCAGGAGGTCGTTCCGGACCCCCGCTGGACTTTTGGCAAGTCTTGTGGGGGTCAGGAGGCCCCCCCAAGCTGGCCAAAAGTCCCTGGGGGTCCACCGGGGGTCTGGGAGGCGATTTCCTGCCGCGAATCGTTTTCCGTACGGAAAATGGCGCCGGCAGGAGGGTCGACTGCAGGAGGTCGTTCAGTCGGGGGTTCCGGACCCCGCTGACGACCTCCTGCAGGCGATCCGTATGGAAAATGGCGCGGCCATACGCGTATGGCCGGCACCATTTTCCGTACGGGAAAATGATTCGCGGCCAGGAAATCGATCCCGGACCCCCGCTGGACCCCCAGGGACTTTTGGCCAGCTTGGGGGGCCTCCTGACCCCCACAAGACTTGCCAAAAGTCCAGCAGGGGTACCGGAACGACCTCCTGCAGTCGAATCGTGTTGGTCTATGGCCGCCGCCATTTTGTGCCGCCATTTTGCAAAATGGCGGCGGAGAATGGCGCCGGCTGAAGACAACACGATTCAATTGCAGGAGACTGTTCCGGACCACCGCTGGACCCACAGGTTAATTTAAGGCATTTGGGTGGGGGGGTTCGGGAGGGTGTGGGATTTAATTTAAAGGGTCATGGGTGTGTTTTAGGTGTGGTTTTAGTGTGCCAGTTTTTCCTGCCCTCCCCCTTCCCCCGCTTTACGATTTTTTTGACGTTAAATCAGGGGAATTGGTATTGTATCGTGGCCCCTAACGATTTTTGACGATTTGAAATATATCGGACGATATTTTAATTGTCAAAAAACGATTCACATCCCTACTCGTAACATTCTTATATATGTGATTTCCTTCTTGTTTCTTTGTTATAATTTCTATCACATATTGGACCAGTTCTTCCTTTTTTAGAGGTCAGTTCCAGGCAGCAGACAGGAGAATGGTCAGGCAGGCAGAGGTCAGTACCTGAGGGTCAGTCCGAAGGAGACCTACCTGGGAAGGATGCAGGAATGAGGAGACGCTGGAACAAGGAGACACTGGAACAAGGAATGCTGGAAACACGGAGTAAGCAAAAAATAACACCACAGTGTTGTCCCGATTGCCATGGCGAGGTCCTGGGGGACAGGGCCTCGCTTTTATACTAAAGTCAGTGACGTCATTGGGCTGTGCCGCTGAGCTGGTTCCCAACCCTTGGCCCTTTAAAGGGCTGGGCAGTCCACGGACATGCGCCTCGGGGCGGGGCCTGGCACTGGGAGAGGACACAGTTCCCTGGCGTGGAGCTAGGCTGATGTGGAGGGCCTAGGAAATGCCACTGCGGAACGCCGAAGATAAGCGGGTTGCTGGCAGTAGCAGCGTGAGAGAATGGCCACGGGATCCACTAGATTAGGAGCAAGATGAGCAGGCCCGGGTGCAGGCCTAGCGCAGACGGAATGTGCAACAGTACCCCTCCCTAAAGGCCTCCCCCTTCTCGGTCGGGGTTTATCAGGGTGAGCCTGGTGGAAGGCTCTCAACAGGTCCTTATCTAGAATATGTTGGGAAGGTTCCCACAAATTCTCTTCAGCCCCATACCCTTCCCAGGCTAGGAGGTACTCCCATCTGCCTTGGAGTTGATGGACGTCGAGAACCTCCCTTACCTGCTGGATGGCATCGGGTTCGGTGGTGACTTGAGGTGGATCTGGTGGATGTCTGGAGGGCTACTAGAGCATGAGGAGCCTGAGGAGTGACACGTGAAACGTGTTGTGGATTCCCAAGCTCAGTGGAAGTCGTAGTTGGTAGGTGACTGCCCCTATGCAACGAAGGACGGGGAATGAACCGATGGACTTAGGGGCTAGCCATTGGGAAGGCAGCCGTAGTCAGATGTGTTTGGTACTCAACCAGACCTTTTGCCCAGGCAGGAACTGAGGTGCGGTCTGACGATGGGCATCTGTGATGCATTTGACCCAGTCAGCTGCTTGGCAGAGTCTCTCCCTTACTTAGTTCCAGAGCTGGCGTATGGTTTGGGCTGCAGGTAAGGGTACACTAAGTGGAACCGGCAGAGGTAGGCGTGGTTGACGGCTGAAGACCAACGTAAAGGGTAAAACTTTCGTGGCAGAGGCAATGTGAGTATTATGGGTTAGTTCAGCCCATGGCAGGAGGTCAGCCCAGTTATCTGTTGGTCGTTGACTATGATCATAGGAAGGTTTTCAAAGAGTGATTGGTCCTTTCGGCCTGGCCATTTGGTTGCGGATGGTAGGCTGATGTTAAGTTTAACGTTATATTGAACTTTTACCTAGAGACCACCAATATTTAGCAGGAAATTGGGGACCATGATCGGAGACGATTTCTTGTGGTAATCCATGAAAGCGAAATATGTGGGTCAAGAAAAGTCAAGCTAAATCTGTAGCCAATGGAAGTCCAGGTGAGGAGACAAAGTGGCCCATTTTTGAGAAGCGGTCAATGATGACCCAGATTACAGTATTTCCTTTTGAGGGAGGCAGATCCACAAAGAAATCTGTGGAGAGACTTGAAACAGGGTTCGGTGGGCGCAGGAAGTGGCTGGAGAAGCCGCCATGGGTGGCCAGTTGGGGAGTCCTTTACCATACCAAGCCACCAATAGTGTCTTCGGAGCATCTCGAGAGTCTGAGCTCGGCCTGGGTGGCCAACTAGTTTGGAGTCATGAGCCCAGCGGAGCATGCACTCATGGAGACAGCAGGGGACCACCATTTTTCCAGCTGGTACTGTGGTGGTGACTGCAATAGATATGCAAGCTGGATCAATAATGTGCCTGGGAGTCTCGGGTTGTGTCTTCTGGCTCAACGGAGCGAGAGAGTGCATCCGCACGGAGATTTATCGCCTCTGGGTGATAGCAGAGCTTGAAACTGAAGCGCTTAAAGAACAGGGCCCAGCAGGCATGCCTTGGGTTAAGTAACTGGGCCTCCTTTAGGTGTTCCAGATTCTTATGGTCAGTAAAGATTGTGAATTTGTGTTGTGCCCTTTCAAGCCAGGGACGAAATTCCTGGAGGGTAAGTTTTACTGCTAGGAGTTCTGTGGAGGAGAATTTATGTGAATAGAAGGAACATGGTACTAGTGTTCCCTTGGTGGAGTATTGACTCAAGACTGCTCCTGATCCGATGGCAGATGCATTGACTTCGACGATGAAGGGACGGTTAGGATCCGGGTAATGTAGACACGGGCTGGTGAAGAAGGCCTCTTAAGGCGTAGAAGGCTGATTGGGAATTGGGGCTCCACACTCAAAGGTTACACCATTTCCTAGTCATGGCAGTGAGTAGAGCGGCCAGCATGGGGTAATTGGGAATGAAGTTTTTGGTAGTGATTTGTGAATCCAAGGAATCTTTGTAGGGCTCGGAGGCCCACTGGTTGAGGCCAATTTCGAATACCCTGGAGTAGAGATGTGAATCGTGTGATCGATCGTCTTAACGATCGATTTTGGCTGGGGGGGGGGGAGGGAATCTGATCGTCGCGGTTTTGTTTTGTTTTTTTTAAATCATTTAAATCGTAAATCGGGAGAGGGCGGGAAAACCGGCACACTAAAAACAACCCTAAAACCCACCCGACCCTTTAAAATAAATCCCCCACCCTCCCGAAACCCCCCCAAAATGTTTTAAATTACCTGGGGTCCAGTGGGAGGGTCCCGGTGTAATCTTTCCACTCTCGGGCCAAGGCTGCATTAATAGAATGGCGCCGGCGCTACCTTTGCCCTGTTATATGACAGGGCAAAGGTAGCGCTACCTTTGCCCTGTCATATGACGGCCGTATGGCAATACGGCAATATGGCCATACGGCCGGTTGCCATTTTGCAATACGGCCCTAGTGCATGAGGTCGCTCCCGGACATGGTAGGAGCACTGGATGGCCGGCGCCATCTTTAAAGATGGCGCCGGCCATCCAGTGCTCATCAGCCCCTGTTATACTATACTCTATAATAGGGGCTGATGAGTAAAGATGGCCGGCGCCATCTTTAAAGATGGTGCCGGCCATCCAGTGCTCCTACCATGTGACAGGGGCCGGCCAATGGCACGGATACCCTGTCACATGGTAAGGGCAAAGGGGCATCGGCGCCATTTTTTTTTTAGAATAGCTGATGCCTGGGAATGGGAAATATCTTCCCGAGGCCTTCCTGGATCTCTCCTCTCCCCGAGGCTCCCCTGGATCTCTCCCCAAGGCCCCCCGAGGCCCCCCTGGACCACCAGGTAATTTTAAAAGGTTTTGGGGGGGGTCAGGAGAGGGGGGTCGATTTAAAGGGTCGGGTGGGGTTGTTTTTTTTAGCAGCACGGGCCTCCCTAAAAAAATAATTAGCGATGTGAATTGGAATCGGAAACGATTCCAATTCACATATCTTAACGATCAGATTCCCCCCCCCCGCCAAATCTGATCGTTAAGACGATCTGGCACACGATTCACATCTCTAGTAATTTTAATTTCATCTTTGCTCCTTTCTAGTGCTGTAGAGCAGTTGTTCTCAACCTTTTTTCAGCCGGGACACACCTGACAGATGGTTCTCACATACGTGACACACTGAACATGTGACCGTCATGGTGAAAAATGTAAATATACATTCTGCATTCGCAGGAACCCCCTTGACCCCCAAAAATGGGTGCAGAGCAGAACTAGGGCATTACCCGTACAACTCACCAAACAAAAAAAGATATTCTGGTTCTGAAGACATCTCAGTAAAAGCAAATAAAACTTTCTTTACTGGCAGGCACAATACCCTCCTTATGAAAAGACAGTAATTTACCACTACAAATATTTAACCAGGCCCTAAACACTAATACACCTCCTATTAGGAAAACAGAGCAAGCCAAGCTGCTATAGATAGATACCCACTTAGAAATAATTGTAAAACTATACTAATACATGTTACAAAACAGCTGATGAACAGAATAACATCCAAAATAAAAATTATTAAAAATTGTCCAAATATCAATAAATATTTCAAAACAGCAGACACATCACATAATACTCAATAATTAAAATGGCAGTCAATAAAGAAAAATAAACTTAAAAAGCTGTCTTTACTTACCCTCTCCAGCAACTCTCCTACTCCTTTCCCTTGCAGGCCAATAGCACTCATCAGAAGCAGCAGTGGCTGCTGAAGCTCTGTCCTCACAGTCCTCTTCCTTAGGGCCCACAACCAGTCAGAACCAGTCTCTGTCTCACACAGACCAGTAACCTCCCTAACTAGTATCTCTTCCTCTCACACATACCAGTCACCTCCCTGACCAGTCTGTCTCTCTCTCATCCACGTGAAAATTGAAATACTATACCAATAGCAAGTCATTTAAATCAATTGTATGCTAAAAAGCCAGGTGGACAATAACATACACTGATGCTCATAACTGGTAGATAACAGAAACAATTCATGAAGCTGTGGAATATCAACATCAACAGGCTGTAGGGGAAGAGCTTTCTTAAGCACAATAAGCACACCACCACCATGCCTGCCAGTGCACAGTTTTGAAACCACAGAATAGGTGAGAGGTCAAATTTAACTCACCAAAACAGTATCTAATTCAGATAACCAAGATTTGTTAACGCATTGTATATCAAAGTGGTTGTCTGACGCAATGCATGAAACTGGTCTTAGAGTTCTGGTCTGTGGCAATTGAAAAAAAATGCAGGATGTGGGGATAGACCTGTCTTGACCCCATATCACAGAGCACTCCTCAGTAAAATATGTATTCCCAACTCCTGTCACATGGCATATACAAAAAAAGGAAAGACAATGAAAATAGATTTTGACTTGTCTTTCTCCTGTAGTATCACAAAGGAGCTGCTCATTTATCACATTCCTTTGTAATGTGAAAAGGGTGTGTGCACGCCTCAACGCATGGCAGAGGTATGAGGTCACTTCTCTGATGGTGTCACAATGGGCAGGAGCAGCTGGAACCAGGCAACAGAACAGCAGTGCTCACTGAGGCAGAACACAGGCAAGAAGATTGGCCACGCAGATGCTGAACAGGCTATTTGCATGCTGTAAACAAATAAAGGCAATGCAGGCAAAAATGGTCAGTCTAGCATCTGCTGCAGAGCTAAGAAGTTGTCCCCTGATGATGTCACAAGTGGGGGAAGCAGCTGGAGCCAGGCAACAGGGCAGCAGAACTTGCTGAGGCAGAACATGGGTGAGCAGATTGGCCACCCAGATGTTCTACAGGCAAGTTGTCCGCTGTAAACAGATGCAAGCAGTGGAACTGTGAAAGTATGCGTGTACTTTGAAACTTATCCCAGGTAAACTACCTGCACAGATTTTCACCTGGTAATGTGCCTACATACCTACATACCTACATGTAACTTGGAACCCTTCCCTTATCACACCCCTGGAAATACCTCACTTCTCTAATTCAGAAGCTTTGCTATATTTAAGGCCTCTAACTCTGTTAATCTTTCTTCAAGATCCCCCATTTGAGTATTCGGGTTTTTTTTGTAAATTTGTTTTCACATCCATTGGATCTTTTTAAATATCTCCTTAATAAGTCTCTCACAAGTTGTTTAATTTTAGGAGATTTCAGTGCCTACCTCATCTCTTTTTGAAGCAATTGATTCCACCACCTTAGAGTCCTTCCCTAGGGCTTTAGCAGCTGGCTGACATAATTTCAAAAAAGGATATTGACTCAAATGCTAAGAGAGCACTTCAGCATCATCTCTGGATCACAGACAATGTCTCCAGTACAAATTGGGGTCTGACCGATCACTTTTTGTATATGGGAGGGGAGAGCCACTACATTAAGCAGCTATCAGACATGGCATCAGATATGAACCCCCACTGACACATTTACATTATCGTTGAAATTCAATAAAATGACTTTTACCCATTCTATGCCAATGAAGAATATATTTTTTTAATATAGCCTTTTATGTGTCCACAGACTATTATTCCCAACCATGACTCTGATCTGCCTATTTGCACTTCTGTATTTATGTAGTTTAACCTGTGGTAAGCTGCTTTGTTCTAGATTTTTGTTAAAAACAGGATACAAGCTATAAATCAAATGTCAGGAAACCTGATTCAGGCAGGTATCACAGCTTGGATTGACTATTCTTATTAAGAGGGCTATCTTGAGTAGCCAATGTAGTGCAAGTACATTGTGGCTAATTTTCAAAGAGAAAGTACCGGGTAGTTTCTCTTTAAATTTAGATAGAATAAAATATGATCACTGAAAGTGGTTGCATACTTCTGTGTCTATTATCTTTTGAATGTGGCAGAGATAGGGTGAGGTAGAATGCAAACTTTCAAAGATCATATTTCAGCAATGTATTTATTTATTTATTTAGTAAAATGTATAACTTGCTTTCCAATTCCAATCCAGATCTCCCAAGCTGATGTTCAAAATCATAAAACACAACTTACAATAATTAAACAAATTAAAACAAATAAAAATCAGAAAAAAATTCTCCTCCCATCAGAACCCAATTTAAACTTACATCAGACCATTCATCCAACCTATCCAGCACATATTTCATGAATCATCAGCTACATCTTTAATTTCTTTTAAAATTTCATTAACTCAATTTCTTCCCTGATCTCCAGCGGCATTGCACTCCACATTTGGGGAATGTGCATTGAAAAAGCCCTGTTCTGGAGTCTAATATGTAATTATGTATGTATGTCATGTTTTGGGTACCCCCTCCCCCTCCCACCTTTTCACTTTTCCTGGCAATCTGGCTAAAAGCGCTTGCATTGTGGAAACCTGGGCATCCTTTTCGCTTGGCAGAAGAGGGCAATCTTTAGACAGGAAAATGTACCTGGGTAAATGGCTTTCAAACTTGCAATCAGGGGTAGTAACTTTCAAGCAGGCGCGCGGGCACATATATACGGATATACATTGGTGCAAGCCCAGAGACATGGCCATTTCATAACAAATACACACATACGCGCATATGTTATAAAATAGACTGGGCAAGTATATGAGTGCGACCAGTTTTGAAAGTGGACAAGCACAGCCACTTAAATTTGGTATGAGCTGCACAAGTGGGGAAATGTTATAACAGGCGCACGTACTAGATGCCACGACCAGTTTGTCCACCAATTCTTCCTGTCTAGAGCTAGGTTTTCCAAAGCCTCCTGGTTCTTTAGCCTGCACTCTCCTAGTTACCCCAGACCCTTTAAACCACTCAGGATTGCCTGATTTGTTTTTTGTTAACTTACACTTTCTTGATCATAACAAAAGTAAAGTTACAAGGCACTGGACCTGGGCGCGGGCCAAGGTGCGTAATCGCTTGTGTGCACGTCTCTTGGCCACGCCCCAGAATGCCCATGCCCTGCCCACACCACGTCCCTTTTATCTCCGATACGAAATGTGCACACATCCCCCCACTTTATATAAAATCGCTGGGCACGAGCATGTGCTAGATGATCACCCATCTTCTGATTTGGTGCTCACATCTCTTTTAAAATTCAGTTCTACGAGCATGAGGAACCTTTTAATGAATAGCAATGTTTTATTACATTTTTGTTTGGGCAGTAAGAATAAAGAAATAACAGGGGAAACTATGATATTTGAATTGCAAAGCTAAATCCTGCCTCCCCTCCCTTCTGAATGAGTAATGCTTAATATTTGGCCTCTAGAGGTATAATTATTGTCTTTATCATGCCATCTTTCTCAAACACTATAGAATAAAATGTTACATTAGAAAAGCGAAGTCCATACATGTACTATTCTTAGAGATTTGCCTCATCAGTTGAATGAATACCACTGTCCTAGACATTGACTTCTTTTTCAAACAGTAGAGTTAGACAATTGTGACTGAACCACAGGTCTGATTTTACTTTCTTTATGTTAAGGCTTTATATAATGCTGCCTTGAAGGCTGAGGGATGCAAAGAACATCCTTTCTTTTTGCCTACGGGCAGCTGCTTCTCTTGGGTTTTACAGATAGCTTTCAATATCAATTCTGTTTAAATAGTGCTGTTCAGCTGTTTTCTGTTAAAGAAAAATGTGTTCTATTTCAATATGTTTTGAGCCCCAATGACTAGAGATTATTTTTTTTTTTTACTGCATATTTATATATACTACTGAGTCTTTTTTTTGGTTATTGGTTTATTTTGTTTGTAGTCATAAAGAACAGCACTGGGAGCCCTCACAAGTACTTATTTGACTTTGAACTGGAGACAAATTCATAGCTTAAATTCTTAATTTTCTCCTTATCCACTTGATGTCACACTTGTCCTAGTTCAGCAATAAAAACACTGCAACAAGCAAAATAACATCTAAGCATGTTCCACCTTATTCATTTCCTCACATTAGTTTACTTGTTTAACTAATTAAAGGGCTGTAATCCAGTAAGAAAAGTATAGAAACTCAACTGTAATAAAGAGTGTGTGCTGCTCAGTTTCAAGTGTCCAGGGAAGATTGCTTTGGCAAATATTACTTGCATATTTTCCTTCAGATGCTGAATAAATGAATACTACTGTATTGTGAGATGAGTTTTTGGCATTATACATGCCAAAAAAGTCTACCTTGCTTGTTATCAGGACCCAAGCACCATCCCTTCTCTCTATGCTAAAGATTACATATTAAGCTCTCTGATGGAGCATATGAACACTACTCAACAACAATTTCAGGAGAGACCATCCCACTGGGGCCAAAACCACTGCAGCACAGCCTTGGCAGAGCTCATCCTATCAGGGCCAAAGACTTTTGCAGGAGTGCACTGGTGGACTCCATTCCACCAAGACTGAAGACTATTGCAGGAGTGGCCTCCCACTCCTTTGGGCCGGAGATTGCTGCATAACAGGCCCAGGTGGGGGTAAAAGGACACAGAGTACCCCCTGGCCTGGGCAGGCAAAAAGGAAGAGGGGCTGCATCGGGCTTGAGAAAGGGAAAAAGATGCAACACTACACTGAAAAATTCTGACAGCAGGGTGCGCTGGGTCCAGGTAGGGGAAAAGCTAACAGGTAAGTGATTTATATACCATGACCCCAAATACAAGAGGATCACTTTATATTCGGGGTCATCTTAAAATCAGGCCAATCTGGTATTTCTTGCATCTTGTAAAACTCAAATGACTGATAAAACCACATTGTTATATTAATTTTCCATTGAAATAGCCTAGACATAACTTTTTGATACTTAGAGGATATCTCTACTGAAACATTGTCCTGTCTGTTCAAACGCTTCTTCTCCCTGGGCCAGCCAGGGCTGGGAGTGCTGTTGGGGGAGGAAGGCAACATTCACTGGGAAAGAGATTCTCAGTCATCATCCAATGATGACAGCTTTTGACCAGACTCAGGAGGCACAGACAGAATATTTGTTTCCAGAGTGACTCGAGTTCTATGATTCCTGGATGCTATGGCGCTGCTGTTTGGCAGTGTTATAAAATAGGGTAAAAGCCCTGGGTAGTTGTCAATGAAGGCTCCAAAAGAAAACACACAGACAAAAAAAAAAAAATGCCAGCAAAAATAAGGCAAGGTTGATCTATAGAATTCCTGTAGTATACAAATTGCTGAATATCTGGAAATTTTCAGCCAATTACCTCCCCTCAGACTGCACTAAAATTTTGAGATTGACTCAAGGGTTGTTGAACTCTGTCTCATAGGGATTTTCACCTGTGCCTAATATTTTGCAGTTTTAATTTTGAAGAATATTGTACTTCTCCTATATCAGAGCCAGCATGCACCATTTTGAAATAGGACATTAAGATTTTTAGGAAACAAGTTAAAACATTTTATTTTAAAACAGCTTTTTTAGAATGTAAGGTTTATGTTTGTGTTGTTGATTTTATTTGTTTTATTCTGTTTTATGTAGTCAGTATTATAAATGTATGCTTGGAATTCACATTGATCACTTGTGGACATTGTGGATGATAAAACTTGTTTAGTTTAGTTTAGATTAGTTTATTGGATTTTATATACCGATGTATCAGACAAACCTTCACACCGGTTCACAAAAATTACAAGATATTCAGATATACAATAATACATAAAATAGTAACAGCTAAAAACTACACAGAATAAAGAAATAAATTAGCTGTTAATAAAATGAACCAAACAAATAAAACTCATAAAACAGAGATCAAATTTAAAACATAATAAAAGCAATAAAATGAAGTAAGTGGTAAGACAGTATTAGAAATCAAATAAAAGATAATGGTAGCCTGTTAAAAAGAGTCAAGAGATATGAATAAACTCGCTGTTTTTCTACTCATTTGTAGCACCTCAGATTCTTGTTGGTATTCTGATCTATATTTTCGTACTCTATAAAAGCACATTTAAATAACCAGGTCTTTAATTCAGATTTAAATTGCTTTTTTTCTGTAGCCAGTCTCAATATTGTTGGTAAAGAGTTCCAAAGTTTTGTTCCAGCAATAGATACAACACATTCCCTTACGCGGCTTAACATAGCAGATCTAATGGTGGGAACTGATAGGAGACCCTTATCAGCAGATCACAAGTTCCTTTCAGGTACATGAGGTAAATACATAAATAAATGAACAACATAATTTCCTATAGTACTCAATCAACCCTCCCCATGCTTGCCTTTAATTGTTCACTTTGTTTTTGTGATTTCTCCAATCTGATGATGCCTCAGCTGTAGAAATGTATGTATTTGATTCAAATGGAAAAGATAACCAGCAATAGTGACTGCATTGTAAAAACACTGATAAACACCATTTTTTAACCCCCCCCCCAAAGAATCTCTAATTAGCCAGAAAATAAACACCTAAATTTACCATTTATTAAAACCTAAAATAGAAGCCCTAGATGTATTGCATAGATACAACAACAGCATTTACAGCCCTGTGAATTGGAGGGAAATGGAGTCATAATCATTGCACAATTAGAATTCCCAGTGCTTCTATTTACAACTCATGATTGTAGGTCTCCAGAAGGAGCCCTGGTGCAAGGATCTTGGCTGATGACCGCTACTGAGAGGGGAAATACAAATGTAGGGTTATGTGTCAATAAAAATTTCATTTTGTATCATTTCATATCATTTTTCCTTCCTTTTTATTTTTTGTATTTTGTTAGTTTTGTGTTTTATTTTTTGAAAATGTCTCGTTTACGTCCCATTATTTTGATTTAGCATGCATTTATTGGACTGACACCTGATTTTCAAAAGCATTTACACACTTAAAACTTGGTTTTACATGTGTAAATGCACTTTACCCATGTAAGTGGTTTTTTAAAATTTCTACAATGTACGCCATTGAATTGTAAGTGCACTTAAGGGGGATAGTTCTCAAAACTGCTTGCATGTGATCATATATACGTGTATATGGGTGCATGGTAATTTACTACTGTATTGTATTAACTGCATGCACACATGCACACAAGTTCACACTTAACCGTAAAAGTAATAGTTCTCATCTGGATAAGTTCCAATTTATGTAGCTAAGAAATAACACTTAGCCGGATATGTATGAAAAGCACTACTTGCCTATATAAGTGTCACTTTTCCAAATATCTGGGTATGTAAGAAAGCCAGATAAATCAAAAACAAAAGTGTTATTTATCCAGATAACTTCACATTTGTCTGTCTAAGTAGCGGCAAGGTACTACTTAGCTGGATAAGTAAGAATTTAGCTGATTAACCAAGTCATTTATCAAAATGCGTTAGGCCCCCAATGTGTGTTAAATGGGTCTGATACACACGATAAATATTGCAATAAAGGTTAGCATGCAAATTTTTAATTTGTTACGCAAGTGGGAGGAGTTAATGTACATTGGAGTTTCCTACACGGAATGTGGTATATTAACGCACATTAACACGGGATTTAACATAAAAAATAACTACACTTTTTTTTTTGTGGTACAGGGTAAAAAAAAAAATTATTGCAAGACCGCTGCCATTATCACAGATCACGGCTATTATAGCAGCAATTTTCACATGCGATAAAAAAAGGTATTCTTACAGAAACACTTACCAGGCAGTCCTGGCCCAATAAAAACACCTGTTTTTACCTGGTCTGTATTCCTAAACTAATAATGTTTGTGGCAATTTACTGGTTGGAGGATACGTGATGCTTCAAGAGGCTCGCCACAGACAACAACAACCACAAGAACAGCCAAGATCAGTTCCAACCCCTTCCAGAAAAGTCATTGCACTGGAGGCCGAGACACTGGCCCCACAGGGAGAGGCTCAGGGCTCACGACAGCACCTTGTACACAGGCGGCCACAATGGAAGAGATATAAGGAATGCATCTTTCCTCCCCGAGCCTCATTGCTGGGCATGCCAGAGAATTATGTGGTTAGCAGTAATAGCTTCAGCTCTCGGTCTATCCTGGAATTATATGATGAAATCCGAGGAGATCTGGATCTAGTCACGGAAAGGTCCCACGCTGGCCACCCTGCATTTCATGGCAACCAGCTCATTCCAAATGACAGTAGGGGAGCATGGGGGGAATGTTCCAAACCACTTTTTCACACTGTCTGAACCAGATCATAATAGCTGCAGCTGACTGCATTAATCACTACATAACATTTCCTCGGGACATGCTGGACTTGATGGACTTGAAGAGATGCTTTTATGCCTTCGCCAACTTTCCCAATGTTCTGGAAGCTATAAACTGACCTCACGTGGCCATCATCCTGCCCCGTGACAGGGAACAGATCTTCCGCAACAGAAAGCTCTTCCACTCCATCAATGTGCAAGTGGTCAGTGATGCTCGAATGTGCATCCTCCACATGGTGGCCAGGTACCAGGGAGCTGCACACAATTCCTTGATACTTAAGCAATCGGGACTCTATGACAATTTTGAGGATGGCCTCTATGCTGCCGGTTGGCTCTTAGGTAAGAGAGATGCTTCTTTCTCTATTCCATTTCTGGTTTTTTGTTTGTGGCAAATGGCATGGATATGGGGAGGGGGGCTGTGGGGGATATAACAGCATGGCTGAGATGACAAGTGGCTTCTATAGTTATGTCTGCAGGCCATTGCCCTAGGGTCTTCCTTTTTCTTCCCATGCTGCAGAGGCCTGCAATCTTGTAAGGGCAAACCATGCACTTGCATAAAGCTTGGTGTGTGAGCAAGCACTATACACTTTTACGTGTTCACTTAAAAAGTGTCCTGGTTAATCACAAGCTTGAAGTGTCCACACTGCTAGATCAAGTATGGCTGTTAGTGATGAGTCAGCCAGGATGTAGGGCACAGTTTGTCTTCCACATCATAAAGCTAAACCAGAAGCAGTGGCTTGTACATTTTGCGGGACAGGCATATTCCCTGTCTCAGGGCTCACAAATTGGTATCTCTGGAGGACATATTGCAGAGCAGGCAGGGACTTGTCCAATCAGACCATGAGGTAGCGGTTTTTCTATTAGAACAGGTGTGGCATCTCTTATGAATTCCTTCTAGGTTGGCTGACTGCTACAAACAAGTAGCCTTAGCTTGGTTGTGAGATGCTGCCAGGCATTTGGTGGAATCCCCATATGCCATTTATTAGTCTGAAAATTGTGACCTAGAATCAGCTACTGCTATCCTGGACAAATACTGTCCTAGAAAAATGTGGTATGCATTTAGGGTAGGAAAATAGGCTTTTAAGGCTCAGGCTAAGCTACAGGCTAACTTCTAAATAGCATGCCTTGATTTGGCAGCCAGATCTGAAAGTGACTGTGCTGTGATGCAGGAGATTCTGGCTATAGTTGCAGTCCCTGGATTCTCACCCCCATTGCTATTCCAAATACGCCGGTGGCATCAAGATATAACAAAGTCTTATGTTCTACCTGCTGTGTGTCTGTGTGCATCTGGGTGAGTGATATCCTATGATAGTCTTGGTCTATTTATGAGTCTGCAGGTAATGTTTTTCTCCTTGTTGCCTTCATTACCTCACCTATACATATACCAGAGCAGGTAGTGTATGCGTATCCATTTTGCACAGACTGTCTTTTTCCACAAGTAATCTTTTTTTTTTTTTTTAATTCTTTATTTATAACTTTTCAAAAATTACAAA
Source organism: Rhinatrema bivittatum (assembly GCF_901001135.1). Classification (NCBI taxonomy): domain Eukaryota; kingdom Metazoa; phylum Chordata; class Amphibia; order Gymnophiona; family Rhinatrematidae; genus Rhinatrema; species Rhinatrema bivittatum. The sequence goes on from NC_042615.1 coordinate 368,905,600, forward strand.
CAATAATATTTGACTTCACATTATTCAAAGGAACCTTTGAATATTTTCAGGTACTCAGGACATTTTTATATTGAAATAACATAACTTTAAATAATAAATTGAATTCCTGAAACCAATTACAAAACCAGTATGTGGGGAGCCTGAGCAAAACAAGTTTAACATAAATACATCAATCTCTTGGATTGCCATTATTACAGGATCTAGGTAGACATTACATTTATCTTACCAACTTAAATAGGTTTAGGCAGTATTCCCTTCCCTTTGGTTCCTCCGCTCTTCCATGTAATGCTCTAAATGAGACGGATCGTAATATACATATCTTATACCCTCCACCCTCATGACACATTTACAGGGAAATCTTATCATTATCTGTATATCAAACGTTCTAGCTATTTTAGCCAGAGCAATGAACTTTTTCCTTCTGTCTTGCGTCTCCTTGGAGACATCTGGATATATCCAGATTTTTTCACCCAGGTAGAGAGAGGATCTTTTTAACATAAAGGCCTTTAAGACCCTATCTCTATCTAAAGACATTGTAAATTTTACTATAAGGGTACCCCTCATCTCCACCTGGGAGGTATAAGATGTTTCTATCAAGTCTGTTATGTTTAAGGAAACTTCCAATTGCTCTGGATTAATTTTCTTTTCATTAGTAAAGTAAGCATTCACAATTTGTGGAAAGTTATCCGGCTGCTATGTAAGAATTTCTGAAAAGTAGTTTTGTAATTGTTCTTTGGGTGAAACCATACGACATTTAGGGAAATTGACAATTCTTAAATTTGTATATCTAACATAATTTTCTACTGCTTCTACCTTTTTATTTAAAGCCAATTCCCCTTTAATGATCGAGGATTGCACCTTTTCTATAGATGATATATCCTGCTGTACCTTTGTCAGAACCGTCCCATAGTTTTGCACCATGGGACTTAATTTACTAATACATTTTGCATTTCTTTGATACTGGTATTTAGCTTCATTATATTATTCTGCAACATATTAATGGATCGCCATAACATTTCCACCGTCACTGACTTAGAAGTACCAGGTAATGCATCAGGGGTTAAGGGTAAAGGAACATCTATACCTTGTACTTGGTTCGCGTTATTCCCCATAGGGGGACTGCTTACCAAACCTATTGGTGGTATTGAGGTCCTGGATCTGTCCATAACCTCTCCATTGTCCTGCACCTCGTTGAGGGAAAAACTCAGAGAATCTTTACCCTGTTCTTGTGGCATTAATGAACCGTGGTCCTCCTCAAACAGGCTCAGCTGCTCTGTCGGAATCCGTATAGCAGCTGAGCTGGAAACCGCAGTCAAAATGCTAATTCTTGGAGGTGGAGGAACAGTTGGAGCCCCGGGACTTAGACTCACTTCTCCCATTGAGGGTGGGGTTTGCTCATCCCCGACTCTCACAGCGGGACACTCCGGGGTTGAAAATTCTACCGGAGGGTAAAAAGTTGTCATTATTGTTTGCAATGGGGAAGGTGTCATAGGGGTTGAGGCTTCCAATCGCACCTTTCCCTTCCGCTTCGAATGCGGCATTATGCCCTAAATTGTCACAAAACAATAGATAAAACAACTTGAAACTTTTTACTCACACTTCCTGTCCAATCATCACTTGGAGATAGCTGATTGTAACGGGCTATGGCTCTACTTTCACTTCAATGGAGGTTGGCGCCTTCCAGCCTTCGCCGGCCTAAGCCGGTCAAAGCCGCACGCCCCTTTGGAGCGCGCGGCTTAGGCAGCGCACGCCGACGGCGGCAATGCGCCGTCTGCCCTGGAATTTATGGGCAGACTTCCTCCTCCGAAGTCCTCAAGCTCCGCCCACTCACGTTCAGAGGGGGGGTCAAGGCACTCTCCGACGCTTCGTCCCGTGCGGTCCTGGCTGTTCCGGGTAGGTTTTTAAAACGGATAGCAGTTGGAGTCAGGGCCCGTTCCTCGCAACTCTCTCTCCTGGGCTCCCCAGTTGTTTCTGCCTGCCCCGGAATTTATGGGCAGACTTCCTCCTCCGAAGTCCTCAAGCTCCGCCCACTCACGTTCAGAGGGGGGGTCAGGGCACTCTCCGACGCTTCGTCCCGTGCGGTCCTGGCTGTTCCGGGTAGGTTTTAAACGGATAGCAGTAGGAGTCAGGGCCCGCTCCTTGCAACTCTCTCTCCTGGGCTCCCCTTCCACAAGTAATCTTATGCTTCCACTGTTTATAATGGGTGCCACAGAAAAATGATTGTGTCATAGGGTTAGAAAATGTCCTCATGCTTATTCAAAGACCATTCCACCAATGGCTCACACTGTTTATTCCTTGTCTTGGGGGTGGGTGGGTGGGAATGTGAAAGCTAATAGATATACAAATCTACATGCCAGGCCAGTACAGGGGAGGCAGCCTGTCTGTGGAGGTCTGCCTGCTCCCAAACAACTGCAGGCCTCCTAGCTGACTGCTTTTGGGCTGTAGGGTTTGTCTAACCTACACAGCTCCAGTGGCGTAGCGAGGGGTGGGCGGGGTGGGTGGCCGCCCCGGGCGCCGGGTCTAAGGGGCGCCAAAAAGCTATTTAAATAAAAAAAGAAATTAGTATTTTAAGCCCAGATGTAAGTGTTGTTGAATACTGGCAGATCGTCTTTTTTTAATTTTTTTTTTGTTTTGTTATGAGAGATTTATAGTAATGGTAATTCAATTTACTTAAGGGTGCCTGTGCTCTAGCCCAGGGGTCCCCAACCACCGGTTCGTGGACCGGGACCAGGCTATGGGAGTTTTTTGCCGGTCCGCGGCACCACCAAGCACCGGCAGGTATGTCGCGTGTTCCCGGTCTCTCCCGCTGCTGTTGCCGCCATGCTGTCAGCACGTTCAAGCTCAGTGGGAACGGCAGCGGTGCTAGAAGAAGCTGTGGCACCTGAGGCTGGCCTTTTCTTCTTCCCGCACCTGCCCCCCCCCCTCCCATGACCCGGAACAGGAAGTGATACGCGGTGCGCGGGAAGGAGAAAGAGCCGTGCCGCGTGATAAAGTAGCAGCGGCGGCTGCAGCATCGGTCCCCGAGCAATTGAAGCAGCCGGTAATCGAGAAAGGAGTCAGCAGCATGAGCCTACCGCGGCCGATGGGATTCTTCTTTCTTGGCCTGTGGGGGCTGCTGCAGCTCCCATTTGTGCTCCGGGGGAGGGGAGAGGAAGTGAGTGAAAGAAAGAGAGAGAAGCAGCCAGCCAGCCTGAGTGTGATTGACTGGTCAGAGAGCTGATGTGTGTGTGTATGTGAGAGCCAATTTAAGTGATTGCTCAGGGAGATGATTGATGTGTATGTGAGAGTGTGAGACATTAGTCAGGGAGGTGACTGATGTGTGTGTGTGAGAGAGAAAAAGCATGGAAGTGAGAAGTCTGGGTATGTGGGAAAGCATGGGCGTAAGAAGCCTGGTGCTGTGGGGGTGAAAAAAAGCATGGGAGTGAGAAACCTGGGTGAGTGTGCATGCATGAGAGAGAGAGATTGCTTGTCAAGGTGACGGTGTGTGTGAGATAAAAAGACTGGTGTGTGTGAATGTGAGAGAATGTAATTCAGGGAATGAGAAGCCTGTGCACGTGGAGAGTGAGCATGGAAATGAGAGAGACTGGTGTGTGTGTAACAGAGAGAAAGTGATTATGGGAATGAGAAGCCTGTGCATGTGAAGAATGAGCATGGGAGTGAGAAACCTGGGTGTGTGTGAGACACATCATGGGAGGGAGAAGCCTGTATATCTGAAAGAGAACATGGGAGTGAGAGACTGGTGAGTGTGTGTGTGTGTGTTTGTGAGAGAGAGAAAGAAAGTGATTATGGGAATGAAAAGCCTGTGCATGTGGAGAGAACAAGCATGGGAGTGAGAGACTGGTGAGTGTGTGTGTGTGTGAGAGAGAGAGAGAGAGAGAGAGAGAGACAGAGAAAGTGATTATGAGAGTGAGAAGCCCATATATGTAAGTAGAACACGGGAGTGGGAAGCCTGTGTGTGTGTGTATGGCATGAGAGAAACTGTTCAGGAAGGTGACTGGTGTGTGTGTGCCAAAGACTGTTTGGGAGATGATTGGTGTGAGAGAGACAGAAACTGGTCATGGGGGCATGACTGATATGGTGTGTGTGTGAGAGACATGGGCACTAAGGAAGAGAACCATAAGTATAGAGCTTAGCTTCTTCTACTGCTGCATCTGATGTGTGCCATGGCCTGCAGGGAAGGGGAGTAGGAGAGCTGCTGGAGGGGGTAAATAAAGGTAGCTTTTTAAGTTTATTTTTCTTGATTGACTGCCATTTTAATTGTGTGATGTCTGCTTTTTTTAAATATTTTATTGGTGTTTGGAGAATGTTTAATAGTTTTTATGAGTTTTTAATTGTTGGATGTTATTCTGTTCATAGTTTATGTGCATTACTACAGATCCTGGGAGTATGTTAAACCAGTAATAGTAATACTATAATACTGTGGGGGGTACCTGGTCAGCAAGGCTAGGTCTGCTTGTACCCGGTGGCTTGCTGGGATTTGTAGTTCTTGTTTTCTCGGCGATAAGCAGAACCAGGCCTGGCTCCCTCGTACATCGGGAAGTCGCAGTTCCTGGGGTTTGGCGATCTGTTATTGCTTTGTTCATCCGCTCCGACTAGCTCACTGAATAGCTTGCCAGAGTTGACCTCAGAAGGTGTTTATATTTTTGTAATAAAAACCGTGCACTTTCTCTTACAACTACACTTCGTCATTTTGAAACATTTTTTCTGCTCTACATCAGGGTGGTGACTAAATAGCGCGCTTTCCAAGAAAGATCAGTGCAGCAACTTTGGTGCTTTCATCATGTAAATTACCTAGGCAGAAAGAAATATTAGTAGTTATAGTAAATACTGTACAGTATGAATCAGAGCAGGGGCTAAGTTCTTGCATTGACTTGCAATGTTACCGTCAATTTTTACGCAAAATGCAAATCATTGATGGAGGGAGGGGGCGCCGAAGAAGTCTCTTGCCCTGGGCACCAAATTGTCTAGCTACGCCACTGCACAGCTCTTTCACTTCTCCTCAGTTGTCACACAGCTGCTGACACGCTGTTATAGCAGCCAGCAAGCAGAAGAGATTTTGTTTAGTAAGGAATATATATAGGTTTTTGTGCAGATTACATTTTAAGTGGAATGAAGACCCAAATAAGGGTCCCAATGCAAAGTATTGGGGTATGATTAATGTAACTTGCCCTTAACACCACACAGGCTTCACATGTACACTATGAACTCTTTGTCTCAGACACCTGCAGCTGCAGATTTAGGTTCAGTAGAGATAAAACCTACCTAGCTCGATACGTCATTTTCCAGTAGCCCTCTAACAGAAAATGTAGGTCATGATAGCGTTTGGTGCCAGAGCCAGAGAGTAGGGCCATTGTTTGGTCAGAGGTGATATATCTTCACAATATTATAGGCCAATGGTTTGTAATAGGTGCACTATGACCTTCTCATAGCCAGTCAAACCATTGGTGTCCAACATACCTCCTGCACTTCCAGCCAAACATTTTTATACCTATTCTATCAGTCTGCATATGGGAGTGTTCACTAGCTAGCTACTGCCCATCTCATATACATTCCCATGTATCCAACAGTTAGGTAAGAATATGCTCTTGGAGAATGTAACTAGTCAATACTGAAGCTTCGCAGTAAGGAGCTTGATGTTTAGCTCTTGCTGTCTCCCTTGAGAGCATACAATCAGCTTTAGGTTGTATGCTGTAGGCCATATGGTCTTGCCTGCCAGAAAACTGCCTACTTGGAATAACCACTGGCACTCTAGCATGCAAGGACATGTAAATACCCAACCTTTCATCTAGTGAACTCTTAAGAGAAAAAGCAGACAGCAAAAACAGACAGGCAGGAAGTGTTCTTTCAAACCTGTGACCAATTTATTACACAACAAATGTCAACAGATTGAAAGCAAGTCAAGTTCTTTGGTAATCATATTCTGCAAGGACAAGAGAGGTATTTTCACATCACATTGTAGATGAAATTAAAAGCACATTGAGTGTATACCTCTGCATTAGGGATGTGAATCGTTTTAGGACGATTAAAATTATCGTCCGATAATTTTAATATCGTCTTAAACCGTTATGGAACACAATACAATACAGATTCTAACGATTTATCGTTATAAATCGTTAGAATCGTGAGCCGGCACACTAAAACCCCCTAAAACCCACCCCCGACCCTTTAAATTAAATCCCCCACCCTCCCGAACCCCCCCCAAATAACTTAAATAACCTGCGGGTCCAGCGGCGGTCCGGAACGGCAGCGGTCCGGAACGGGCTCCTGCTCTGAATCTTGTCGTCTTCAGCCGGCGCCATTTTCCAAAATGGCGCCGAAAAATGGCGGCGGCCATAGACGAAAAAGATTGGACGGCAGGAGGTCCTTCCGGACCCCCGCTGGACTTTTGGCAAGTCTCGTGGGGGTCAGGAGGCCCCCCACAAGCTGGCCAAAAGTTCCTGGAGGTCCAGCGGGGGTCAGGGAGCGATTTCCCGCCGCGAATCGTTTTCGTACGGAAAATGGCGCCGGCAGGAGATCGACTGCAGGAGGTCGTTCAGCGAGGGTTCCGGCGCCTCGCTGAACGACCTCCTGCAGTCGATCTCCTGCCGGCGCCATTTTCCGTACGAAAACGATTCGCGGCGGGAAATCGCTCCCTGACCCCCGCTGGACCTCCAGGAACTTTTGGCCAGCTTGTGGGGGGCCTCCTGACCCCCACGAGACTTGCCAAAAGTCCAGCGGGGGTCCGGAAGGACCTCCTGCCGTCCAATCTTTTTCGTCTATGGCCGCCGCCATTTTTCGGCGCCATTTTGGAAAATGGCGCCGGCTGAAGACGACAAGATTCAGAGCAGGAGCCCGTTCCGGACCGCTGCCGTTCCGGACCGCCGCTGGACCCGCAGGTTATTTAAGTTATTTGGGGGGGGGGGTTCAGGAGGGTGGGGGATTTAATTTAAAGGGTCGGGGGTGGGTTTTAGGGGGTTTTAATATGCCGGTTTTTCGATTTTTCGATTTTTCGATTTTTAATGATTTTTAACGATTTTTCACGATATTTTACCCCCCCAAACGGCAACAATACGATTCCCTCCCCCTCCCAGCCGAAATCGATCGTTAAGACGATCGAGGACACGATTCACATCCCTACTCTGCATACATTGTTACAAATGTCAACATTACATTGACAGTGTTAACATCTTATCCTTTTGCACAGTCATGAGAAAGCAAAGAATATAGAAAGCAGAAGTGGCACCCCAATAGCTACAATGTTAGATCTGATAGCAGCTCAACTATGTGATATAAACCAAAAGGGCCCCAGACAGTCCATGTTGAAAGAGTGCATTCAAAGGGGAACAGCCTAAGCACCAAGGCAGCAGAGTTCAAGATTCCAGAAGGACCAGGACTGGAGAGCGCAACATGGAGGGCGAGGACTAGGCAAAGGCACATAGCATGGAGGCAAGAGCCCCAGGAGAAGACACCACAACATTGAGATAGAAGCCCCAGGAGAAGACACAGCAGGACAGAGGTATGTGCAGCCTAAGCTGAGATGAGATGAGACATAGCAACAAGGAGAAGTTACAGCAGCCTGAACTGAGATGAGATAAGACACAGCAACATGAAGGAGGCAACACCAGGATGAAATAAGTTGAGATAAGACAGACACCATGATAAGGAGCAGGATATGAGACATGATGAGAAGAGGCAGCAGATGGCCATGACTAAAGTGTGTATCAAGGAGGCTCGCATATGGGCAGAGAATTGAGTAGGGCTTTAGAGCTAGGCAGCAGCACCACAGTGGCAGACAGTAGACCATCCATTCATCTAGGTTGCACAGGAACTCTTAAGTGAGGATGGACCTAGCAGTCTTCTTCCATCTTGTCAGCACAGGAACTCTGTTGAGAGGCCCGGCCAACTTTTTCAACAAGTCTTGTTTCTCAGCATAACAGGCCTTCAGTGGCGAATATTCATGGGCCTTTGCCACTCTGTGGCTTGCCACTTGGGGTGGAATTCCTTTAGGGGCCTACCTCATGTTCATCTGTCAGGCCGAAGACTGCTACGAGGCATAGAGTCTTGGGATGCTGGAGAATGCACTGGTGCAGGCTCCGCATTCTTTGCAGAATCTGTGTGAGGATGCTGGTAAGGTTATTTATTGACATTGCTAGTGTGTTGAGAGCTTGGGTGTAAGCTGCCATCTGATCACGCATGGCCTAGGTCTGCCCATTGACTGCCTTTCTGAAGCATACTAGCTCTGCTCCTATCTGTTAGAAGTACACACCATGGCTCCTTTCGAGCCGGTCCAGCTTCGGTCAGTGATAGTGGTTAGAGATGTGAATTGGAACTGGAATCGGTTTGGATTCCGGTTCCGATTCACATGTGGGTTTTTTTGCATCGGGCCTGATCGCGGTTTTGTTTATCGGCTGCGCCCGAGCCAATAAACAAAAAACCTACCCTGACCCTTTAAAACGAACCCCTTAGCTTCCCCCACCCTCCCGACCCCCCAAAAAAAACTTTTTACAGGTACCTGGTGGTCTAGTGGGGGTCCCGGGAGCGATCTCCCACTCCGGGCCGTCCTCCCGCTCCCGGGCCGTCGGCTGCCACTAATCAAAACGGCGCCGATGGCCCTTTGCCCTTACCATGTGACAGGGTATCCGTGCCATTGACCGGACACTGTCACATGGTAGGAGCACTGGATGGCCGGCGCCATCTTGTGCTCCTACCATGTGACAGGGGCTGACCAATGGAACCGGTAGCCCCTGTGACATAGTAAGGGCAAAGGCTATCGGCGCATTTTTGAATACTGGCAGCCGACGGTCCAAGTGCAGGAGGTTGTTCCCGGACCACTGCTGGACTTTTGGCAAGTCTTGTGGGGGTCAGGAGGGTCCCCCAAGACTTGCCAAAAGCCCCTGGTGGTCCAGTGGGGGTCCGGGATCCTACCTGATCTATCTCTACCACTAGAAGGGCCCATTTTGCCACTGTTAAATCTATTCACGAAGTGAAATTAGATGGCTACATTTAGTCATTGCAAAAGGTGCAATTTTCATGCCTAAAGATTTAGCCAGGTAACTCCTGGCTAGATCTCTTTGTAAATTGTTCACCATGCATGTAAATTATAAGCAAGTATATTTCAGTGATCCTCAGAAGATTCACAGGCTATTATAAAAGCTCATATAATAATAATAATATTTATTTTATGTTATTTATTCTATTTTTGATATCCCACACTCTACAAGCGTTCAAGGTAGCTAACAAATTAAAACATTAATAATTTAAAATAATATTAGTAATAAAGATAACAATAAGCAAAGACATAAACAAAGAAAGTTTCATTTGGATACTTTATTAAAGGCATGTAGCACAGCACATCAAAAAATTAATTCATAGTAGCTTGCACAGTGGTTAACCTCAGTTTTTAAAAGAAGTGGGGATATTTTGAAGTTCGCTGCATGCCCTAAGGTACAAAAGGGGATAACGAAAACTAATTCATCCCTTGCTGAGTGTAACATATTTGTCAGATAAAATGTGTGCATAGAATTATTGCAGCTCTATTACCTGCTGGCTTCCTTGGTGACCACTGTTAATTGGTTTTCTCTTCACATACTGTTTGGTGACATGTTGTTTTCTGTGTTCACATCTGCTTATTGAGATATTGTCCCGCCTCAGCTGGCATTAATAAGTCAGAGAGCATCAGATGTCTGCATTGAAGCCAAGCTATTTAAAAGGAATAGTTTTATTAAAAATGAAAGTGAGCATCACTTTCTTGAACAGCACACATATGATTTACAGTAACTTCTCTACATTTAAATCTAGCAAAACTTTGACAAATAAAACAGTATTATTATATATGTTGAAGGAGCGGTTACTTATCCAAATATGTTCTGAATTAATAACTTTTTAGATTTTATGCTCTGAACAAGAAGAAACAAATAATAGATTTGGTTGATATTGAGCAAGCTGGGGAGACAGACATTCAGCAAAACTAGGGGGTTATTTTTCAAAGGCTTTTCACACACGATATGCCCTTTTCGCGTGCGATAGCATGCAAATTAGATTGGGAGTGGAGTCGGGGTGGGGAGGGGTGGAGTCCTGGCAGGGAGGGGGTGGAGTCTGTGGTGGTTTCACTGCCGGCGATAATGTTACTAATGTTATCGTCGGCAGTAGCACACTGAATAGCACCACCTTTCACGGTGGTGCTATTCAGTGCGAAAGCCAGCAGCTGGCATACCACGGCAGCCAAAATCGTATTCTGTGAAGAATGATGAATCCAGGCCTTAGCCAGATAAGTTTATCCTGCTAGTGTTGGATATTGGTACTAGCCAGTTAGGATTACATTTTCAAAGAGTTTGGGCTCCAAATGTTTGGAATTAGGCCCCTGAGTAGACCATTTGGAAAATTTAATAGGCCTAACTCTCTAAATTTAGGCTCCTGGTTTTATTATGGTTTAGACCCTAAAAAGTGGGTGGCTGCAGGAGTGAGTTAGGGAAGGAAATAAAGTAAGGAAATGAACACTGTTTTTATAACTAAGAACCTAATTTAGGGACTAAATTTAGGGGCAAAATTTATGAGCATTTTCAGCTGAAGACATGCTGAAAATAGGTGCCTGACTTAGGGGGTCATTTTCCAACTCATGTTATGATCTTTTCGCATGTGTTAAGGTATTTTCGCATGCAAAAAATGCCTTAACGCATGCGAAAAGCATCATAACACATGGTGCAATGCTAATTTTTAAAACGGAAGGAGTTGGGAGCAGGATTTTTGGAAAAGTGGATGAAGCCATATTGCACAGTTTTAATGACGAAAATAATTACACCTTTTTCATTGGCATTAAGCAGCATGGCGATATGCCCATAATACAAATTGCATTTTGGGCTGGGGAAGGGCTGTGGGAAGAGGGAGAGAGAAAGAGAGAAAGAGAGATAGAGAGAGAGAGAAAGTGAGAGAACCTAGCTATATGAGTCCAGGGGTCCACTCAAAATCCTTACAAACAATAACAAGAAATTAGCAGGTGTAAAGTTACATAAGTTAGAAAATCTACATTTGCAGCTGTCTTTCAAAATAGCGACTTACACAAGGAAATATTAGCCCTGCCCCAGAACACCTCTAAGATGCCCCTTTTTCATGACATAAGTGTGTGCATGAAAGTGAAAATACACACATATTTTAGACTTTTATAAAATATGAAAAGAGGCTATTTACACATGAAAGCACTCATTTTTATGCATGTAATGTTTTGAAAATTCACCCCGATGCCTGTACTTTTATCCACATACTATGGAGACATTCCTAGGGAAGAAGGGGGCGTGGAAAGGAAGGTGAAAGCAATTATGTTTTCAGTCTCGGCTAAATTTAGTCTCGGCTAAATGAAGATAAATCCAAGTTGAATACATCCACATTGACAGCACCAATAGTTACACATTGTGTGCAGCAAGGTCACTCTTACAGTGAATTAAAATGGACTGTGATTGACCATGTACCTTCTACCACAAGAGGAGGAGATCGGGAAGGTTTATTGAATAAACGAGAGGCATTTTGGATTTTTACTTTGAAAATGCAAGTTCCCCAGGGATTAAATGAAGCACTGGATTGGGTTTCATTAATTTGAATCATACGTCAATATGTCACAGCAACGAGCATTGTGATTGGTCCTTGAGCCATCTGTATGCTTAGGTTAAAAGCAGAGTCTGTTAGTGAGTAGCGTTCAATGGTGGAGGAGCGCGAATGGCGCCTTGAGGAAATATAAAATCGTTGCATTCTTTTCCAGCTATTTTGGTACACCGACTGATTACAACAGGAGAATATCCCCTGAAGAAAGGTCCTTTAATGGACCAGAAACGTGGCTTTGTCGGGTTTTTCAATGATACCAGATAAGTTGGGACATTTAAAGCATGCTTTTTAACGATTTTTGACACATAATTTAAAAAGGAAAAAAATATATGCAGTTTTCACCAAGGGTGTACAGAATTGACAAAATATTGGATGGAGGAGGTTTGGTTAATGATTATACATGAAAAAAGGGTTCACCCATTGGGATCTCAATACTCACATATATGAAACCCTTCCTCTATCTTTCCAAAAAATATTTTGTTGGTTAAACAGCTGGGCTATAGGAGCCACTAGAGACTCCGTAGCCCTCAGTGAATATTGTTTGGATCAATACATGACTCATTGTTTTGAGCATGGAATAGTGTATTTTGAATGTTCAGAGAATTATGGGGCATTAATCCATTGATTTGATAGTTTATCATAAATTCCCCAGAATAATTGGGTGCTTTTGAGGATTGTTATAACCAAGTCATTGGGAAAGTCATTTTTCCACTGATTTTCTTTTATTACATTGAAATTCTCTCAGGAAAAATAAAATAAACATTGAAAGCAAAGGTCCTAACAATAATGAAAGCAAAGCTAGCTGTCTACTTTTGGTTTCATTATTGCTTTAAACCGCCCAGGTTAAAATTACTCATGGGGATTACAAAAGAGCATAGAGACTGATTATATTCTCCATTAAGCATAATTACATAAATTGTACAGTTCTATAATAGTTCAAGGAAAATATATACACTTGTTTAAACTGGTAAATTGCCCATCAAGCATAATCAAAATTGAGCTCTGGCAACAAAGGTAAAAGAACAATAAACATATAAACAATATACAGTGTGTTTATAATGTTGCGATATAATTTTAGTAAAAGTACAACAGTGAAATCTTATGTGGAGCTCTTTCCAAAGATCAACACATTTATAGTGTAACATCTTCTTCTTCTGATGCATATCTACATACTTACTTCAAAACAACCTGGGAAAGTATGTTTGCAATTGAGAAAAATCATCTTTTTATAACTCTGCTCATTTTCTGCCTCTCTATCCTTGCCATTCCATGTGTAACACTCCCCACAGGATATTATCTACTTGATAGGATTTGAGACTCAAGGATCAGGCATCTGTCTAGTGACACCTGGGACTTGAGATCATTTTGCTGGAAGTGACAACTTTCCTTTGATAACCTTTTCTGTATAAAAGAGATTACAGACATTATTTTCATTATGGAATTTAGGAGGAATCAACCAAAAATACATATACAAAGGCAAACCACTGAATGCATTTGATACACTACAAAGCATTGTCCAGGCATCTATACATTTGACTACCTATATTTTCATCTACCTACCTTATAGTGAATTTGCAGGGTAGAATAAGGAAGATAAATACAGGTTAGAACACAGATTTTAAAATATACATATACCAAAAACCAATGGCTAGCTAGAGAAATATTTTTCAAATACCACTGTTTACATCAAATTAGAGCAATAGAAAAATTACTTTAGTGAGATAGTACTAGCAAACCGATTTGTTAGTGTCATGATTCAAAGAGAAGAGTGTAAATATATAGTGAGAGGATAAAGGGAGGATATAAGATGGTGATACACAAGGAAAACCAAGACATGGGTTTTGTATTCAGCAAGGGCCGGAACTGGGAGCCAGTAATGAAACATTCAAAGAGGAATAATATCAAAGCAAAAATGATATATGAACCATGTAGCAGCAATACTACAACAAAGAAAAGAAAAGAAAGATGATGCATTCCTGAAGTTCTGAGAATGTGAAGTTGATAGTCTGCATCACAAGAACAAAGAAAGAACTTAAAGGAGAGGTGAAAAACAAATAAGGGCCTAGCTCCTCAAAGTCTTTTCACATAGATGACTCATGGGAAAAATGCCTTAGTGAACTGATCTCTACATAGAAAAGGACAATTTCTTAGATATGTCACCAGGTAAGACTCAAAAGTGAGAAAAAACACTTTTCTATCAAAGGATTTGGATATGCTGAAACCAAACATTTGTTTTCCAAGCCACATTTGGAAGTTTTGATGTTAAACTTCTCCAAAAAATCGAAAAGATATGTAGCTAGTTGGATTTAATGTCCCAAAATGCTTGATTGATACTGTTTAGCATTAAATCTCATTTTCTAAACTCTTCACTATTCTTCCAGATTATTTAAATCCCCTTTCATTTTTAGTTCTTATTTTTTAAAAGAAAACCAAATTATTTATTTTAGTTATTACTTACTACAGCAATTTATATTCCACCCATTTTGCAGAATACCTGTTCTGGGCAGATTACAAAATAAAACATGAGAAATATATAGAGATAACATTATCAAAATATATCATAACCAGTTACTAAACATGACACTTAGAACAAAATTACTTTTAATAAAATACAATAACAACTTTAAAACAACATTTCAATCTTTAAAATAGCTCTCACAAAAATACCAAAAGCATACTCAGGGACTGAATTTAAAATACCTATTCAAGTTAAAAGGCTTCCTGAAAAAGATATGTCTTCATTGTTTTCCTAAACAATTTCAAATCTTCTGTCTGGCGCAGTGATAGTGGAAGAGTATTCCATAGTGCTGGAGCTATTCTATGAAAAGCTCAATTGCAGGTTTCTTTTAGTCATATACCTTTAACTTCCAGAACAGATAATAATTGGGAATTTGCTTGATTGTAAAGCATGGATAAGCCGGTACCACTCCAATAATGATTTTAAATAAATAGGACCATTATCATAATCATCATGTAAAGATCGGAAGGAAAAAAAATTGCTTATGAATTTGCTTTGTTCACTTTAAGGTAAAGTTTCAAATGTTGCGCATGTAAAAATCAGCCTATATGCATGTAAATAGTATATACATGTGTATATGCTATTTTATAAATCTCAAAATACACGCATAAGTAAGGGTCTGTGAATAATTCTGTGCATGTAAAAAAAGGATGAATAATTTGCTGCATTTAGCAGCTTATTTGAGTATATTTACTCCTGCATATTTATTTTATTTCTAACATTTATAAATTGTTTTCCAGATCTGGAGTAAGTGATAGTAAACATCTTAAAAGTAAAATACTGACTGGGTGGCGGGGGGGGGGGGGGGGGGGTGGGGAGGGGGGTCTGAGTGAAATGGGGGAAGATGAGGCTAAAGATCCAGTAGGGTTTTGATGAACTGGGCAAACTGGTAGACTAATTGGTAAAACTGGTAATTTCATGTTGTGCGCATGTTACAAAATCACTTGACTTACAGGCATAAAATAACACTCATGGGGGAGGGGGGGTAAATGTGTGTAAATTATGCAAGTAAAATCTTTATGTGAATGTTTTTAAAGTTAGATGTAAAAATATGTGCTTAAAGGAGTTGTGTGCTAGTTATCCAAGGGCATTCCTAGGCAGAGCCAACAGTTACACGCATAGGCCTGGATTTTCTAAAATCGCAGGCTTTAGTGCATCGTGCGGTACCGGGGGCGGGGGGGGAGGGGGCGAAGCGGAGGGAGGGCCTGAGAAAGCCGGCAGCGATCAATGAGTAAAATATTTTTTTTTCTCATTGATTAATGAATGAATAACCGAAAGGTATCTGAGAAGATTTTGGTGCCATTCTGTTTTTTGTTGTTTGTGTGTATATGGAAGGTGTGTGTTTTTTAATATAATTACATAATAAGGGCAAAGTCAGGAAATGACACCAATCGAGCCAGGGATGCCCCCTAACCCCAGGCCTCCAGCCAGCTATTGGAGACCCTTATTCAAGGGTTGGGTGGGGGAGCCCCTCTGCCCCCTAGACTACCAGGGAAAGCTTTTTGGGAGTTCAGGGTGGAGGATGGGGGCACACTAGAAACCAGGGATTTTTTAAATATTTGTAAGAGGGGTAATGATGGGCCAGAGGATGGGTGCTACCCTTTTTCTAAGGGGACAAAGGGAAAGGGCCATTGCTGTGTGTGTGTCATGTATTTATTTTTACTCTTGGGAGGGGCAGGGCCACCTCAGTAGCCAGTGGAAGTTCACATCAGCCCCCAGGATATTTTTTTTTCCTTTTTGAGGGTTGTGTGCATTGGGCACTTTAGTCCTTTAAAATGTTCAAGAGAACATTAGGGACCCATGTTAGCAGCCTGATGCTCGCTTGAGAAATGTATCTACTAGGGATGTGAATCGTTTTTCAACGATTAAAATTATCGTCCGATAATGTTTATATCGTCTTAAATCGTTATAGAACACGATACAATAGAAATTCTAACGATTTATCGTTAAAAATCGTTAAATCGTGTTAGTGCGCACTAACTCGAGTTAGTGCGCACTAACTCCCCGTTAGTGCGCACTAACTCGATTTAGTGCGCACTAACTGAAAATGATACAAATAAACACTTTCCAGGTCACTGAAGGTCAGTTAGGAATGAATATGTGTTCCTATTGGCTGGCTGCCCTCTTATCTATTGATGTTACCAAGGTTACCACTGAGGTGATGGTTGGGGGGATGGGAAATGGAACTGGAAACTAACGAACACCAACAGAAAATGAAACAAAGTGTTCACACTTCCCAGGTCAGTAAAGGTCACTTAGGAATGAATATGTATGTATGTATTCCTATTGGCTGGCTGTGCTCTTATCTATTGATGTTACCAATATGGTTGGGGGGATGTGAAATGGAAACAGTTGGAAGCTTGACAAAAAAAGTAATGTAATGATCAGCACTCACGTGACTAGAACTTGTTTGTTTATTATTTTTGTTAGCAGGCACCTGAAATGCTAGTGCATGTTGAATTTGCCAATCACTGTGCATTTTAGAAAGGTGGTCCTGGCTGGAACTGTACACAGTTCAAATATATGTAATTGATTGTTGGTAAGTGTATTTTTTAAGTAGCCACACTGGCACCAGTATGTTTACTTTTCCTCCTACTTAACTCACTAGCTCAGCTTTGTAAGAAGGGCTTCTCTGCTTGTGTGTTGTTTTTGTTTGGTGTGAGGAGAGCAGAAACATCAGATCTTTATTCAATCTACTATAGTCATCTCTTACAGTGCCCTATCCCTATTAATACCAAGAGTGTTGTGATCTTCCTGCACACAGTGCCCTAACCCTGATACCAGTCTGAGACAGCTCCCTCCCTGCATTACTAGTGAGAGGCTGGCTTCACAGACAGGGGGGAGCTGCCTGACCCTCACTCCTGACTTCCCCCATGTCCCAGCTAGAGAATGGTGTGTGGGGGAGGGGGGGGGGAGGATGGTGAAGTCTGAGACAGCTCCCTCCCTGCATTACTAGTGAGAGGCTGGCTTCACAGACAGGGGGGAGCTGCCTGACCCTCACTCCTGACTTCCCCCATGTCCCAGCTAGTGAATGGTGTGTGGGTGAGGGGGGGGGAGGATGGTGAAGTCTGAGACAGCTCCCTCCCTGCATTACTAGTGAGAGGCTGGCTTCACAGACAGGGGGGAGCTGCCTGACCCTCACTCCTGACTTCCCCCATGTCCCAGCTAGTGAATGGTGTGTGGGTGAGGGGGGGGGGGAGGATGGTGAAGTCTGAGACAGCTCCCTCCCTGCATTACTAGTGAGAGGCTGGCTTCACAGACAGGGGGGAGCTGCCTGACCCTCACTCCTGACTTCCCCCATGTCCCAGCTAGTGAATGGTGTGTGGGTGGGGGGGGGGGGGGGGGAGGATGGTGAAGTCTGAGACAGCTCCCTCCCTGCATTACTAGTGAGAGGCTGGCTTCACAGACAGGGGGGAGCTGCCTGACCCTCACTCCTGACTTCCCCCATGTCCCAGCTAGTGAATGGTGTGTGGGTGAGGGGGGGGGGAGGATGGTGAAGTCTGAGACAGCTCCCTCCCTGCATTAATAGTGAGAGGCTGGCTTCACAGACAGGGGGGAGCTGCCTGACCCTCACTCCTGACTTCCCCCATGTCCCAGCTAGTGAATGGTGTGTGGGTGAGGGGGGGGGGGAGGATGGTGAGGTCTGAGACAGCTCCCTCCCTGCATTACTAGTGAGAGGCTGGCTTCACAGACAGGGGGGAGCTGCCTGACCCTCACTCCCTGACTTCCCCCATGTCCCAGCTAGTGAATGGTGTGTGGGTGAGGGGGGGGGGAGGATGGTGAAGTCTGAGGACAGCTCCCTCCCTGCATTACTAGTGAGAGGCTGGCTTCACAGACAGGGGGGAGCTGCCTGACCCTCACTCCTGACTTCCCCCATGTCCCAGCTAGTGAATGGTGTGTGGGTGAGGGGGGGGGGAGGATGGTGAAGTCTGAGACAGCTCCCTCCCTGCATTACTAGTGAGAGGCTGGCTTCACAGACAGGGGGGAGCTGCCTGACCCTCACTCCTGACTTCCCCATGTCCCAGCTAGTGAATGGTGTGTGGGTGAGGGGGGGGGGGAGGATGGTGAAGTCTGAGACAGCTCCCTCCCTGCATTACTAGTGAGAGGCTGGCTTCACAGACAGGGGGGAGCTGCCTGACCCTCACTCCTGACTTCCCCCATGTCCCAGCTAGTGAATGGTGTGTGGGTGAGGGGGGGGGAGGATGGTGAAGTCTGAGACAGCTCCCTCCCTGCATTACTAGTGAGAGGCTGGCTTCACAGACAGGGGGGAGCTGCCTGACCCTCACTCCTGACTTCCCCCATGTCCCAGCTAGTGAATGGTGTGTGGGTGAGGGGGGGGGGAGGATGGTGAAGTCTAAGACAGCTCCCTCCCTGCATTACTAGTGAGAGGCTGGCTTCACAGACAGGGGGGAGCTGCCTGACCCTCACTCCTGACTTCCCCCATGTCCCAGCTAGTGAATGGTGGGTGGGTGAGGGGGGGGGGGGAGGATGGTGAAGTCTGAGACAGCTCCCTCCCTGCATTACTAGTGAGAGGCTGGCTTCACAGACAGGGGGAGCTGCCTGACCCTCACTCCTGACTTCCCCCATGTCCCAGCTAGTGAATGGTGTGTGGGTGAGGGGGGGGGGGAGGATGGTGAAGTCTGAGACAGCTCCCTCCCTGCATTACTAGTGAGAGGCTGGCTTCACAGACAGGGGGGAGCTGCCTGACCCTCACTCCTGACTTCCCCCATGTCCCAGCTAGTGAATGGTGTGTGGGTGAGGGGGGGGGGAGGATGGTGAAGTCTGAGACAGCTCCCTCCCTGCATTACTAGTGAGAGGCTGGCTTCACAGACAGGGGGAGCTGCCTGACCCTCACTCCTCCGGGGTATTGTGATCTTCCTGCACACAGTGCCCTATCCCTGATACCAGGGGTGTTGTGATCTTCCTGCATGCAGTGCCCTATCCCTATTAATACCAGGAGTGTTGTGATCTTCCTGCTTGCAGTGCCCTATCCCTATTAATACCAGGAGTGTTGTGATCTTCCTGCATGCAGTGCCCTATCCCTGATATCGGGATGTGTGCAAGAAGATCACAACACCCCCGGTATCAGGAATAGGGCACTGTGTGCAGGAAGATCACAACACCCCCAGTATCAGGAATAGGGCACTGTGTGCAGGAAGATCACAACACCCCTGGTATTAGGGATAGGGCACTGTGTGCAGGAAGATCACAACACTCCTGGTATTAATAGGGATAGGGCACTGTGTGCAGGAAGATCACAATACCCCTGGTATCAGGGTTAGGGCACAAGTTCTAGTCACATTGACTGATCACATTACTTGTTTTGTCAAGCTACCAACTGTTTCCATTTCCCATCCCCCATATACTGTCAGTAGGAAACTTGGTAACATGAATAAATAAGAGGGCAGCCAATAGGAATACATATTCATTCCTAAACTGACCTTAACTGACCTGAAAAGTGTCAAATTGTATCATTTTCAGTTAGTGCGCACTAACTCCCAGTTAGTGCGCACTAACTCCCGTTAGTGCGCACTAACTGGGAGTTAGTGCGCACTAATCGAAAAAAACGATTTTTAACGATTTTTTAACTAAAAAATCGTGCCTAAGACGATTTTCTTGCCCTGCCACACGATTTCTATCGTTAAGACGATATGGAAAACGATTCACATCCCTAGTATCTACACCTCTCTCAAATGCGATAAAATAACGGGGCAGACTTTTTTATGTCAGCCGCGTTATTTTATTAGCTTTGGATTGCCTATGCTTAATCTGCTTTGCATACATTAGGCTCTTTTATGCATGCAAAGCAGCTTCTTTTCATAAGGGGTGGAATTCCTTGGTGATATCACACAATACTGCCAATATGGCAATATTGCATGTTAAATGCTGTTTAACTTAGGATATCACTATATAGTGGCTTAATATATCTAGCTTATTGCTTACAAAGAAAAATATGACATTTTGTTCTTAAAATATACAAAGTAATGAATAAATATTTTATAAATAAAAAATGGAGAGCGCTCATGAGTTCCATTTTGATGACAGCATAGAGATAGCAATAGTATATATAGATGTTATAGCTGGCAAAATTTCATGATATTGAGCATTGAAAGAGTTTGGGGGTCATTTATCAAAATGCTATAAGGCATTTTCGGCTTATCGCATGCGAAAAGTGCCGTTAATGCATGTGATAGCACCATATCGTATGGTGCAATGCAAATCTGAAAAAGAGGAGGAGTGGGCTGCATTTACCATTTTGTGTGGCTTTAACTACACCTTTTTCAGTAGTGGTAAGCCATGAAATAGCTTGTGTTATTTATTTATTTATTTTATTTAAAAAATTTTATATACCGCATAATGGATAAATATATATCCGTCTAGGCGGTTTACACATGGTCAAAACATACATAGTATAAAAGTACAAACAATTGTTAAGAGGTTAATTAAAAAACTTGATATTATGCAATTATTGTAGCTAGAAAGCTTGGATAAATAAGTAAGTTTTCAGCGATTTTTTGAAATCTCTACGGTTAGCAGTTAGTCGGATATAGTCAGGTAAAGCGTTCCATAAAGTTGGACCTGCAACTGAAAAAACACGTTTACGAATCAGAGATAAACTTACAGATTTTACATTAGGAATTTCTAATAAACATTTGTCAAAAGAGCGTAATTGTCTGGAAGGTTTATAAATTCGTAGTAGTGAACATAGCCAGATTGAGTCATTGGTATAGATCAGATTGTGTATAATGGATAAGATTTTGTATGTTATATGGTATGATACTGGAAGCCAATGTAATTGTTGTAAAATCGGAGAAATGTGTTCGCTTCGACGGATATTATATAACATATGGGCAGTCACATTTTGAATTAATTGAAGTGGATGAATTGTTGATTGGGGTAGGCCAAGGTATAAAGCGTTGCAATAGTCTAATGAAGACAGGACAAGGGTTTGAGTGATCAAACGGAAATCATTGGCAAAAGTAATGGTTTTAATTGCTTGAGCATGTAAATTTTGTAAAAGGATTTTTTTACAATTTCAGATATGTTGTTTGTCAGTGATAATTTGGAGTCAAGAATAACTCCTAAGTTTTTTGCATGTGTTTTTAAGGGGATGGTTTGGTTTTCAAAGATAAATGTTGCTGGGGGTTTGTGAATTGAGTCTGGAATAGTGGATAGATAGATTAATTCTGTTTTGTTTGTGTTTAATTTTAGCCTGTTATGAGAGAGCCAGGTTTTTATTGTAGACAAATATAAGTGCAGTAATGAGAAGGTTTTAGACCAGGAATCAGTGAAGGGTATGGTAAACTGAATATCGTCAGCGTAAATTTTGAAGTTTAAGTTTAAAACCGTCCAGAAGTTTACACAAAGGTAACAGGTATAGATTGAATAGAAGAGCTGATAAAGCTGATCCTTGGGGTACTCCTGTGGGGGTGGAGTACCATTGTGATGATTGGTTGTTTGTCATGATTTTTTGTTGACGGTTGGATATAAATGACGTAAACCATTGTAATGGAAGACCGGAAATGCCTATTTGAGTTAGATTGGTAATTAGAATGTCATGATTTATTGTATCAAATGCGGCGGAAATATCAATTAATACCAGTAAGTAGTTTGTGTTGGAGTCAAATCCTCGAATTATGGTGTCAAAAGATGATATAAGTAAGGATTCCGTACTGTGTCCTTTTCTAAAGCCGTGTTGGTTAGTGTGTAAGATGTTATTTTCTTCGATGTAGTCGGATATTTGGTGTAAAACTACTGATTCTATGATTTTTGCTAAAGATGGTAATAGAGCGATTGGGCGATAATTAGTAACATCAGCAGGATCGTGGTTTTTCTTTTTTTGGAATGGGTATAATAGCAGTTTGTTTTAAGGAATCTGGGAATATACCTTGTGTTATGGCATTTGGTGATGTATTCTCACATGCCTGTTAGAGAGAGAGAGAACCTAGCCATAATGGCCCAACACTTGATAGGTATTTATATCTCTATGGGAGGCCCACCTAGGAACTCGAGGTGAGGTTTAGGTATTAGTGTAGGGATTAGGGGCCACTTTGACATTCAAAGTTGGACGTACGAACAGAATAGTGCTCTCTTGTGAAGATTTGATGACCCTCAGAGTGAGGAAACTCACTCAAAGATGAGATTTGTGTAATATTCTCTCAACTTAGCTTGATGGCACTGGCTGTTCATTGCTCCTACATTGTTACAGGGGCCAACCAATGGCACCGATAGCCCCTGTCACATGGTAAGAGCAAAGGGCCATTGGCGGCATTTTGTTTACTGGCAGCCGATAGCCTGAGAGCAGGAAATCGCTTCCGGGACCCCCGCTGGACCACCAGGTACTTTAGGAAAGTTTTTGGGGGATTCTAAATAATTAGATTTAAAGGAACGGGGTGAGTTGTTTCTTTTTCAGCTTGGGACAGCCGAAAAAAAAGTGGTCAGAACCGTGGAAAATGAAGATTTCCCATGGTTCTACAAACACGATACCGGAACCAATTCCGGAACCAATTCACTTCTCTATATTTTATCCATCAAAAATCTCATGTTGTTGGGTACTGTCACTGGTGCTTGCCTCACCTAAGGAGTAGAGTGAGGCTCACAGGTTTTCATCCCCTTCATGGGAGTCTCAAAAGGGGATCCAGAAAAAATCTATCTCACAGCAAAAAATATGTGGGAGTTCCTCTGGCAGGGAATGCACAGTGAGAAATCTCTTCCAAACTAAATTTCCTGATGAGGTTGGGAGGCCTCACCAGGGATATGGAAATCCAGCATCCTTAGTCTTCTGAGATTAACTGAAACTGACCACACTGAATATTAAACTAGCTGCACCAAATAGACTGAGGCAACTAATCCCAGCCTTCCAGACTGAAGAGGATAGAAATCTCATAGGGATGCTGTCTTTATAAGCAGGGTTCTAGGGCCAACTAATGACTGGCCCAAGAGGGTACCACAGAAATAAGAAGAGCTGTGGTGCAATTTGCTTTTGTCAGGGAAGTTGAGAGAAGGGTTGACTGGGCCTGAGGGCAGTTACACAGCAATATAGATTTATGATGACAGAAAAAGACCACATGGCCTATATAGACTGCCCATCCACTCCAGCTATTCTTTACAATTCCTACCACTCCTTTAGAGATTGTAAATGTGAAAGATCCTTTACCAACTTGATGTCTTTGCATGGAAATGTCTTCCTAGCATGTGCCTGACTATCAGTGAGTACAGGTCAATATAAATCAACCTTGAGAGGTACTTACCCAGTGGCCATTTTCAGGCAAACTGCTGAAAGTGGAATGATGCAGGATCTAGGCATCTTGGCAAAAGTCAGGGAACCTGGGCACCAAATTCAGAATAGTCATGTGCAAAATGCATACCTCTGTACATTCAGGGAATGAAAGGGCTTATTGTGGCAGAATTCCACTTCCCTGTGGCAGGGTGCAATAAGTGCTATATGCTTGCAAAATGTATTGCATTCATCCTACTTGGCATCCCAGCTTCTCATGGTTGCCATGAGGGCATCCCAGGGAAACTGTCCTTGTGGTCCTGGCATGGTTGCCTCTTGTGTAAGGAATTTATTTTCATCACCGGCCCTGCTCCTCATGAATCATAGTCCCTGACAGAAAAACATTGTGTGAAGCTGAGTTGCCTCATTCTAGCAAATATATCCACTGTAGTTTGAAAGGAGCTTGACGTGACACAATTTTGTGAGTTCAGGAGTTTGACAAGGTCAGGTACGACATAGCTCCTGCCTGTCAGAAGTTGGAGGTCAACATATAGCCTTCAGCTGCTTAGGAAAACAATGTAGCTATACAGCTGACCTACATAAGTGCAGTTTTATAGGGTAGTACCTGAGTAGAAGTAGCCAGATAGGTTTTGCT
Source organism: Rhinatrema bivittatum (assembly GCF_901001135.1). Lineage (NCBI taxonomy): Eukaryota > Metazoa > Chordata > Amphibia > Gymnophiona > Rhinatrematidae > Rhinatrema > Rhinatrema bivittatum. Next base: position 368,929,561 of record NC_042615.1, read on the forward strand.
CTAATTTGCCCTAGTATATACAAAAATCTGTTATTTTATTCCACTTTAGGCCTGACAATTTTCCCGCACTTTAATTAACAAGAACTCTGGAGGTGAAGTTAATTAATCAGCATTAAAAGGTCCATATAAGTATTGCCAGTTTTTGGTGTAGCCTGATTTAGAGAGCTGCTTTATATTTCCCCACCCCTTTTCTGCTTTCTATATTTTTCTTAGTAACTATTAGCAAGGACATTTATTGAGCATTACCAGAATAAGCGCTAATGCTGTTTTATCAAGTTCCTCACATAAGAACATAAGAAATTGCCATACTGATCCAGACCAAGGGTCCATCAAGCCGAGCATCCTGTTTCCAACAGAGGCTAAACCAGGCCATAAGAACCTGGCAAGTACCCAAACACCAAGAAGATACCACGCTACTGATGCAATTAATAGCAGTGGCTATTTTCTAAGTCTCCAGCGCTCCAGCCTTGCCCTGAGACTCCAGCCTTGCCCTTAGAGCAAGCGCTCCAGCCTTGCCCTTAGAGTGCCTTTCACCTTTCACCCCAACTCACACATCAATCCTAGCTCCAGCACTCACCCTATCCTACTTCAGCTCTCATCCTTCCAGTCTCCAGCACTCATACAATCTGCAACCAGATTCCAGCCAACAAGTCTCCAGCATTCACTCTATTAGTCTCTAGCATCCAGCCTACAAGCCTCCAGCACTCATTCCACCAGTCTCCAGCATCCAGACTACAAGCCTCCAGCACTCATTCCACCAGTCTCCAGCCTACAAGTCTCCAGTATTCACTCTATTAGTCTCCAGCATCCAGCCTACAAGCCTCCAGCACTCATTCCACCAGTCTCCAGCATCCAGACTACAAGCTTCCAGCACTCATTCCACCAGTCTCCAGCATCCAGCCTACAAGTCTCCAGCACTCATTCCACCAGTCTCCAGCACTCATACAATCTTCATACAGCATCCAGCCAACAAGTCCCCAGCACTCACTCTATTAGTCTCCAACACCCAGCCTACAAGTCTCCAGCACTCATTCCACCACTCTCCAGCATCCAACACTCATTCCACCAGTCTACAAGTCTCCAGCACTCATTCCACCAGTCTACAGCACTCATCCAATCTTCATACAGCATCCAGCCAACGAGTCTCCAGCACTCATTCCACCAGTCTACAGCACTCATCCAATCTTCTTTCAACATCCACCCTTCCAGTCCCTAACGACCATCTAACCAATTTTCCAGCACTCTTACTACTATTTTCACCCATCAAATCTGCTCTCACCCCCCCTCACTCAAGAAGTTAAGATTCAGTGTTCTAAAAATCCAGCTCACCGGTTACATCAGGCTACAATGCCTATTGGTCTCCCAATTCCAATTCTACATCACAGGAACATACTCGCAGGAAAACCTTCATTGATTTCCCGTCCACTCACCTACAAATCCCTCATCCCTATCATGATTTCCCCTATTACACAGATTCTAGGCCTAGCTCTATTCTCACTGATTCTATTCAACGCACAATCTCTCTCCAAGAAAACGCTAATACTCAATGACCTTCTTCTAGACACAAACCCGGAAATCTGCGCCATAACAGAAACATGGCTTAAAGATACGGACACCACACTAATAAACCAACTTCCAACTCAAACCTACGATCTCTTCTCCATTCCCCGACGGAAAAAAAGGGGTGGGGTATTCTCCTAGCAGCCAAAAAAGATCTAAGAATCACACAATACCCAACTAAATCACCTAAAAAAATCGAGACAGGCCTTTTCAAATCAGACCATCTGCAAATCCTGCTAGTCTACGCACCCCCCAGGCCTTCTAGACTACGACACCTCACCCATGCTAAAATTAACAGCCTCATACTTAAATCTGGAGCAACCTGCCATAATATAGGGAGATTTTAACTTGCATGTCGACGACCCCACCCCCTCAACCAACTGTGAAACATTCCTAACCGCCATGTCTGCCATGGGATTTAAGCAGATAATCAATAAACCTACCCATAGAGCCGGTCACACCCTGGATCTTATCTTTGTAAACTCAGGCATTTCACACCCAACACTACCCATATGCAAACCAGTCCCCTGGTCAGACCATACTTTAATCTCCACGACCTTTTCGTTGGCACAAAAGAGCAATAAACACGTCCATCAACCTCAATTTACCTACAGGAAATCTTGCTCATCTGATGATCTACACAATCACCTTGTCCTAGAACTCCCACTCATAGACATCTCCATGCCTAATTCAGCCCTACACTCCTGGTCCACTATAACAGAAACAGCAGCAAACAAACTCTGTCCATTGGCAACAAAAAAACTCAATCACAACTCCTCCAAAAGGCAACCTTGGTTTAACGAAGAACTTCATAACCTCAAACACTCCCTTCGACAGAAAGAAAGCAAATGGCGGAAAGCGCCTTCTCCGACCTCCCTCTCTGCTTACAAACTCTCCCTCCACCAATACAAGAGCTCTACATTAAAAACAAAAAGGGACTTCTACGCGCACAAAATCCATCATCTTATTTTCGATTCAAAGGCCCTGTTTGCTTATGTATCAAATTTAACGCAAACCAATACACCAGACATTCCACTCAACCAAGCGCAAGAAAAAGCAGAGGAGTTGGCCCTTTTCTTCAGCAACAAAATCTCCAACCTTCTAACACAGCTGAATTCTAATACTTCATCGACATTCAGCACATATTTCCATCCCAACAAAGACATTTCTATACAATCCTTTGAACCCATCACTTCAGAGATACAAACGGTACTGAAAAAAATAAAACCATCGTCACAGCCATTTGACCACATCCCTTCCAAACTTCTCCTGCTAATACCAGAGACCATATCCAAAGCTCTGACAGACATTATCAACTGTTCTTTAGCCCAAGGAATCTATCCAGATGACCTGAAAATTGCCTCCATCAAACCGCTCTTAAAAAAACCTAACTGAAACCCTTAAGATCCTACCAACTTCCGTCCAATATCCAATCTCCCTTTCATAGCCAAGGTAATGGAAAAATTAGTCAACGCCAGACTTTCAGACTACCTCGAAGAAACAAAATTCTGTTCCCTACCCAATTTGGTTTACGAAAATCCTTAAGCACTGAATCACTACTCATATCCCTGACAGATTACCTCACCATGGACCTCGATAAAGGTCATGCTTACTTACTGATCCTCTTGGACCTCTCAGCCGCTTTTGATATGGTTAACCACACCATTCTACTAAATCAGTTAGCGAACATTGGAATTACAGGCACAGCTCTGTCCTGGTTCAAATCATTCTTGGGGAACAGAAGCTATAAGGTCAAAATACACAGCAAAGAATCTCAACATTATCTTTCCTCTCTGGGAGTGCCGCAGGGCTCTTCCCTCTCACCCATGCTCTTTAACATTTACCTGCTCCCCCTCTGCCAACTGTTAACCAAACTGAACCTTAAACACTTTCTATACGCGGACGATGTCCAGATCGTCACCCCCCTCAAAGAATCTTGCACAAAAACTCAAGAATTCTGGGAAAATTGCCTTCGAGAAATCGACGGCCTCCTCTCCAATCTAAACCTAATACTAAATTCTTCAAAATGCGAACTCCTTCTAATCTCCCCTGAAAACAGTAACATCCACACAAATCCACCAGCCAACTTACAAACTTCATAAGTAAGAGACCTAGGAGTTATCATTGATAACAGGCTTAACCTAAAATCATTCATAAATCAAACTACCAAGGACTGCTTTCATAAACTCCATGTCTTAAAAAGAATAAAACCTCTTTTCCACACTAACGACTACAGAACAGTGCTGCAATCAATAATCTTCGCTAAATTAGATTATTGCAATTCGATTCTATTAGGTCTACCATCATCTTACACTAAACCCCTTCAAATGGTTCAAAACTCGGCAGCCAGAATATTAACAAACACAAGGAGAAGAGACCACATATCTCCAATCCTCAAAGACCTACATTGGCTGCCAATTCACTACAGAATAATATATAAGGTCATAACCACCATCCACAAAGCCATCCATCAATACTCTCCGCTTAACCTTCAAATCCCATTCAGAAAATATACCTCCTCCAGACCCATCAGAGAATCCTACAGAGAATCCCTACAGGTACCACACTCCAAAACCACTCGACTTCTAACCTCCAGAGACAGGGCTTTCTCCACCGCAGGACCCTCTTTATGGAACTCCATCCCTCCGGATCTGCGACAGGAACCCTGCCTTCCTACATTTAGGAAAAGACTCAAAATGTGGTTATTTATGAAAGCCTTTCCAGACCCCATTTGATCCTTAATTCACCACTAACTGATGCTCAGAATTTTTCTTAAGAGGGTAATTAATAACTTTACCCCTACATGGTAATTCATAGGGATGTGAATCGTGTCCTCGATCGTCTTAACGATCGATTTCGGCTGGGAGGGGGAGGGAATCGTATTGTTGCCGTTTGGGGGGGTAAAATATCGTGAAAAATCGTGAAAAAATCGTGAAAAAATCGAAAAAATCGAAAAATCGCAAAACCGGCACATTAAAACCCCCTAAAACCCACCCCCGACCCTTTAAATTAAATCCCCCACCCTCCCGAACCCCCCCCAAATGACTTAAATAACCTGCGGGTCCAGCGGCGGTCCGGAACGGCAGCGGTCCGGAACGGGCTCCTGCTCCTGAATCTTGTTGTCTTCAGCCGGCGCCATTTTCCAAAATGGCGCCGAAAAATGGCGGCGGCCATAGACGAACACGATTGGACAGCAGGAGGTCCTTCCGGACCCCCGCTGGACTTTTGGCAAGTCTCGTGGGGGTCAGGAGGCCCCCCACAAGCTGGCCAAAAGTTCCTGGAGGTCCAGCGGGGGTCAGGGAGCGATTTCCCGCCGCGAATCGTTTTCGTACGGAAAATGGCGCCGGCCATACGCCGGCCAGCGAGGGTTCCGGCGCCTCGCTGAACAACCTCCTGCAGTCGATCTCCTGCCGGCGCCATTTTCCGTACGAAAACGATTCGCGGCGGGAAATCGCTCCCTGACCCCCGCTGGACCTCCAGGAACTTTTGGCCAGCTTGTGGGGGGCCTCCTGACCCCCACGAGACTTGCCAAAAGTCCAGCGGGGGTCCGGAAGGACCTCCTGCCGTCCAATCGTGTTCGTCTATGGCCGCCGCCATTTTTCGGCGCCATTTTGGAAAATGGCGCCGGCTGAAGACAACAAGATTCAGGAGCAGGAGCCCGTTCCGGACCGCTGCCGTTCCGGACCGCCGCTGGACCCGCAGGTTATTTAAGTCATTTGGGGGGGGTTCGGGAGGGTGGGGGATTTAATTTAAAGGGTCGGGGGTGGGTTTTAGGGGGTTTTAGTGTGCCGGCTCACGATTCTAACGATTTATAACGATAAATCGTTAGAATCTCTATTGTATTGTGTTCCATAACGGTTTAAGACGATATTAAAATTATCGGACGATAATTTTAATCGTCCTAAAACGATTCACATCCCTAGTAATTCAATAACTTTGCAAACTACATAACTTGGTTCACACCATTAATTGGTAAACTTACTCTCCCTGTTAAATTCCTTTCTCCTTTTCACTCCTCCAAGTTGTGTAATTCCCTTGTTTTATTGTAACTGCAATCTTTTTTGAGCACCTGTTAAAGTTTCTTATTATTTGTTATGTTCCTTCACCTCTTGTTAATTGTAAACCGGCATGATGCGATTCTCATCATGAATGCCAGTATAGAAAATCTCAAAATAAATAAAAAATAAATAAATAAGTCAACTTGATTAATAGCAGGTAATGTACTTCTCCCCCAAAAACGTATCCAAACCTTTTTTAAACCCAGTTACACTAATTGCACTAACCACATCCCCTGGCAACTAATTCCAGAGCTTAATTGTGCGTTGAGTGATAAAGAATTTTCTCTGATTAGTTTTAAATGTGCTACTTGCTAATTTCATAGTCCTTATATTATCTGAAAGAGTAAATAATCCGTTCTAGACCTCTCATAATTTTAAAGACCTCTATCATATCCCCCCTCAGCCATCTCTTCTCCAAGATGAATAGGCCTAACCTCTTTAGTCTTTCCTCATAGGAGAGCTCTTCCATCCCCTTTATCATTTTGGTTGCCCTTCTCTGTACCTTCTCCATCGCAACTATATCTTTTTTGAGATGCGGCCACCAGAACTGTACACACTACTCAAGGTGTGGTCTCACCATGGAGCGATACAGAGGCATTATGACATTTTCTGTTTTATTCACCATCCCCTTCCTAATAATTCCTAACATTCTGTTTGCTTTTTTGACTGCTGCAGCACACTAGGCCGAAGATTTTAAATTATTATCCACTATGATGCCCAGATCTTTTTCCTGGGTGGTAGCTCCGAATATGGAACCTAACATCGTGTAACTACAGTATGGATTATTTTTCCCTATATAAATCACTTTGCACTTGTCCACATTAAATTTCATCTCCCATTTGGATGCCCAGTCTATCTGTCTCGGAAGGTCTTCCTGCAATTTATTGCAATCCGCTTGTGATTTAACTACTCTGAATAAATTTGTGTCATCTGCAAATGTGATTACCTCACTCATTATATTCCTTTCCAGAGCATTTATAAATATATTGAAAAGCACTGGTCCAAGTACAGATCCCTGAGGCACTCCACTGTTTACCCTTTTCCACTGAGAAAATTGACCATTTAATCCTACTCTCTGTTTCCTCTCTTTCAACCAGTTTGTAATCCATGAAAGGATATCACCTCATATCCCTTGACTTTTTAGTTTCCTTAGAAGCCTCTAATGAGGGACTTTGTCAAACTTCTTCTGAAAATCCAAATACACTACATCTATTGGCTCACCTTTATCCATGTTTATTAAGGATGTGCACACATTTTTTTTCATTGGTGTTTCATTTTCGGGTCTGGGGTGGGCCATTTCGGTCCTCTCCCTGAACCTGAAAATGTTTTTTATTTCTATTTCAGGAAAACCCTGAAAAAAAACAAACAAAAAAATCCACCCCACCCCTTCAAATTATTTAACTATAATCCCCTCACCCCCTGACCCCCTCAAGACTTACCTAAAGTCCATGGTGGTCCAGAGGGTGTCACGGGAGTGATCTCCCCCTCTCGGGATGATGGCTGCCAGTAATCAAAATGGCGCCGGTTGTCCTTTGCCCTTACCATGTGACAGGAGCTACCGGTGCTATTGGTCAGCTCCTGTCACATGGTAGGAGCAATGGATGGCTCACGCCATCTTAAAAAATGGTGAAGGGTTGGAGTGGGTTTGGGGTTTGTTTGTTTTTAAATGTATCCTTTCTCCTCTCCCCCCCCCCATTTTGTCAGCCCCCAGAAAGCAACGAAATAGGAAATATCATCTTTATTTCCTATTTCAATGCAAACAAATTGACATTTCTAATATTTATTAATCCCTTCAAAACTGAAGCAGATTTGTGAAGCAAGTCTTGCCTTGGATAAACCCAAGCTGACTGTGTTCCATTAAACCATTTCTTTCTGTATGCTCTGTGATTTTGATCTTTAGAATAGTTTCCACTATTTTCCCAGCACTGAAATCAGGCTCACTGGTCTATAGTTTCCTGGATCATACCCTAGAGTCCTTTTTAAATATTGGGGTTACATTGGCCACCCTCCAGTCTTCAGGTACAATGGATGATTTTAATGATAGGTTACAAATTTTAACTAATAGATCTGTAATTTGATTTTTGAGTTCCTTCAGAACCCTGGGGTATATACCATCCAATCCAGGTGATTTGCTACTCTTTAGCTTGTCTATCTGACCACCTCATCTTCCAGGTTAAAAGTGATTTGGTTAAGTTCAGATGAATCATCACCCTTTAAAACCATCTCTGGTATCTCCCCAACATCCTTATTAGTAAACACAGAAGCAAAGAAGCAAAGGTGAACCGGTAGATGTGGTATATTTCGATTTTCAGAAGGCATTTGACAAAGTTCCTCATGAGAGGCATCTAGGAAAAGTAAAGAGTCATGGGATAGGTGGTGATGTCCTTTCATGGATAGCAAACTGGCTAAAATACAGGAAACAGAGAGTAGGATTAAATGGATAATTTTCCCAGTGGAAGGGAGTGCGCAGTGGAGTGCCTCAGGGATATTTATTGGGACCTATAATTATAAATGATCTGGAAAGAAATACGACGAGTCAAGTAATCAAATTTGCAGATGATACAAAATTGTTCAGAGTAGTTAAATCACAAGCAGATTGTGATAAATTCCAGGAAGACCTTCTGAGACTGGAAAATTGGGCATCCAAATGGCAGATGAAATTTAATGTGGATAAGTGCAAGGTGATGCGCATATAGGGAAAAATAACCCATGCTATAATTACACAATGTTGGGTTCCATATTAGGAGCTACCACCCAAGAAAGAGATCTGGGCGTCATAGTGGATGACACATTGAAATCATCACTTCAGTGTGCTGCAGCAGTCAAGAAAGCAAACAGAATGTTGGAATTATTAGAAAGAGAATGGTGAATAAAATGGAAAATGCCATAATGCCTCTGTATCGCTCCATGGTGAGACCGCACCTTGAATACTGTGTACAATTCTGGTTGCCGCATCTCATAAAAGATATAGTTGCAATGGAGAAGGTACAGAGAAAGGCGACCAAAATGATAAAGGGAATGGAACAGCTCACCTATGAGGAAAGACTAAAGAGGTTAGGACTTTTTAGCTTGGAGAAGAGACGGCTGAGGGGAGATATGATAGAGATGTCTGAAATCATGAGAGGTCTAGAATGGGTTAATGTGAAACAGTTATTTACTCTTTCGGATAATAGAAAGACTAGGAGTCACTCCATGAAGTTAGCATGTGGTACATTTAAAACTAATTGGAGAAAGTTCTTTTTCACTCAACGCACAATAAAGCTCTGGAATTTGTTGCCAGAGGATGTGGTTAGTGCAGTTAGTGTAGCTGTGTTTAAAAAAGGAATGGATAAGTTCTTGGAGGAGAAGTCCATTACTTGCTATTAATTAAGTTGACTTAGAAAATAGCCACTGCTATTACTAGCAACAGCAACATGGAATAAGCTTAGTTTTTGGGTACTTGCCAGGTTCTTATGGCCTAGATTGTCCACTGTTGGAAACAGGATGCTGGGCTTGATGGACCCTTGGTCTGACACAGTATGTCATGTTCTTATGTTTTTATGTTCTTAGTCTTTACTCAATGGCCTTATCTTCCCTAAGAGCCCCTTTAACCCCTTGGTCATCTAATGGTCCAACCTACTCTCTCACAGGTGTCTTGCTTCGGATATATTTCAAAATGTTTTTATTATGAATTTTTGCCTCTATGGCCAACTTAATTTAAAATTCTCTCTTAGCCTGACTTATCAATGTTTTCCACTTAATTTGATAATGCTTATGCATTTTCTTCAGATGGATCCTTCTTCCAAATTTTAAAGGATTTTATTTGGCTAAAATAGCCTCTATACCTAACTTAGGGGGGGTCATTTTCCAAGGTATGATTGCGGGAGATAAATTCACACTAACGTGATTTGATAATTATATATTCAGGGGGCGGAGTATATGTAAAGGTATCGTGTGCCTCCTATCACGGCTAATAGCTACAACACTGTCATTTGTGTTACAGGTCAGTAAAGGGTTATTGTGGAGAGAGAGAGAGAGAGAGAGAGAGAGAGAGAGAGAGAGAGAGAGAGAGAGAGAGAGAGAGAGAGGAGAGAGAGAGAGAGAGAGAGAGAGAGAGAGAGAGAGAGAGAGAGAGAGACTTCCTATAGTGCCTATGCCCTAGACAGGTATTTGTATCCCTATGGGAGGGCCACCTAGTAACTCGAGGTGGGGATTAGGTATGAGCGTAGGGGGTTGGGGGCCACTTTCACATTCAACATGAGACCTACGGAAAGAACAGTGGTCTCTAGTGAAGATTTGCTGGCCGTCGGAGTGAGGAAACTCACTCCAAGAAGAGATTTGGGCAACGTTCTCTCAACCTAGCTTGTTGTTGCCCAGGTAGAGTGTCCATCAAGCTAGGTTGAGAGAACGTTGCCCAAATCTCTTCTTGGAGTGAGTGTCCTCACTCCGACGGCCAGCAAATCTTCACTAGAGACCACTGTTCTTTCCGTAGGTCTCATGTTGAATGTGAAAGTGGCCCCCAACCCCCTACGCTCATACCTAATCCCCACCTCGAGTTACTAGGTGGCCCTCCCATAGGGATACAAATACCTGTCTAGGGCATAGGCACTATAGGAAGTCTCTCTCTCTCTGTTCCACTGTCCTCTTCTTCCTGTGTTCATCTGTTGTCTCCCCAGATAGTACCTCCAGACTGTCTCACTGGTTCTGACCTCAGCTTGCTCCTTGACTACTCTGCCTGCTACTTGCCTTCTGACCTCAGCCTGCCTGTGACCTTGTCTGACCTCTGCCTGATTGACTATGTCTCCTGATACTGGCTCTGTCCCTAGCCTTGTCATCACATACACTGTTCTGGTCCTCCTTGCTCCATCTGACCTCCAGTCTCAAACCTGATCATGCTCCTCTACTGTCTGTGGGCATGCCTGTCTAATTTCTCTGCAGGAGACCCTGTGAGGCCCACCTAAGTCCAAGCAGCCCAATTCCCTATGGGCTCCACCCGGGGGGACCGTGGGCTTCCAGTGGTGAAGCTCATCCTAGCCTCTGTCTCCTCCAGTGCTCCACCCCCTGGGGGCAGGTGCTTCCTGGTCCCTACCAGAGAGCCATTCTCCACTGCTCTAGGACAAGGGTCCACCCCCGAGCACAACATGGACTATGCTTTTAAGATTGTATTTTTAAACAATGTCCATGGCTGTTATCACTTTAACCTTTGCAGCTGTACCTTTCGATTTTTTTTCTAACTAATTTATCAAAGTTTCTCTTTTGAAAATTTTGTTTTAGAGCTGTAGATTTACATATTGTCCCCCTTCCAGTCATTAGTTCAAATTTGATCATGTTATGATCACTATTGCCAAGTGGCCCCATCCTGTGTTCCACTAAGAATTAAATCTAAAATAGCTTCTTGGAGTATTTTCCACAGGTGTTTTACCGCTTGCTAATGCATTAGTGCAGTTTAGCAAATTGATTGGAGGGGGTGATCCAGCTGCACAAACAGCTGTGCTCAATCTTGACTGGCTTGAGTTTACAAAATTAATCTAATGATGTTAAATGGCTTTTTAAAAATTGACCCTTTGGTAGACAAGTAGTTTTTTTTCTGGAAATGTTTCTATGCTCCCCATTTTTTTTTCTCAGAAGTGAATTTCTCTTTCTCTTCTCCCATCTCCTCTATTCTGCATGCATTTGTGGCACTGTGCCTCAGCATTCACAAGCAACTGTAAATCTCAAACATTTTGTCTCCTAGGCAAAGTATTAGCAAATAATATGCCATCCCTATTTTTATCCATTACTGTTTCACATAGCCATGAAAGAATGATGTCAGTAGCTTTATTGGAAGGTCTCTAGATAGACCTATTCATCGCATAGGGCATAGGTCCAGGGCTCGGGTTATTCACAGTTTTGTTTGCAATTATATTTAAATGTATGACAGAATGCATACTTCTGCAGCAGCTTCACGGCATCTCCTGAGATGAACTAACCTCAGTGGTATGAAGAACAAATTGAGACTGTAACATTTGTGTTCAACATATCGATTGTCAATGGAAAGCATGACTGCCGAGAGCTGAACTGACCTACTTCTGGACTTTTTAAGAGAAAATGTAGTTTTAAAATAACAGTTCTGCCTTTATGCCAAAGAAAATATTAAATGAAAATTTATTTTCTTCCGTGGGGTAGGGGAGAATTAAAACTATAGAGAAGATTTAAGAATGGAGAACATTTTGCTAAAATCAGTTTCCCCTGTCCACATACACAGAGTGGCAAGAACAATTTTGTAAACACTTATGGCAAATTTAAGCATCACATATATAGTGGAAAAAAAAAAAACCTTTTATTAAAAAATCATGCATAATGTTTTACATTTGTGAAATTGATTTTAAAAGTGAAACAGTTTGAGACTTTTTTCTCAATACATAGGATGAATGGGAAAATCCATCTCTTTTACTGGAGTTATTTTGCAGATTTCTTTTCAGATGTTTGTTCTTTGGAGCAATCATTGTCCAATAATTTTATTTTCCCATTCTTCACATACTTGTTTCTTAGATTTGATTGTATGCATATAGTAGGAAGTTTTATCTTTGAAAGAGTTCAAAGCTAAAGTAGAATTAGGAAAAATATCAGTTTCACCTGACAGTTAAACAGATCATTTGTTGTTTTTAATATTTATTTTATTCCAAAAATTAGAACAGTGTTCAAAATTTTGGAAAAAGGCTCATGTTTGCTTGGTCCTACCATTATGAACTTAAGTAAATAAAGGAGTTGCTCTGATGATCTTTATCACTTGGGTACAGCATTAACAAAGAGGAGCAGCAATTTTAAAAAATGCAAGGAGTGTGGCTATAATGAATAAACAAAATAAAACAATCAGCACCAGATTACTAAATTCAATTTATTTGTTCAGAAAAGTAAGGAGACCTATGACTAAGACCAGAAGAGGAATCAGCAGGGACTGTAAAGGAGCAAATTGTCCTTTAGAATGATCTTGCTAATAAGGATTCATGTGACTATAAAAGTGAAATCATGTGCTATTGGTTTGTTCCATATGCTTATGCAATAGCATGGCTTCTGGATTAATTTGGTTCAAGGGAAATTGATCAAGCTGTCGTATGATAACACAATGTATCTGTTAAAGTGCTTTTCATTCTTCACACATGTAGTGGAATGTGTCCATCATGTACTGTGAAGACAATTTTCAAAATGATTTGCAAGGGTAGTTAAGTAGTTACCTGATTAAATTCTCCAGACAAAATAAATTCTCATCTCAGCAGGCAAAAATATTACATAGCATATGTATTTTTAGCAGCAGGGAACATGGGCTGCACAGGGCCTGGGAGAGGGTAGTGCACTAAAAATGTTTTAATTTTGTTTTATTCTCTTATTTTCCAATTCATTTTTCATTTCATTTGATATTTATTTCAGTTCCCTCCCCACCTTTGCCACCAAAAAACCAAGATGCTGCTGAAAGAAAAATTTAACTCCCATCCCCAAAGCTTTCTTGTATCTTCCCACCCTCCCCATATGCATGAAGTTACAAGGACAAGAAGCAGTTAAAATCAGGCACAAATGATTCCCAATTTCTCCTGACTTAGTACGGGTTTCAAAATGGCACCAGCTGGTCAAAAGCCGATGAATTTTGCTGCCTGGCTGTATGTTATTTGGCCATAAAACAACATGGCTTCAACCTCGATACTGGCAGTGCCATTTTTTAAATGGGTTCAGGAGTGGCTGGGGATCTCTCATCTCATTTCAATTTCTTCTTTTGCTTGTGACCCCATGCATGGGGTAAAGTCAAGTTTGGAGAAGGTGGGGGATATGGGAAGGCCTGGGGAATGGAGCTAATTTTAACATTTTTCTGGTGCTCAGAAATTTTTCGCCCTCATTTCTGAAATGAATTGAAATGGAGAAATACCTTTTGATGACTTTTTTTTTCCAGTTTATTTTCCAACAAAAATTAAATGTAACAAGTTTTTAGTTGCATTTTTCATTTTCTTAAAAAACAAATGCACATTTCTTGCCAGAAGCAGGGTGAGAATAGAAGCAGAAAAATGCTGATTGTATTTATTAAATCATGTATTACTCACTAACAAACAAAAGATATTAAGTTACATCATATATACTATAAATATTCAATATAAAAACTAAAATACAAACATAGGCAAATACATATAAACCAAAATAAATACACTACAAATAAAACCATAAAATTAATCAAACATAATAATTAAGCAATCAAAATACTTAAAATAAACAAGCCAGCAAGAGAATCTTCAGTAAGGAAAAAAATGCAGAACAAAACATGAAACAAATTCCTGAGAAAAAAAGAAACATTTTCACAAATTTGCTAAAATCCAAATAATTTGACAGTGAACAAACTTCAAATGCTACATGGTCTGAAACTTGAGGAGCAACACATGACAATACATTTCCATGTACTAATAAATCTAAATGAATTATCAAAGGACTCACTAAGAATATGGCCTGTGAAGATTTGTTACAGTCAGCCAGCCAGCCTCTCAAATATTTTGCTTCTGTGCAATGGTCAGAATAAGAAAAAAAAACCAAAAACAAAAACTTGCAAATAATCTTAAATTGTAGGTGGAACTCTAATTCAGGGCCATAGCAACTTTTCTGGCATGAAAAACATCATTTCTCTATTCTCAAAACTGGTAACAATAAATGCTGCTGGGCTTAGAACTATTAGCAGGGTGGGTGAAAGGGTCTTAGGTGCCCTAGGTGAGCCTTTCACCCTTGTGCCTTCCACCCCCAGCTTTTCCAACAGACAATTACAATTATGCATTTATAATAAAAATTTCACTATAAAGGATATTCAAAGAACAGTTTTATGAGTTAAAAATATCAGTTAAATTATGAATATGACATTATAGTATATTTGCATGCACTGTTGTGGTGCCAACCAGAAAAGCCTGTAAAAAAGCCAAAATGACACTTGGAACCAAAATCCTCTCTCTCCCCAGGGGTGAAGACTCCTGTTTGGTGTCCTCAGTGATCTTAAATGGTTCTTTACTCACAATTAGTTGCTCTTAGAGTTTTCTTTATCTTAAGATTCCTGATGCAATCTCTAGGCTGCATCATACAAATCAGCTCCTCTTGTTGTTGTACCTTTCATTGATTCAAATGATATAAATTCTTCAATTGTTTCAAATTTGCAGTTAATTCTTCTTTGTATGTAACATCATCCCCCACCCCACTCTGAGTTGACTGTGCTAGATATATAAAGAGTCCTATTCTTCCTATTACAGTGCTCTCATAAATTCCTCCCATTTGCCTAACAAATTTAAAACTTGCATGCTAACTTCCGTTGTGATGAATTAGTCACATGCGTTAGACCCATTTAATGCACTTTCGGGCTCTAATGCATTTTGATGAATGATCTGGTTAGGCTGCTGTTTAATCTACTTGGTGCACAGATCACTGTGTGGTGAATTTTCAAAATATTGGGGCAGATTTTAAATACTTGCGCGAGCGCGTACTTTTGTTTGCGCAGCAGGCGCGAACAAAAGTACGCTGGATTTTATAAGATACACGCATAGCCGTGCATATCTTATAAAATCCAGGGTCAGCGCGCGCAAGGGGGTGCACATTTGTGCAACCTGCACGCGCCGAGCCCAGCGTGCGCTGCCTGTTCCCTCCGAGGCCGCTCCGATTTCGGAGCAGCCTCAGAGGGAACTTTCCTTCGCCCTCCCCCCACCTTCCCCTCCCTTCCCCTACTTAACCCACCCCCCCGGCCCTATCTAACCCCCCCCTTAACTTTGCACGCGTCGGCCGGCTGCCCCGCTCCGTGGTCCAGTCCCGGGGGCTGTTCCGGAGGCTGCGGCCATGCCCCCGGGCCGAAACCACGCCCACATCGCCGCCCACGAAACACCGCGCCCCCCCCCCCTAAACGCCGTGTCATCCCACCACGCCCCCGACAGGAAGCCCTGGGACTTATGCGCGTCCCGGGGCTCTGCGCGCGCCGGCGGCCTATGCAAAATAAGCGCGCAGGGGTTTTAAAATCCGCCCCATTATGTGGAAAAAATTGAAAATTTACACAAGGAGTATAGGAGTACTAGTTGATTCCATTTTATCTATGACACATCACATATCCCTTCCATTTTTCACTTACAAAGTTAGAATTGTTTTTAAACTGATAAATCATGGACAGTATTGTATCACAAACCAATTATATCATTTAGAAAACTATGTACCGAACCATTATGGCACTTGTGTAAATTAATATATTTCAGCATCCTTATTTTATGTGCCCTATTGTAAACCGTTGTGACGAATCCTTCTTAACAACGGTATAGAACAGATTTAAAATAAAAAAAATAAATAATAATTGTATTACATATCCCTTCCATTTTATCTGACGCATCACATATCAACAAATCCCCCTCCTACATGGCATACCCCAAGGATCATCCCTCTCCTCCACCCTTTTCAATATGTACATGCTCCCCCTCTGCAAACTACTAACCAAAAAAGGCTTAAACTACTACATCTATGCAGACGATGTACAAATCCTGCTCCCCCTTAAAACATCCCTCGAAAACACTCTCAAAATCTGGGACACCTACCTGTCGGACATAAATCAACTCCTCGCACAACTGTCACACACCCTCAACCACAAAAAAACTGAAACCCTACACATAACAAACCACACCACCCACAGTCTTAAACACCATAACACTGCAACTTTCATGAGTAAACAGTTAACCCTCTCAGCCAGGAACCTTGGTGTCATCCTGGACACCGAAATTAACCTCAAAAAGCATATCAGCATCATCATAAAAGAAGGATTTTTCAAACTTCAGATCCTCAAAAGACTTAAACCGCTCCTCTTCCCACATGACTACAGAACTGTCATTCAAACTCTGTTCTTCTCAAAGCTTGACTATTGCAACCCCCTCCTTCTCGGCCTCCTTGCCTCCATGATCAGACCACTACAGCTACTCCAAAATGCAGCAGCCAGATCACTCACAAACAAAAATTGGACCACATCACACCCATCCTCAAGGACCTCCACTGGCTACCCATCACCTCCAGAATCCAACATAAAACCCTTACTCTCATCCATAAAACACTCCACAACAACAAAATGGACTGGCTAAGCATGCCCCTATGCTTCTAATACCCCACAAAACCTCCGCTCTACCAACACTGGTCTTCTCCCCTTCCCCACCCCAAAAGAAGCACATCTAACCACAATGAGAGAACGCCTTGTCTCTAGCTGGACCGTCCCTTTGGCACAACTTTCCAGTACAGCTAAGAACTGAACCCTCTACTCAGCTCAAAAAACACTTAAAAACTTGACTCTTCCGACAAGCCTTCTCCCAATGACCCAACTCCCCCCCTTCATTACCACCCCCTTGTCCCAACCACTCCCCTCCTCAATTCAAGGTGCCTTAACGCTCTATCTGCTAGAGATGTGAATCGGAACCGGAATCGGTTCGGATTCCGGTTCCAATTCACATGTTGGATTTTTCCATTGGGCCCGATCACGGTTTTGTTTATCAGCTGCGCTCCAGCCGATAAACAAAAAACCCACCCCGACCCTTTAAAGCTAACCCCTTAGCTTCCCCCACCCTCTCAACCCCCCAAAAAAACTTTTTACAGGTACCTGGTGGTCCAGTGGGGGTCCCGGGAGCGATCTCCCACACCGGCCCATCCTCCCGCTCCCGGGCCATCGGTTGCCACTAATAAAAATGGCACCAATGGCCCTTTGCCCTAACCATGTGACAGGGTATCCGTGCCATTGGTCAGCCCCTGTCACATGGTAGGAGCACAAGATGGCGCCGGCTATCCAGTGCTCCTACCATGTGACAGGATCTGGCCAATGGCACGGATACCCTGTCACATGGTAAGGACAAAGGGCCAATAACGCCATTTTGATTAGTGGCAGCCGACGGCCCGAGAGTGGGAGCTCGCTCCCCGCGCCTCCACTGGACAACCAGGTAATTTTAAAACAGTTTTGGGGGGCTTCGGGAGGGTGGGGTAAGCAAAGGGCTCATTTTTAAAGGGTCGGTGGGTTTTTTTTTTTATCGGGCCATCGGCGCCATTTTTATTAGTGGCAGCCAGAATGGCGCCGATGGCCCGAGAGCAGGAGATCGGTCCCGGGGCTTCCACTGGATCACCAGGTACTCGTAAAAAGTTTTGGGGGGTTCGGGAGAGTGGGGGAAGGTAAGGGTTTAGTTTTAAAGGGTCGGGGTGGGTTTAGGGGTTGTTTTGGTGAGCCGGTTTTCCTGCCCTCCCCCCAAATAACTCCCGTTAGTGGACACTAACCCATTAACGATTTTTCATGATAAATTGGGGGAATTTCTATTGTATCGCGCACTCTAATGATTTTTGACGATTTAAAAAATATTGGACAATTTTTTTAAATCGTCAAAAAACGATTCACATCCCTACTATCTGCTAGAGATGTGAATAGTGTGCCCGATCGTCTTAACGATCGGGTTCAGCTGGAGGGAGAAAAAAATCTGATCGCTGGAGATGTTAATCGGAATCGGTTCCGATTCACATCGTTCATTTTTTTAGTGAGGCTCGACCCTTTAAAATTGACCCCTTACCTTCACCCACCCCCCCCCCCCCCGAAAACCCCCAAATCTTTTTACTAGTACCTGGTGGTCCAGTGGGGGCGTGGAGACCGATCTCTCACACTCGGGCCATCGGTGCCATTTTGACTGCCACTCAAAAATGGTGCCGATGGCCTGATTAAACCCCCCCTCCGACCCTTTAAAGATTACCCCTTAGCTTCTCCCACACTCCCGATCCCCCCAAAACATTTTTAAATTACCTGGTGGTCCAGTGGTGATCCCGGGAGCGATCTCCCGTTCTCGGGCCGTCGGCTGCCACTCATAAAGATGGCGCTGATGGCCCTTTGCCCTTACCATGTGACAGGGTATCCGTGCCATTGGCCGGCCCCTGTCACATGGTAGGAGCACTGGCTGGCCGGCGGCCATCTTTATGATGGCGGTGGCCATCTTTAAAGATGGCAGCGGCTTCTGACAAAGCTACAATATGTGACTGACCTATCTCCTGTGCCAAGCACATTGTTTGTCTAAGCCACTTTTAAAGAATTAAATCTTCTCTCAGCAATAAGAAAAGGCAGAAGACAATACAGACCTCCTGTGAGTACATGAGAGGAGACAGACCTGACGTTTCAGCCAAGCTCAGAAGTACCTGATAGGGGTGTGCATTTGTTTGCAACGTATTGGCAATCCGCAACGTATATGCCATATTCGTTGTATTCGTGGAGGTCGAAAGCGTCTCCTTCAAGACATTGCCACCAGGTGGAATTCCAGCTATATGATGCTGCAGAGGTTAATGGAGCTACAGACATCCCTTCATGAACTTTCTGGTTCAATGGACATAGGTGTGCAGAATCCCCTAGGGCATCATGATTGGTTAGTCATGAGTCAGCTGGTGAAATTCCTGCAGCCCTTCAAGGATACCACAGAGGAGCTGAGTTCCAGAAGTGCCACCTTAGCTGACATCATCCCTATTGTTAATTTCCTGGATGAAAATTTGGAGGACTTTAAACAGGAAGAGGGAATGACAGTTGAGGTGCTACATTGTCTGGACATTTTGCAGCAGCAGGTGAAGAGTGATTAAGGCCTTTAGCAGAAGAGCACACATACATGCTCGCCACAGTCTGTGATCCCTGTGTGAAAGGGAAACTCGCCCTACATTACGATTGTCTCCTATTGGTAAATGACCTGCTGTTAAGCAAAGATCTGTGAATAGGAGCACCATAGAAAAATTAGGCGTGAAGCAGAGGAGAAAACAGCGGGCACTTCAGAGAGTCGTGCTACCCCAAGCAGGAGCAGCACTCTGTCAGCGACAGCTAGTACCTCCTCCTCCTCCACTTCAGTACGCCAAAGGCATGTTGCCCATAAAGATTAATCTTTTGTGCTATGGGCTAGAGGAAAGCAGCTGGCATGAGTGACTCTTAGCCCACCCAAGCAAAGGAGACACCAGCACAACTGTTAGTGACACGGTATCTCTCAGAGTCCACAGAGGACATGCAGACAGATCCAATGGCATATTGGGCACACAAGTCCACTGTCTGGCCATACCTGGCCCAAGTGGCTCAGCGATATCTGTCATGTCCACCAACCAGTGTGCCCAGTGAACGAGTATTTTCAATGACAGGGGATATCATGAGCCCTCTCCGCTCAAGGCTGGCCACAGAGTTGATGGAAATGCTAGTGTTTTTGAAAATGAACCTGCCATTGCTTGGGTTTCCAAATTTTCCCTGTGAATGGCAAGATGAATAAAATGCTGTGCCTGTCCAGCCACTGTCCAGGCCGTATGTCCCTACAATGGCCTGACCTGAAACGCTGTGCCTGTCCGTCCACTGTCCAGGCCGTACGTCCCTACAAGGGCCTGACCTCAAAAGTTATGCCTGTCTGAGTTTTGTTCTGGTATTTTTAATTTCAGTGCTGAATAGAGATGTGCAATCGTTTATCACGAATTAGGCAATTGCAACAAAATTGCCTAATTTGTCATGGTTCGGGGGCCCCGAAACCTGAAAAGGATTTTCCCCGAACTTCGGGAAAAATTCATTTTGCGGGTTTGTGTGGGGAGAGGGGCACATTTTTTTTTAAATTAAAAACCACCCCAAACATTAACATTTAAGTATAATACAATCACCCTCCCCCCATCCCGATCCCTCCCCAAGACTTACTAACATCCCTGGGGGTCCAGCGGGGTCCCGGGTTCCATTTGTCCCTCCGAGACCCGGTGTGCTACTGCAAGCCATGCTCAAAATGGTGCCGAATAGCCTCTGAACTACTATGTCACAGGGGCTACCGGTGCCATTGGTCAGCCCCTGTCACATGGCCATCGGCGCCATCTTGTGCTCATACCATGTGACAGGGGCTGACCAATGGCGCCGGTAGCCCCTGTGACATAGTATGGGCAAAGGCTAACGGCGCCATATTGATTCCTGACATCCGACGGCACGAGTGCAGGAGATCGCTCCCGGACCCCCACTGGACCCCCAGGGACTTTTGACCAGCTTGGGGGGGGCCTCCTGACCCCGCCCCCCAAGGCTTGCCAATAATCCCTGGGGGTCCAGCTCAAAGGAAAGGAAACTCTCCCTGGGGCCTGCCTGTCTTGCCCCTATTTTGAAATCAAGTGGGAGACCTTTGGTCCCAAGTTTAACAGTTCACAGAACCTGAAAATGCATTAGAAGACTTTGACTACAGGCTCTGGAGACTTATTGTCCCTGTTTCTTGTGAAAGACAGATTTATCATAGACATTGTTTGTCTTCTGACACATTAGAACTTCGAGAAATTTGGCTCCTGAAGAAGTTTGCTAGTGAAACGTCGGCCATTGTTGAGCCTATTTAATTTCTGCTGAGACCTTGGAATTTCAACTTGTCTTGAATTGAACATCTGTCAATCGCGTTTTTAAATGCATGTCTGTATAGCGAGCTTATTTAATTTGATCTGGTTCATATTACTGCGATCTTAAAGATGGACCGCATATAGAATTTACCGCAAATGATTGAAAAGACCGAGCGATCTCCGTAGCCACAGGAGATACGCTGCCAGGCTTGCTGATGCGATTCATTCTTATAAAAAATAAAAATAAAAAATTTAAATTGAAAGGTAAAATATAGCACTTGAAAATTAAAAAATAAAACAATACATTTTATGATTAAACTTACAATTTTATAAGTGGGCAACTACTCTAAGCACTTACGTTGTTTTCCCTTTTTGTGATGATAATTTTTTTGTGGGATTTCTTCACTCTTTTTTTGTTCTTTGCCCCTATCAAAACCACAGGGACCTGACTACCTCAACTCTGCCATCCTGTCTTTCCCCTATCAGCTTTCTGCCACTCTGCCTTGCTGCCATACACCAGATGACTCATTCAGTTCCTTGTGGTGTTCTTGCCACTATCATGGTTCCTCAGTGTGTTGGTGCTAGTCTTTCTGCTTGCTATGTTCCCCCTTCATTGTGCTGTAGGATGTTGATGCCACTTGTCTTGCCACTTTGCCTGTCGTGCTGCCTTTGAGGGTTCATGCATCTATTATCGAAGATCTCTTTTGAAGCTGTGGTGTGCTTTTGACACTCTCGCTACTGCTTTGTGCCTCTGTTAAAGCACTCTTGCCACTACTGGTACCCTTTTGACCCTTTACAGTGCCTTAATGTATTCATGCCACTTTGGTGCCACTTTGCAACAGTCTAAGTACCTTGGAGCTCTTTTCTTGTTCTGATGATTGCTCCCCAGAAGTTTCATCAGAATTTATAAGAAAACCCCAATTCTGCAGCCAAAAATAGGCTGCAAATTCTTCCCTCTTTGACTTTAATGGGAATTGGAAAACAAATAAAACCTATCAACGGATTGGGTCCCCCATTGAACGAATGCAACGTATTTGGGACCCAATGAATATGAATACCGAATCGGATGAATCCGTCCCTTCTGCACATCCCTAGTAAACTTACTGCATTGACCCAGGAGGACCACCACCAAAGATATACCCTGCTGCTCAAACACTAAGGGATATCTGCTTTTTTTTTTTTTTTACCTTCTTCTCTACAGTTGATAGAGGATATCAGTCAAAATTTGGCTCATGATCCCACTAGCTAGCCCACAGACTACTGCAAATGCTCACTACAACAGGCCTACCAGCAGACCAATCCAGTCATAGACAGAACCTTTGGCTTACTCAAAACATATTTCTGCTGCTTCTACTGATCTGGGGGATGCCTTTTCTGCAATCCTACTAAGGTCTGTGAGATCTTTCTAGCCTGCTGCATGCTTCATAACCTGGAAAAAAAAAACCAGGGGCCTGCCTCCTGCAGAGGGACTAGATAATTATCTGGATGAAAAGGATAAGAAGGAGGAGGCACATGACTGGTGGCAGAGGGAATTGCAGGAGATACATCATCAGAATCAACAGTGGGCAGAATGGATCGCTTTGATACAAAGCCATTTTAGAAGGTGAAGGTACATTTATTTTCATGAGTGATAGATGTATAGACAATTATATACAGTCAGTGCTTCCTTGGCCACCCTCTTTTTCTGGGGGGAAGCTCCACTGACTTGGCCTGTCCCAACTACATGCTTCTCCACAGCGGTGTCTGATCACTACTAACTGTGCCTTCCAAGAGCCTGGAAATTGGGAGCAGTCGCAGAGATTCATAGCTGCTCGAGGGGCCAGGAGGGCATGTTGCTTCATTTAGGGGATATGAGCTTGCAAAGTGGATGACCTGGGAGCAGTTATTGTGTCTCTCCTAGTCATCTATTGCTCTAGGTAAAGCCACCCCACCTGTGATCTTAGAGAGGGGTAGAGTCTCAATCTGTGGTGGTGGTGGTGTTGCTAGAGATGGCATCAGTGCAGATGGTGTTGGGATGTGAGTAGATGGAACCATCATGGATGGTGGTGGAGCAAGAGGGGGAGCTGGCAATGAGGCAGGTGGAACTCTGGTATAGGGAGAAACTATCCAGGGTGACGCTGCAGAAAAGGCTGGTGAGATCTTCATCCAGAGAAGCTTGGGATATCACAGAGCATTCCATGATGACAGTCGCAGGCAGGGGCAAGCAGGATGGCATCCTCTGCAGCATCTTCCTTCATTCTCAGAGTGCTTTTTTTCCTGTATGCCCTGCAGTTCCAGACACATACCCTGCATCTCCTCTTGGACAACATTCTTCAGGCCCCAGATGTCATATCTGAAGTCTGCTATCTTTTCCACCATTCAAACATTAAGTTGGATCATTTATTTATTTATTTTATTTATTTAATTTCTTTTCCTATACCGATGCTCAAGACTAGGTCTTATCGTACCGGTTTACAATGTAACTGAGGGGAAACCAATTAACATCAAGGTAGAAAGTAAAGTTACATTAAACAGGGAGCATAAAACCTGGGCAATGGAAGACAGTACAGAGTTTAAACTAAGAAACAATTAGAGAGAGATAAATATATAAATCAACAAAACTGTAAGATACAAAAACATAGGTTTATCCTAGGCAGTTATTAGCCTGGTATGTCCAGAGGGAGAAGGAAAGGGTGAGGTTGGGTGGGGGGAAGGGATTGGGGAGGGGTGGGGGAGTGAGAGTCAGTGATGGTTGAGGAGATCCTTCAGCGGTAGGCTTCTGCGAAAAGCCAGGTTTTCAATTTCTTTCTGAAAGTTGAATGGCATTGTTCTTGGCGTAAGTCTTGTGGAAGTGAATTCCAATGTAGTGGACCTGCTGTTGAAAGAGCTCGCTTGTGAATAGTGTTGTGGACCGATGATTTGTTGGGGGGGGCCTTGAGCGAACCTTTGTAGGCAGTTCTGATCGGTCTTGCGGAAGTATGTAATTCAAGTGGGAAGGTGAGTTGGAGAGTGGATTGCTGGTAGACTGATTTGTGGATGATGGTGAGAGCCTTGAAAAGTATTCTATATTGGATGGGCAGCCAGTGTAGAATTTTTAGTATTGGTGTGATATGGTCCTTGCGACGAGTGTTTGTAAGGATCCTAGCCGCTGCGTTTTGCAGCATCTGAAGAGGTTTGGTGGACGAAGCGGGCAGACCAAGTAATAGAGCATTACAATAGTCGATCTTTGAAAACAGTATGGCTTGAAGCACCGAACGGAAATCCTTGAAGTGTAAGAGCGGTCTAAGTTGCTTCAGGACCTGTAGCTTGAAGAAGCATTCTTTGGTTGTGGCGTTAATGAATTTTTTGAAATTCATTCTAGAGTCAAGGGTGGCCCCAAGATCTCTGACCTAGTTTGCTAATGGGATGCTAGCATTATTTGCGAGGGGGTTGTTGTCACAAGGGGAGATAACCAGTAGTTCCGTTTTGGAAGTATTTAGGACCAAATTGAGACTCGAGAGCAGAAGGTTGATGGCGTGTAAGCAGTTGTTCCAGAAATTTAGAGTAGAGATGGGGTCTGAGATGGGGATTATGATTTGTACATCGTCCGGTATATAAAGTGGGTGAGATTGAGACTATTGAGTAGCTGGCATAAAGGGAGTAGATATATATTGAACAGGGTAGGGGAAAGAGACGAACCCTGAGGTACACCTTGGTTTGATGGAATGGAGTGAGATTCTTTGTCATTTATTTTGACTTTGTAGTGTCTGTTGTTCAGAAAGGATGTGAACCAGAGCAGTGCAGAGCCGGATATGCCTATTTCCATTAAGCGGTTAATGAGGATATTGTGGTTTACCGTGTCGAACGCGGCAGAGATGTCGAGAAGGGCTAGCAGGTAAGATTGTCCCTTGTCAAGGCCCATCAGGATGTTGTCCGTTAGAGAAAGAAGGAGGGATTCTGTGTTTAGGCGTTTCCTGAATCCGAATTGAGAGGGGTAGAGAATATTGTGGGAGTCAAGGTAGTCTGTGAGTCGGATGTTGACAAGCTTTTCCATTAGCTTGGCTATAAAAGGTAGGTTTGCAATGGGGCGGAAGTTTGCAGGGTCGGCTGGGTCCAGGTTGGGTTTTTTAAGTAAGGGTTTAAGTGAAGCAATTTTTAAGGAGTCCGGGACCGATCCTTGATTGAGGGAGCAATTTATGATGTCTGCCAGCGGTTTAGCAATGGTGTTAGGGATGGTGAGAAGTAGTTTGGTCGGTATTTGGTCCAGAGGATGAGTGGAAGGTTTCATTTTCTTGATTATTGATTCAATTTCCAGGGAGGATGTCTGTTCAAGAATTTCTAGTGACGGTCTGTGGATATTTGGTGGAGGGTTATTAGTTGCGAGGCTTAATGGTTGCGAAGGGTTTGGAGCCATGTTAGTTGAAGCCAGGGGGGCAAGAAGGTTTTTGATTTTGTTATCAAAAAAGATAGCCAACTCTGTAGATTTGTTCTGGGCTTCTTCTTCTGGGATGGTGAGGGGCATAGGTGTGGTAAGGGCAGCTACATATGAGAACAGAGTTTTAGGGTCATATAAGAAGCCGTGTATTTTTTTGGCGTAGAAATCTCGTTTGGTGCGGGTAATGGATGTCCTATAGTAGCTCATTGCAGTTTTGTACGAAGCAAGTGAGGAAGGGGAGGAATCTTTCCGCCAGCGTTGTTCTTTGTGTTGTAGATCCTGTTTGAGTTTCCTTAGTTCGGTTGAGAACCAGGGTTTCTTGTTCGTGCGGGCTGGGTTGATAACTTTTGTTGTTACAGGGCAAATTCTGTTAGCTACTGAGTGTGTAATAGTTTGCCAGGAGTTCATAGCGGTATCCGCATCTGAGAAGTCCAGTTTAATTAGTTCTTCGGCCAGGCTGTTGTTGAGAGTGTCCATGGAACAGGGTTTCCTGAACTGGATCGAGGATTTAGTAACAATAGGGGTCAATTTTTGTTTTATATATAATTTTGTAGTTATCATCGAGTGATCTGACCAGGGGATGGGAGAGCAGGAAGGAGGGGTGATGGGCGAGATGGTTTCGTTAGTGAATATCAGGTCAAGCGTGTGGCCTGCCTTGTGTGTGGGGTTGTTTATAATTTGTTTGAATCCCATAGCCTGGAGAGAAAGGAGAAGAGCTTCGCAATTAGATGATAGGGTAGGGGAGTCAACATGGATGTTGAAATCTCCTAAGATAATAGCCGGTGAGTTAGTGTTGATGTGTTTGGCTATGGTTTCGATGAGTGGAGAAGGGTCGGATTCTAGGAGCCCCGGGGGGGCGTAAATAAGGCAGACTTGAAGCTGGGAGGATTTGAATAGTCGTTCATTGGTCTTTCAGAGTAGTTCATTGGTCTTTCAGTAGTCCATTGGTCTTTCAGAATAGTAGTTCATTGGTCTTTCAGAGAAGAGGTCTCCTCACCAACTGCATGCTGCCAGATATCTGAAATACATGGAAGAGTTGGAGTTGGCTGGGTTTCCTCCTCCTCCTCCACATCTGGGCAATGTTCTGCTAAAGAGTGCTCATCATCTGGTCCCTCCTGCTCCTGAGTGTCCTCTTCTGGGTTACTGGGCAACACCCGTGAATGTTGCTTGCCCATCAGAGGCCACTGGGTCCAGTATCATCAGAGTCTTTGTCTGTCTGCTTCCCTACAAAAAGGAAAATTAAACATGTTTTCAATATATATGCTACGTGGATTTTTCTGTTCACATATACTAGACCTTCATTTTTGACTAACACAACAACTTTATGGGTCCTATTCTTCCACCTTCTGCTATTCCACTAACTGTATATAAATTTTTTTCATGGCTGAGAAAGCTATCAAATTACACTTGTAAAGCATCAGCCTGCATGGACAGAGAGATGACTCATAAAATGGCATGAGTATTGACTGCTGGCCCTATCAGCCTTGTGCTCCTTTTATTATTTCTATAAAGTAACATATTTACATGTAAAGGGGTGGCCTCTTTCTGCTCCTGGGAATATATCCCAGCCCCTTACTAGCATTACACATGTGGTTTTAGCTGGTACGAGTACCCTCAGTATGAAAGAGCACTAACTAGACCTTGCTTATTGTCAGCATAGTGAAAATGTGCAATGGAGGAGCAGCATTCCCCACTGGGTGAGGAGTCTTCATTGAGTGCATCCATAAAGGTGATATCTTCACAGAGAAGACTCAGAAGAGAGTTGAGGAGAAGGGTACTAGGAAAGTACTTCTGGGAAGCAGAGAAGAAAGAAGGTCAGATAAGCTGGGATCTATTATAAAGGGATGTGCTAGAGGTAGGACATCTTTCCAGGGAATGGTCACCAAATTCCGCTACAAATAGTCCAAGACTGTAAGGAGAGTTAAAATAACCTAGAAGTTAAAGATTTCAGCTATCAAACATCTACTAGAGAAAAAAATGACAAAAATCAAGTGGCACCTTATAGACTAACCAATTTATTAAAGCATGAGCTTTTGATGACAGAGTCCACTTTGTCCACTCCATTTCCCAGCTATCAATCAGTAAAGTATTAACACAGGTATGCAGAGTATATTTTTGGAGAGATTGACTAGACAGCAAGATAAATATCTGTGAGTAAAAAACCATTATCACCATGAAAATAATCTTCTTTTTCCTCTTCTGCAGGAAAGCCCAGGAGGTCATTAGGCCTTGCAAGGTCCATGGACTTCCTTGTGTGCCCTCATGCCCTAGACCTTAACTGGATGGATGCTATATAAATGTATGGTAGTTAACATGTTTATAGTCATTATTAGGCAAACACTTTACATGTCTTTCCTATATAAACTATTCCAATATAAGGTTCTACATCTTCAGCACCTCTAACAGCTGCCTCCAGTATGGTACTGAGTATCATACATTCTGCTGCAAAGAAGGTGACCTGGTTTGCAGGCCCCTCAGCTCTCATCCTGACCAGCTTCTGCTTTAACAGGCATTGATAATCTCACCACCATTCACACTGAGCCTGTGATGGATCTTCTCCCAGGTCCTCTCTTTCTTGTATGATCCTACTTTCCAGAGATCTTTTTCTCTAGGCTAGAAGTTGAGCTTTCCTAAGCAGGGCTCTCCTCTTTTCAGACATGGTGCAATTAGGAAGACAAGCACTTGAAGCAAGCCCTTTATACCCCATATATGCATGTAAATGCCATATATTTGCACAAATAAAGAGGCCTGATTTACATGGGTAGTTATTAGGGATGTGCATTCATCCTGGTTCGGCCACCCCAAAAAACGAAGTGGACTTTCGGGGTTAGTGCAGGGCAAATGAAAAATATCAGCCCGAACCGTGGGAAAACGAAATTTCCCACGGCAGGCTGAAAACGAAGGCTGAACCAAAAGGATCGGCCTAATCACATGTCTAGTAATTATTACACACACACACACACACGTTTTAAATTGATAATAAATGTACATGCATTTGATATGTTCTGCATAGAATGCTGCAATATACACTTGTATAGCTACTGTAATGTAGTGGTATGTGTATATTGCTGCATTTCAGTGGATGGCTACTGTAATGTAGTGGTATATGTGTACTTAATAGGGATGTGAATCGTGTGATCGATCATCTTAACAATCGATTTTGGCTGGGGGGGGGAGGGAAATCTGATCGTCATGGTTTTTTTGTTAAAAAATCGTAAATCGGGGGAGGGCGGGAAAACCGGCACACCAAAACAACCCTAAAACCCACCCCAACCCTTTAAAATAAATCCCCCACCCTCCCGAAGCCCCCAAAATGTTTTAAATTACCTGGGGTCCAGTGGGGGGGTCCCGGCGCGATCTCCCGCTCTCGGGCCATGGCTGCGTTAATAGAAATGGCGCCGTTGGCCCTTTGCCCTTACCATATGACAGGGCAAAGGTAGCACCGGCGCCATTTTGGTTCCTGTCACCTGACGTCACGAGTGCAGGAGATCGCTCCCGGACCCCCGCTGGACCCCCAGGGACTTTTGGCCAGCTTGGGGGGCCTCCTGACCCCCACAAGACTTGTCAAAAGTCCAGCGGGGGTCCGGGAGAGACCTCCTGCACTCGGACCGTCGGCTGCCAGTATTCAAAATGGCGCCGATAGCCTTTTCCCTTACTGTGTCACAGGGGCTACCGGTGCCATTGGTCAGCCCCTGTCACATGGTAGGAGCACAAGATGGTGCTGGCCATCCAGTGCTCTTACCATGTGACAGGATCCAGCCAATGGCACGGATACCCTGTCACATGGTAAGGGCAAAGGGCCATCAGTGCCATTTTGATTAGTGGCAGCTGACGGCCCGGGAGCCGGAGGACAGCCTGGAGCGGGAGAATGCGGGAGATCGCTCCCGGGACCCCCATTGGACCACCAGGTACCTGTAAAAAGGTTTTTTTTGGGGGGGAGGGTGGGGGAAGCTAAGGGGTTACTTTTAAAGGGTCGGGGTGGGTTTTTTGTTTATCGGCTGGGGCGCAGCCGATAAACAAAACGCGATCGGGCCTGATGGAAAAAACCCACATGTGAATTGGAACCGGAATCCGAACCAATTCCGGTTCCGATTCACATCTCAATTGCCACTGATACAATTGATGTTTGGAGCAATGGCATTTATTAAAAGCACAATTAAGTAAGTGTAAGTTTGTTATAGATTTTAAAGCTTTATTTGATAAGAAAAGAATTAATACAGTTGATTTACATACTTTATTGCATTTTATTTTGTTGAAGGTCTGAAGCAGCACTGATGTGAAATGTTGGCCATGACAGCATTCACATTTGTAGGTGCTTCTCCTGATGCTTTGTGCCTTCTTTTTATGCTCTGGAATACAACATAAAGAGATAATTAATTGTTTGATTTTAATATGTAAAGACTTTCTCATTAGTAATAAGCAACAAAAATATAAAAATAGGAGCATAAGTTCAAAGTTAAAATGGAAGTTGTTTAACCTATGATGAGTATTAGAGCCTTAAACATTTTGTACCTTGTTGCTCAAGTTCTGAGATTTTTATCCTTCAGTAATTCATTTTTATTTTGAATGGACTCCATTCAATTGATAAAATAATGGAATTGTTTGGTAGGATAATTTTTTGGTACTGTGATAGAAATACCCACATAAATGTGTGCTGGTAGTTTACCCATGCTTTTATGAATGGAAAAGAATGCATGAAGATTCTCTCTATAGACTGCTGCTTGTGCTTATGGCTAGGCTGAACTCACTTTTTAGGCCTTTGAAAATCTAAGACAGATTTACCAGACATATAGCCAATGTTACAGCATTGTTACACTTGAAAATTCATATGACCTGAGAGAACAACCACAACACATTTGTAGAGTTACGATCCTTCTCCAACAATCATTAAAGTCTCATCCTCACTGCAATCCAGCTGATTCCCCATCTCATCCTTAACCCTTAGGGATGTGTAAAAGAAAAATATGTGTTTTGGTAAAAAAAAAATTAATTTGTTGAGGTAAGGTGTTGGTGGTTTAAGGTTTAAGGGTCAGTTTCTCATGTAGAGTGAGACGTACGAACGGCACAGTATACCTTGGTGAAGATTTGATGTAATTTGGAGTGAGGAAAGTCTCACAAAGGTACCATTTCTACTATGTAGACTCAAGACTCAAGACTCAAGACCTGGCTGTTCATGCAGGCTTTTCCTAACTCCAATATTATTTAACTCCTAACAATCAACACACATCACCATCAATATCACTATTAGCTACCTCTTACAATGTAATTATATGTAATTAGCTGGTTTTCCTTTCCTTTTTCCTTCTCACTCCAAGTTCTATTTTCCTTGTTACATGTAACTGCTTTTCCGCACTATTGTTCAAGTTTAAGTTTATTTTGCACTCCTGTTTCATGTGAACCAGCATGATGGGACTTTTGTCTTGAATGTTGGTATATAAAAAACTTAAATAAATAAATAAATAAAAAATGTTCTCTCACCCTAGATTGATGGACTATATAACAGGGTACCATCATGCTAAGATGAGATAACATAGTACAAAATTAAATCTTTGTGAGACTTTCCTCACTCCAAATGATGTCAAATCTTAACCAAGGTGTACTGTGCTGTTCATTAGAGATGTGCTTCATTAAGCCATATCATCTCAGGCTTCATTGCGGGACCTCCCGCGGGAAATTTTGTATTTCCCGTGGTTTGGGTTTTTTTTTTTCAGGGGGCCCTGATTTTCATGTTAATGCGTGTGTTGCGACCGTCACTGCCCGACGTCTCCACTACGCCCACCTTACCGCCATGGTGACTCCCTCTTTGCCTGTTGGAAGTTTGGCTGCCACTGTATCCTCCTGCCGTCCTCCTCTGGCATCCCCGGATCGGCTAGGCGCTGCATACCACCATGTTTCCTTGCAGCCTAAGGGCGTGGCCCCGACTGAAGTACCAGCAGTGGCGCGAACCTCAGGGGCGTCCCCCTGAGGTGACATCATCTCCACCGGATATTTAAGGTCTCTGAAATTGCTAACTAATCAAGTGGTTTTCCTGGAAAGTGGTGAGGATTGTTCCATTTTTAAACCATTTCCCATATTCCATAGCTGAAGTTTGTCTGTTCTATATACTGATTTTCTGGTTTTGTATAAATTAAAAATTTCTGACTAAACTCTAACCAAATGCAGAATATGTAAATGGTGTATGTCCTCTATGTTTTCCGTTCTGCTTGTATTTCATCCTGCTGACTGAGAACATTTGTGGATAAACTACCCTAGTATCATCAAGAAAAAAGTACAGGATTTGAAAAGAGAATGAGGCTGGGACTGGAAGGGAAGAAGAGAATGAAGAAGAAAATTAAGAGAAAAACTTGTATTCTTTGACCATCTCATTCAGTCCTGGGGATATATCACCCCATTATAATCAATAAAGATAATAACTAAAGTGGGCCTCAAAAGTCGGCACCAACAAGTTTGGCATGAACCCTCCAAGGCTATGTGAGAGAGCATAGTAGCACTATGTGTAGTATGACTAGTTGAAGGTATCCTGAAGTTGTAAGATAGCACCAGAAGAGGCAAAAACTCCCTTAAGGCAGTGGTAGAGGGTGAACGTAATTGACAGAGGGAAATGAAGAAACTAAAGCATCATAAGAGACATGAAGCTGCCACCCAGAATGATAAGGCTCCAAATGAGGAGCAAGGGGCAACAAGTAAATTGGTAGAAGGTGACAAGCATGCAGGGAGAAGGCAGAGGAAATCCTCAGATGATGCCTGATCTAATTTACAAAGGATGTGGCT
Organism: Rhinatrema bivittatum; assembly: GCF_901001135.1. Taxonomy (NCBI): domain Eukaryota; kingdom Metazoa; phylum Chordata; class Amphibia; order Gymnophiona; family Rhinatrematidae; genus Rhinatrema; species Rhinatrema bivittatum. The sequence continues at coordinate 368,961,664 of NC_042615.1, forward strand.
GTTTGGGCTTGGATTGGGTCTTCACTGGTGGCTATGATGCTACTGACTAGAGGCATGAAATGTTTTTAAGTCAGTAGCTTTGTAATATTCTATGATTCAGGAATGTAAGACACATTTTTTTTTCTGAAACAGTATTTTCAAATACTGGCTCCCTTACCTCAGAAATAGTAAGGAGTGCAGTTCTGGTATTTCTAAAGGCTGCACCTCTGCTGTCCAGGCCTTGCCTTTTGCTGTAGTACAATCCATAAATGGTTAAATATCCAATGAGACCAATAATAGAAAAACCCATATGGGTACTGAATCTGAAGAAAATGTTCAAGAGAACATGAAACTGTTAAAAATAAGTGGGTGGGTAAAGCCTGTTTAAAGTAACAGGTAGCCATAACAAGAGCAAGAATTGGCAAGTACTATAAGGGAAAGTTGATTTTGAAGGAACCTCATCTATACTCCAAACTAGAATGGGAGATGTCTTTCCTAGTCAAAGATGTTATAATATGTGATGGATCCTACTAGTAGCATATGCTTACATGAAATAGTAAAAGTCAATAAACTTCTGGAGTGCCATGAAGAGGCCCAGGAGTGGTATAGCAAGCATCCAGGACAGCGGATGTCCAGGGTAGGACAAGGGGAAGTGGAATGGTTTAGAATCTCATAGGTAGAGTGGAGAAATTACATTTGATAGGAATGTTGAAGACAGATGGAGCAGAAGAGGGAGCACCCCAATGTACTAAGGCTGGCTTGGAGTGGCAGGGATATCCAAGGTATTGGCAATTGTTAAGAACTGAAATGGTAGGAGCAGATCAATGCAATGATAAGATTAGCTGTACTACCCTAAGGGGTACCTTAGCGTTATACGCTGGGTTTTGAGGTAAAAAAGTAAGTGAACCATCTGGTAGCAGGCTCCCTCCAAAATAGGTAAAATGGTCCTCTTGCTGGCATGGAGGCAAACCTAGAATGTGAGTTTCTAGTGGGTCACCTTTGGAAAGCAACACCGGCACAGGAAATTGAACCAAATGCTAGGATAAGGTGCCTAATGTTGATGCTCCTCAGTCACCAAAAAAGATTTTGAATAATACAGACTGCAGGACGGTGGTCATTGAAGTCATAATCTGTGAAGGAGTATCAACTCAGCTGTTAAATTAACTAGCCTAAGGAGTGTTGCAGCAAGCATGCAGAACAAGAGCTGACAAGTACCATAAAGGAAGAGGATTTAACCCAAGCAGGACCAAAAGTCAATAAGTATCAAAGAGGAAAGAGAATGGAAATGGGAAGGAACTTACTAGATAGTCACAGCCAGTCTTGGGGATGCTTGCCCTAGGCAGAGCTGCAGCTAGTGCTACTTGGCTGATCCACTAGTCCAGCAGCATAAGCTTGTGCGAAAATGTAAGCCATGCATTATATAGGTACCCACAGCCTGTAATGTGGAACTGTGAATGGGCTATGAAATCATTTATGGTTTATGGAGTGGTGTCTCAACCATGGAGAGGAATGCATTTGGATTGACAGAGCAAGAGCAAGAGTCTCCACATACACTACAGTAAGGAAGGGGATTTGCAGGGAACCTTATAGACAACCAGAGATGGGGATGTCTCTCCCTGTTAGAAATATGGCTGTACCTGGCTGATCCACTGGTCCATTAGCATATGCTTGTGTGAAAGTAAGCCATATATTTTATAGGTACACCCAGCCAGTATAGTGGAATAGCGAATGGGCCATGAAATTAGTTATGGTTCATAGAGTGGTGCCCCAACCATGGAAAATAAGGGATTTGGGTTGACAAGGCAAGAACAAGAGTCTTCACGTACACTGCAATAGAGTGAAGGGACTTGGAAGGAACCTTATAGACAATCGGCATAGGGATGTCTCTTCCTGTCAGAAATATGGCTGCACTTGGTTGAACCACCAGTCCAGTAGCATTTGTCTGTGTCAAAGAGTAAGCCAGCAGTTTTTCAGCAAGCAACAAGTATCAAACTAATGCAAAAAGTAAAAAAAGTCTTATGCTCCTATTTTACCCAGAGCTGGAGTTGTCTAGTCAAACATCATTCCACAGACAATATGGTTGGATTTCTAACTTTTAGACAGATGTCAAAAAAAAAAGAGCTTAACAAAAAGTTTAGCAATTTTATTCTTTTCTTGAGTGATCTGTCAGTTAGGCATGAGTAGCTATTGGGTGATGTGCTGGTCTATTTATAGCAGATGGGGTTCACTGTCAGACACTGGAACAGATATTTTTAATACAACCATTCCAAGGGGCAATAAAGGTTTTCTTGTTCAGATTCATTTGCTTAGAGGGTGAAGCATAAACTAATGGGGATAAGAGGGCAAGTAAGCAACCACTACCCTCTGCTCATGGCACATAATGAACCTGCACTAGTTTTCCACTCTTACCCAAATGAAATTCATTTATTATTCATAAGGACTGGCTGGAAAATCTCTATAAGCAATTTTGAATGACTTACTAATCAAGGAGCATGATTCCTGGCAGGAGCAGTGGGATCTGTGAAGTCATAGTATGCTCACAGTCTTCGGTTGCATATGTAGTCTCAAATTACATACCAGGCCCCTAGAAGGCAGACACAGCAGGGACTTGGCCTAATTAGGTTGATTAAAATCAGGTTGTTTTTTGGCAGGCAAGTTGACAGAGTGTGTGTGTGTGTATGTGTGTGTGTGTGTGTGCGTGTGTGTATGTGTGTTGAGGGGGATGAAAGAGTGGGAAGGTTGGATACCAGGCTGCTATTACCCCTGTTGTGAATATCAGTTCCCTGATCAAGGTAACTCTGCCACAGACTTGTGAATATGATTAACGTAGAATATGGATCAGATCATTCTATAGTAATATGAACCAAAGGAGATTGGACTAATATGATCTGAAAATAAACAGCAGGCTAGGGTTGCAGTAATTAAGTACCATGAATCGCTGGCATAGTTTGTTTCATGTTTCAGGGATGAAATGAAGGAATATTTTGGCCACTTCCCTCAAAGCATTCTCTGCCTCAATCCCCATACCCACCCATTTTATTTGTTAGCTTGCTTATTAGAGGATGACTTGAGATAGGTTTTGTGTGCTAGGAGGGAGGGAGTGTTTTGTAAGGCAGTGAGAGACAAACAAAATGATTAAAAAAAAAAAATCTAAAAGCAACAATACAGTTACAAGAATAGAATAGAAATTTTAAATATGTGACAAGAACTGGTGTTCAACTTTTTCTTTGATTTCTTTGCGATTCCCTTGTAAAATGTTAGAATAATGAAGGTAATTTTAAAAGGGGTTCCTCAAGTAAAATAGCATATTCATGTGTAAGTAGCATGTTCATGCATATATGCTATTTTATAAATGTCGAGTGCATGCATATTTTTGGTGTTGTGCATAGTAGGTTGCTGGACTTTGGCCTAGGCTCTAAACCAGGTGGCTTCAGCCTGAATCCGGGCTAAAGTCATGGTGTCATGGCCCAGTCTCCAAATTGAGCTGCAAAGTTAAGCCTGGGTCCGGGCCCCAGCCTAGGCCGAGAGCAATATATCAGGCCTGAGTACAGGCCAGGGCCCCAGAATTAGGACCTGGTCTCAAGTACAAGCTACGGCATTGAGGCTGGACCCAGACCCTGTCCTAGGCCAAGGTCTAGGCATTGGGACCCAGCCTCCGGTTCAGGTAGTGTTATAAGGGGCTGGGTTCAGTCCAAGGACCTTGTGTCAGGATCTAGTATCGGGCCTGGGTCTTGGCTGAGGCCCTGGCATCTGGACCTGATGTCTGGACTGGGCCACGGTGTTGTTTCTGGGCCCAAAACTAGGCCTGGACCATGATGCTGGATCCCCGATGGAATAGGTACATTTTTTTTAATTTTTGGAGTCTTGGTCCTAGGCCGTAGCCATGGCCTATTCCCTAGGTGAGGCCTTAGCTTCAGCCCTGGGCCTAGGCCCAATGGATCATTATTTTTATTTTCTAAACAGAACATTAAAACCAATGAAATGTAATATGATTTTCAATCATTTTGCTTTGAGAATGAAATGAAACAAAAAGGAAATTTAATCTCATTTTCTATTTAATTTCTTCTGAATACCCACCCCTAGTATTTTATAAATTATGTAACTCCCTCCACATGGTTTATAAAATACTAGTATAAATCTCCATGGACACACTTATTCACAAAATCTATTGGGCAATGCAGGATAGACGTTCCCTTGGCATACATAATGTGGCTAGCAGAAACAAGAAACTGTTTGTTTACAGTATCTGGTTTGCTGCTATGGAATGATCTTCCAGAGCCCTTGTGTAAGAAGCCTTGTTTTACAACTTTTAAGTGGAAACTGAAAACCTATCTTTCTGAACAAGCATTTAGATGGTAGTTTTATTAGCCAGTAGTTAAATGAATTTTAGGTTTTTTAAAAAATTATTTTAGATTACGCAGGCTGGTTCTATATGATCATGTTTACTACTATGTATGTTGCAATGTAGGCCACTTAGAATTGTGAATAATGCAGCCTATAAATGTTTTAATAAATATGGTATACCACGGACAGTTTTGAAACTTGAAATCTATGGTATATATTTGCTGCTAAAAGTTTTAAGCTCAACAAACAACCCACACACAAAGAAATTCTATTTTTGTATCTTAGATGTATATCTTTCTTTTTTATTTCTAGTTTTTTTATTATTTTTTATTACTTCTCTGCCTCACACATGCCCAACTTGATCAAAACTTAACTTAATAAGTGCATTAAAGAATTATTTAAAATATTTAATGGATGAATGGTGATGCTTCATACAATTACAAGAACATCAGACCCTGGTGTCTCGTTTAATTTTTGCTATGTAATCATGAGCGCCACCATCCCCCACATAGTCCTTTAATAGGTTTTCCAAAAACTCATTTTTTTATTATTTCCGTTTTTCAAAAATGTATTTTTTCTTTTTTCTTTTTATTATTTTCTTAAAATCTTCTCTTTATGTCGTAAGAGTCGCAAAATGGCGCCGGCCGTACGGCAAAACGATTCGAGTGCAGGAGGTCACTCCCGGACCCCCGCTAGACTTTTGGCAAGTCTTGTGGGGGTCAGGAGGCCCCCCCCCCAAGCTGGCCAAAAGTCCCTGGGGGTCCAGCAGGGGTCCGGGAGTGATCTCCTACGCTCCTGACGTCGGGGGACAAAAAACAAAATGGCGCCGGCGCTACTTTTGACCTATCAGGGCAAAGGTAGCGCCGGCGCCATTTCTACAATACACCGCAGGCCGAGAGTAAAAGATCACACCGGGACCCCCGCTCTGGACCCCAGGTAATTTAAGGCATTTTGGGGGGGTTCGGGAGGGTGGGGGATTTATTTTAAAGGGTCGGGGTGGGTTTTAGGGTTGTTTTAGTGTGCCAGTTTTTCCGCCCTCCCCCTTCCCCTCCCCCTTCCCCCGATTTATGATTTTTGACGATAAATCTGGGGAATTCCTATTGTATTGCGCTTCTAACGATTTTTGACGATTTAAAATATATCGGATGATATTTTAAATCTTCAAAAAACGATTCATATCCCTACCATTCAGTAGGTTTAAAAATCTGCCCAATACCACCACTCAGTGTACCATCCCCCTGGTGAGGTCCTTGGTGTACCTGGGAGCCAACTCTGAGTAGAGTGACTCCAAGCAAGGACCTCTCTTTCTTCCCTGTACCTCCCATCAGATGATGCTGCAATGAGAGGCAAGGGCAAAGTGGTGCACTATGTAGATGATGAGCAGGTAAAGTCCCCTCCACTGCATGCTGTGGAAGGATGTAAGGGGAATCTCCGGCTGCAGGTGTGAGAAGGTCAAGGCAGAAGGGGTTTGTCAGATGGCATTCTTGGCCATATGCACAGGGCCAAAATGGAGGGGGTAAGAGTATCTGGCCACACTGGCTGATATTTAGTTAACCGCTAGAGCAGGAGTGGGCTGGAACCGGGAACATCTGGCTTCTTCAGGCATGGGCTGTGCAGGTCAAGATCTTCTGCCTGACCAACCACCTCCCCCTCAGGTTGAGCCTTTCTGGTTCTGGTGGATAGCAGGTCTTAACTGGATGTTCTGGCACAGGAACTAAAAGGCACCCACAAAGGGGCAAGGCTAGAGCAGGGACAAGAGCACAAGGATGCCCACAAAGTAGGACAAAATAATTATAAACAAACAAGAAGGCCTGCAAACACAAGAACCAGAGAAGAACAAAATCTAAAAAAAAAAAAAAAATTAGACACTATACTGTGGCCTAAGAAGGACACAAAACAAGGCTAGGATACAAGAATGCAGTGGCACAGACTAGGAGCAGGAAATACCCCAAGCTGAGGCAATGCATTTACTGTGAGGAGGGATTATAAAGGCATAGAAGTGCTGAGTCATTGCTGCCAGCAGGACCTCCAAGCCATAAGAGCTTGGAGGACTGAGCAGCCAACACCATGGCCCACTGAGGGCCCCTGCTGGCAGGAGGGTAGCACTGCACCCAAGTATCCTCACAAAGGGGGATACCTGAAAACATTTTATTTCCAGTCACCTTGAGATTACTGTGAATGTAGGGTGGGGGAGGGGAGAACAGATGTGCACAAACTTACTTTCATTAAAGACACAGATTAACACACGTGTTCATGATCACTTTCATACACATACACGCTTATTCCTCATTCTCTGAGATTATCACATGCTCCCTTATGCCTTTATTCCTCTCATTTTCCCCACATACACACCCTCTCACACACATGTTCACTCACTTCTCTCCCTCTTCTGAAAACACACATGCCAACTCACCCTCACACCCAGGGCTCATTCACACTTTCACTTCTGTTCCTCCTACACAAGCACACACACACACTCACTCTCACAAACATGCTCGTTCCCCTCCCCCTGATATACTATCCCCTCTCCCATGCACACATCCATTCTCATATATAAACATACACACACACACCCCCTCACATGCACACACATGTACTCATACCTCCCCCTCACTCACTACCTCTTCCCAGCTGCTGCTGCATCTGCTGCTTCTGCTGTCAGCCTCTTCCCTTTTTCCTGTCCTCACAGGCCAATCATAGGCCTCCTCCCTTCTTTCTGCCAGCACAGTCAGGAAAAAGGGAAGAGGCATACCATTTGCCCGCAAGTACAGGAAGAAGAAAGGAGGGCTTTGATGGGTTACAGGGCAGGGAAAAAGAAGGATGCATTCAATTAACCAGTGTAGGCCAATCAGACGCTTTCTAGTCTGGCTGCTTAACTAGCACAGCAGCAATCCACTTGGAGTGTTACGCTCCGCAGCCACAGACTGCCGCCATTGTTCACCTTCCTTTTCACAACATTGGCTCCATTGGGTGAACTGGCGGCTTCAGCCAGCTACAACTGGCCTTCTGGCCTCCTTTCCCGGGCCTATCCGAGCAGCATGGAAGCTCCCGACCGCCATCTTACCCATGAGTTTCCTTAGGCGCATGCACGCGCTTTCCTACAAGCTTTAACCACGTCAAGGCGGAACTTCGGGGGCGTCCCTACCAGATGACGTCAGTCTGCTCTCATATTTAAACCGGCCTGCCCAGACAGCTGGCGACTTGTCAATGAGTTCTCTTGCTGTTCTACCAGCTTCTACTCTACTTGTTCCAGTGTTAGTTCCGTGGTGTGAGACTACTGGCTACCTGCTCCTCGGGGGCCCTCCTCGTCTCTTGACTATCCACTCCTCAGAGGGCCTCATACCCGGACTTCAGCCTGTCTTTTCCCCTGAGGCTTTCTACGGGACTTCTACTTACTTCCTGTTCGCTGTGAGTACCACTTCTGGATCACTGTCTTGCTACGTGGGAATCCTCGCTGATGTACCTGTTATCATTTTGAGGTGTTGAAGTGGATTCTTGGGCACTGCAGTGATGGCCACTCCCATGGGGAGGAGCCCCATGAGGAACCGCAGTACTAGCCTAGACTCTATACATGCAGACACAGATAATTTGTATTTATTATACAGCTTGATGGTACTGCCTGGGTTGGACAGTAGTGAAGGCAACTCAATAGAAGCAGTCCAGGGGTCCTCGGCAGAAGAGATCAGTTCCACACTTAGGTAGCTGAAAGGCAGCGCAGGATAGTAGAGGCAGAACCCGGATGTAGACTCCAAGCCCTGAAGCTAAAGGTGAGACAGACTGAGAGTGTTAGTACTTACTGAGCAGTTGGCTGTATTGATGAAGATCCTGGCAGGCAGAATCAGATCAGATACAGGCACCAGGTTAGGGCATGCAGGCCCTCGAGGAGCGAGTACCCGGTTTCCCAGATAGGCACCTGAAAGAGAGAAGAAGGGCCCCCGAGGAGCGGGTACCCAGGTTAGCAATGAATTACCACAAAGGGCAGAGAGAGAGCTTCCAGTGGATGCTGGGAAGCAGCAGAGTAGCTTAGACCGGAGCATTCCAATCCTTGCTAACGTGCAGGCCGATACAGTAAGGGCGCGTAAGAAAAAGTGCGGCAGTGCCGGGAGCCCACTCGTTTGCCGCGTGCACATCTTGGTTCACAAGCCGCTCGATTCAGTATTCAAATTAGACGCAAATCCAAGTGGCGTCCAAGGCATGTCAATGAAGCGGTAGGCGTTCGCAATCCATTTTACTGTATAGAGCGGTATGCAGCGCCTATACAGTATCCAGGGTGCGCTGGTACCTGTCATTTCAAATGTCATTTGAAATGTCATTTGAAATGTCAATCCACCAGGTAAGTGGATGGTTCTTTTCTACAGACCCTGCTGCCTTGAGCGCCCGGCCAGACGTCCAAGTCGCGACCTTGGATGTCTGGCCAGGCGCTCAAGGCAGCGGTGCCTCCGATCATGGATGCCCAGATACAGGCGGGAAGATCCATGAACGGACGCCGTGACCTTGGACATCCGAGGTCACGGCTTCCGTTCATGGACTTTCCCGCCTGTAGGCCCCGCTGCCTTGAGTGCCCGGCCGGACGTCCAAGCCGTGGCCCGTCCGGCCAGGTGCTCAAGGCAGCAGGGCTCCCATCTCTCCAGCGTCCATAGAGACGTCCATGTCAGGAGCCTCAGAGACGCCCAGAGATGGATGGTACAGTTGAACCGAAACAGAACACATACCTCCTCCGGTCTTGCTACTGGGTTCTCTGTTCTTGCTGCTGGGTTCTCCGGTCAGATGGGTTCTCCTTGCTGCTGGGCTCCCCTGTTCGCCTCTCCAATCTGCAGAGCATTTCGAGCATTTCTCAATCAAGCATTTCTCATTCTGCTTCTCAACCGGATGAAAAATATCGCCAGAGCCAGTATATACATGTTGTCCATGGCACTGTCCGGTACGAAGCTGACTGAACACCACACTAATGCCAGGGACATGGTAGGCAGTAAATATTCAGGTTAAAGACGCGGTAAATAAGCTGGTTAAAAGGGTGATAATTTGGGGACACGTTACTGTATCGTAGGGAATAGCTAATCTGATCATTAACATATCATATACATGTGGCGGGCGGAAACGGATACACATCATTTTTGGCAAGCGGTAAGGTCGCGTAAAAGTCGATACTGAATCTTGCCTGTCCAAAATGTGCGTCCAAAGTGGGTTAAAAACTGGGTAACCACGGCCGCGCTTTACTATATCGGCCTGTTGCTTTGTTAGCAAAGGGCAGGCTAAATACCAGGATGTGCTGACATCACTTGGAGGGGACGCTCCCGAGGTTCCCGCCATGACGTTGATAAAGATGTGGGTGGCATGCATGCGCGCACCCTAGGAGGACCTTAGGAGAAACATGGCAAATGCTGTCGCAGTTGCTGATACGGGGGTGATGGAGAGAGAAGGAAGGAAAAGTGAGGCACACTGAGCCGATGATTTTAAAGTATTATTCACTATGATGCCTAGATCTTTTTCCTGGGTGGTAGCTCCTAATATGGAACCTAACATCGTGTAACTACAGCAAGGGTTATTTTTCCCTATATGCAATACCTTGCACTTGTCCACATTAAATTTCATCTGCCATTTGGATGCCCAATCTTCCAGTCTTGCAAGGTCCTCTTGTAATGTATCACAATCCGCTTGTGATTTAACTACTCTGAATAATATTGTATCATCCGCAAATTTGATAGCCTCACTCGTCATATTCCTTTCCAGATCATTTATATATAAATTGAAAAGCACTGATCCAAGTACAGATCCCTGAGGCACTCCACTGTTTACCCTTTTCCACTGAGAAAATTGACCATTTAATCCTACTCTCTGTTTCCTGTCTTTTAACCAGTTTGTAGTCCACGAATGGACATCACTTCCTATCCCATGAGTTTTTAGTTTTCTTAGAAGCCTCTCATGAGGGACTTTGTCAAACGCCTTCTGAAAATCCAAATATACTACATCTACCGGTTCACCTTTAGCCACATGTTTATTAACCCCTTGAAAAAAAAAGAAGCAGATTTGTTAGGCAATACTTCCCTTGGGTAAATCCATGTGTTACATTAAACCATGTCTTTCTATATGCTCTATGATTTTGATCTTGAGAATAGTTTCCACTCTTTTTCCCGGCACTGAAGTCAGGCTCACTGGTCTATAGTTACCCGGATCACCCCTGGAGCCTTTTTTAAATATTGTGGTTACATTGGCAACCCTCCAGTCTTCAGGTACAATGGATGATTTTAATGATAGGTTACAAATTTTAACTAATAGATCAGAAATTTCATTTTTGAGTTCCTTCAGTACCCTAGGATGCATATCATCCGGTCTAGGTGATTTGTTACTCTTTAGTTTGTCAATCTGGCCTATTACATCTTCCAGGTTCACAGTGATTTCATTCAGCTCGTCTGACTCATCACCCTTGAAAACCATCTCCAGAACTGGTATCTCCCCAACATCCTCATTAGAAAACACGGAAGAAAAGAATTAATTTAGTCTTTCTGCAATAGCCTTATCTTCCCTAAGAGCCCCTTTAACCCCTCGGTCATCTAATGGTCCAACCGACTCCCTACAGGTTTCTTGCTTCGGATATATTTTAAAAATTTTTATTATGAGTTTTTGCCTCTATGGCCATCTTCAGTTCAAATTCTCTCTTCGCCTGTCTTATCAATGTTTTATACTTAACTTGACAATGCTTATGTTTTATCCTATTTTCTTCAGATGGATCCTTCTTCCAATTTTTGAAGCATTTTTTTGGCTAAAATAGCCTCTTTCACCTCACCTTTTAACCATGACGATAATCATTTTGCCTTCCTTCCACCTTTCTTAATGTGTGGAATATATATGGACTGTGCCTCTAGGATTGATTTTTTAAACAATGTCCATGCCTGTTAAACACTTTTAACCTTTGCAGCTGCACCTTTCAGTTTTTTTGTAACTATTTTCCTCATTTTATCAAAGTTTCCCTTTTGAAAGTTTTGTGTTAGAGCTGCAGATTTACTTATTGTCCCCCTTCCAGTTATTAGTTTAAATTTGATCATGCTATGATCACTGTTGCCAAGTGACCCCACCACCATTACCTCTCTCACAAAATCCTGTGTTCCACTAAGAATTAAATCTAAAATAGTTCCGTCTTTTGTTGGTTCCTGAACCAATTGCTCTATGAAACATTTATTACATCCAGGAACTTTATGTCTCTAGCAAGTCCTGATGTTACATTTACCCAGTCAATATTGAGGTAATTGAAATCTCCCATTATTATTGCACTGCCAAATTGGTTAGCTTTCCTGATTTCTCTTAGCATTTCATCATCTGTCTGACCATTTTGTCCAGGTGGACGGTAGTATTCTCCTATCACTATACTCTTGCCCAACACCACATGGGATTTCTACCCATATAGATTCTACTGAGCATTTAGTCTCTTGTATGATCTTTATCCTGTTGGACTCTATACCCTCCAGGACATAAAGTGCCACACCCCCTCCAAGTTGATCCTCCCTATCATTGCCATATAATTGATGATGAAAAGCAATTCATCCCACAGTCTACAGAGCTGGTAGAAAAATAAAAGGTTACCAGTGTGTACTACCATGGAAGAGGGTCTGCATACAGACATTTCTGCAGAGCATTTGTAAAGGGTAGCAGGTGCTGAGGTAAAGTTGAAGCAGCCTCATGGGCAATCCCATGAGGCCTACACCGGCAGCTGGTGGATGCACATTGTAGCAGGACAGTCTTTACCAGCTGCCTACTTCACAAGATGAACCCTTGGGATCTTGTGGCCAGCAGGACATAGGCAGGTCCCTAGGGTGATGAAGATAACTGAAGTCCAAAAGCACACTTAGATCAGGGCTAGCAGAAGACTAACAAAGTCAGGAACATGCCAAGGTCAGGCAGGCAGCTAGCAAGATCAGGTCCAGGCAAGGGCAAGTGGTTATGTCCAAGTGGCAGGCAATCTTGGTCATGTCCAAGCAAGAGGTCAGGTTCTGGTGGCAGAAAATCCTGGTAAGGTCCAAGCAAGAGGTGAAGATCTGGAAAGTGAGGCCAAGGTGAACGTAGATACATGGAAGACATTGGATCAGATGGGCAGGATGGATAAGGCTGAACAAGGCAAGGCTGGATAAGGAAGATAAGGCAGGATGAGGCAAGAAGAGAAGGCATCGGAACTCAGAAATCATGAATGCTGGCAACACACAGTACAAATCAGGAGACCCATCGGTGAGGTGAGGGACTGCTCCTCCAAACAGCCTTTTAAGGGGAAGTCTTATGATGTCATCAGAGGGTACCATGGCTATCTTCAAGCAGTGGGCCCTTTAAAAGGCACACATTAGGTGTGTGCACGTTTAGGAGGAGGTTGGAGAGATACCAGCATGTGGCATCCAGGGCCGCAACTGAATGCAGCATCTTCTGCCTGCAATGGCCGCATTCCACTGCAAAAGGAGGACTCCCATGATGGGAGTGAGTGTGGCGGCTCATGGGGCTGTCCTTCGAGTCACCAATTTTAACAGTACCCCCTCTTCAATGCCTCTACCCAGTCTTCTGGGCCTGGGCTTCCTGGGGAATCTTTTGTGAAACTCTGATATGAGTTGGGGGGCTTACAGACTGGAGGCCAGCTCCTACGAATTTTCATTGAGTCCATAGTTCTTCCAGGAGATGAAGTACTGTAACTGGTTTTGGCCCTTTGGTAATCTGAAATCTCTTGGGCATTAAATTAAGCATCCTCTTCTGTAGCAACTTTGGTAGTCTGAAGGGGCAATCTGCCCAACCTAGAGAGAATGGAAGGTTTCAACAGAGAGACATGGAACACATTGTGGATTCATAAAGATGCCGGTAATTTGAGATTGTAAGCCACAGGACCCAGTTGTTGCTCAATGTTGAAGGGGCCCATGAATCGAGAAGCAAACCTAAGACATGGCATCTTCAATCATAGATTTCTGGTGCTGAGCCAAACTAAGCTTCCTGGATGAAGTGGAGGTGCAGGGCAGCGTTTCTTGTCATTGTGTTTCTTAAAGCACTCCATTGCTTGTTACAGAATTTGGTGTGTCTTCTGCCTCAGTTCCTGAAGTTTCTGTGCTGTCAAACTAGCTGCTGAGCAAGAGTCAGAAACCGGAACAGGTCTAAGTATACGGGAATGGTGTCTAAATGCGACACAGAAGAGCTGATGATCCTGTGGAGCTGTTCACATGATTATTATGTGCAAATTCAGCCCAAGGGAGGAAGGAGGCCTATTTATCCTGCGTTGATTCATGTAGGTTCATAAAAAGGCCTTGAGACTTTGATTTACTCGCTTGGTTTGTCTATTGCTCTGGAAGTGGTAAACTGAAGTGAAATCCAACATAACTCCAAACTTCATGCTCAGAGTTCTCCACTAATAGGCTGTGACCTGGATCTCTAGTCTGAAAGGATGTTATGAGGAAGCCCGTGTAGATGGAAGATATGTTGGACAAAGAGTTTAGCCAGTTCAGGTGCAGATAGGAGACCTGGAAGGGGTGTGAAATGAAACCATCTTAGAAAATCTATAGACTACCACCCATATGGTGGTGTTGCTGCCAGAGAGGAAAAGGTCAGTGACAATGTCAGTGGACAAGTGAATCCAGGATTCCTTGGTAGCTGGCAATAACTGTAACAATCCCCAAGGTCATGCTCACACACTCTTATGGCACAGGTGGGGCAAGTCTCTATGTAATGCTGCACATTAGTCTTGAGGCCACTAGTAGTGTTTCATGATTAATTCCAAAGTTTTGATAGTACCAGGATGCCCTGCCAAGAGGGAATCATGGGCCCACTGAAGAACCTTCTGTTGAAAATGCGGGGGCACTACAATCTTCCCCATAGGAACTGTAAATGTGGCAGCAACCATGATCTTTGCAGGGTCAATTATATTCCATGGATCTTCCAGAGAGCCTTCAATATCAAAAGAATATGAGAGGGCATTTGCTCATCAGTTCTTCTCAATGGGATGGTACTGCAACTTGAAGTCAATCAGATTAAAAAACAATGACTAGCGGGCTTGTCGGAGGTTCAGTCTCTGTGCTTGTCTAAAAGCTCTAGCTTTTTGTGATCCATATAGATAGTTATCGGGTGCCCTTCCATCAAGTGTTGCCATTCTTCCAAGGCTAGCTGACCGCTAGCTGACTGATCTTCATTGGAATATTTCTTCCCTGCTGGAGAGAATTTCTTTGAAAAGAAAGGGCAGGTCGCGAGTGTTCAATTATGGTTTTGTTGTAGGAGGACAGTGCCAACCCAGAGGGTGGACACATCTACATCTAGGATAAACTAGTTAACCAAGCAAAAACTCCATGGTTAGGTGCTGCCTTAAGTGTGTATATTCCCTCACAATCTTTACATTAGCTAAATAGGGGACTTTCTGAAATTCCTTCAGTTAAAGCAAAACATAAGAGGAAATTAGAGTTCATACTTTCTCAATTGGTGGGCCTGTATTATGAAACAATATGCCAGAGTCATTGAGAAGTGAATGATCTACTTCCATATGTAAGAAACAATTAAAGACCTGGTTGTTTCAGAGATGCCTTGGAATTATAGAAGCATAGGTAGTAATGTTAGGTAAAAATGCCATCAAATTTTGATTAGACATAGGAATTTGGATTGGTACTTCAAGAAGTTTGTCTTTTTTTGTTTTAGTCAAAAATATTATGCTTATAAACCGAAATGATACTTTGTGACTTTGTGGTATAAAAAAGATTGTATAAATAAATACATAAGGATGAATGGCTTGGTCAGATCTAGATGGTGAGATACAGATCAAAGGTGAACTCCTCTTTGAGATGTTTGAAAGCTTGGATAGCATGTGTGTTCTAATTTTTGGTGTCCAAGCCCTTTTTAGTTAGGACCGTGAGTGGAGCTGCCAAGGCTGAGTAGTCATGGATAAATTGCCAGTAGTAATTTGTGAACCCTAGGAAGTTCTGTGGTTTCTTAAGGCCCATGGGGTGGGGCCATTCCAGAATGGCCTTTAATTTAGCAGGTCCATATGGGGGCCTTGCCAGGAGATAATATATACCAGGAAGGGAAGTTCTTCCTGTTCGAAAGTGCATTTTTCTAACTTGGCTTAGAGGTGGTACTCACAGATTGCCTGAAGGACCTGTTTCACATGTCGGTGCTCTGACATTTACTACCATATGGGAGTAGAGAAGGTCCCAGAAGATTTTGTTTACCATAAATTGGAAGACTGTGAGGGCATTGCACAATGGCATCACTAGGTATTAATAGTGTCTGTTGCAGGTTTTAAAGGTGGTCTTCCATTCATCGCTCTCTTGGATTCTAATCAGATTGTATGCCCCTCAAAGGTCTAACTTGGTAAATATTTGTGTGCCCCAAAGGCAGTCAAAGAGTTCAGATATCAAGGAAAGAGGGTTGTGATTCTTCTTGATAATAGAGTTAAGACCACGATAATCAATGCAGATACATAACAACACTTCCTTCTTCCCTACAAAAATGAATAACAACTCTGCAGGTGAGGTAGATGGGTCAATGAATCCTTTGCCCAAGTTCTTTTTGATGTACTGGGACATATCCTCTGTTTTAATACATAAAGTGGGTAGACCCTACCCCTGTATGGTACCTTTCCTGGTATCAAATCATTAGCCCAGTTGTAGGAGTGGTGTGGGGGCAGGACCTCCATCTGCTGTTAACTAAAGACATCATATTCTGTGTACTGCAGTGGCAGGCCAGGGTGACAGGCCAGGTAAGTCTGGGGTGATTGGATGAGATGCAAGACAGGCAAACCCTGGGTGAGACATTGCTCGTGGCAGTGAGGGCTCCATCTGGCAAGCTATATGGTACTATAGTCAATGTAAGGTTGGTGCAACATGAACCAGGGTAGACCCAGAATGACCTCTTTGACTGTATTGGGAAGCACATACAGGATAATATGCTCTTGGTGCAGAAGGCCAGTCTGTATAATGAGTGGGATGATGACCCTTGTGATTCATCCTGGTAAGGGTTCCCCATGAACAGATGAGATGATGGACGTGATAAGAGATGGAATGGTTGGAATACCATACTTGTGTACCAAAGACTCATGGATGAAACTGCCTCCAGCAGTGGAATCCAGGAAGGCTTGTGCATCAACATGGATGCCCTTGATCAACAAGTGTATTGGTACTAGGTTTTGCGGATCAGTACAAGTGTTACCTAGAGTGGCCACTCCCACCAGAACTAGATCTTGATGTTTCCCGGCTTGGCCGAGAAACAATTAGCAAAGTGCCCCAATGCAGCACAATATAAGTTGAGACGCTGTTTCTCTGTCATCAATTTGAAACAATTCACTTGTATGGGCTCCTCAGGAAGAGTAATGCTGAAAACCGGATGCTGAAAGCTGCGACTCAAGTGAATAGGACGTTGGGTCACATCACTTTTGTGAGCTCAATCCTGAAAATGAAGCTCAAGGCCTTCTAGAGTGTTAGGTAGATGACGACCTGCTATCTTGTCCTTGATTCTCTCAGATAGCCCTTGACAAAAGATGGTGACTACTGAGTCCTACATGCAAGAGAATGCTTCAGAAATGCATGTTAAGAGTTTTCTGTCTGAGCCAATTCAGAGCATGGACTCAGATCCCTTGAGATATTGGGCACAGAAAGCTTCAATGTGGCCTGATCTTGCAATAGTAACACAGCACATTCTTTCCTGCCCGCCAACCAGTGTGCAAAGTGAAAGAACATTTTCAATGATAGGGAACATAGTGAGTTCACGTGAGTTCACACCGTGCACGTTTGTCTCCAGACTTAGTAGAGCAATTGGTTTTCATCAAAATGAACTTTCCACTGCTTGGGTATCTGGACTTTCCCTGTGACTGGGAGGAGTGAGCCTCTTGTTGAGGCCCGAGATCCAAGGTCAAGGGCTGGAAGAGAGGCTTGGCTCTATGCAGCTGTGTTCCCCGCATTGCTTGCTGGGGCGCCCAGCACAGGCAGTGCCGCTACCACTACACTGCTGCTGTTGCCTCTTGTGGCCCCCAGGAGAAGCCAGTCCGGGAGTCACAAGACATGAACACTCTGTCCTGCTGCATCCCAGACACAGGGTTCTCACTCACAGGCTCTCTCTCCAACAGACATGGCACCCACACACACACACACACACACACACACACAGGCTTCTCACTCCCAGGCTCTCTCTCCAACAGACATGGCACCCACACACACACACACAGGCTTCTCACTCCCAGGCTTTTTTCCAACAGTGTCCACCTCTGAGGCAGGCAAGTCCTCGCTGGGTTCCTCTGCCTCAGCGTCCATCTCCTATGGCATGATTGTGTGAATGAAGTATGAAAGAATTTCAGGCCAATGCAATATTAAATTGCACATACAGTGCACAGAGAAGTTGCTAGCTAGTGGCTATTAATGTGATATTAGCTACTACTAGTAGTAGCTAGCTATGCCTGTTATATCCCACTACTATAACAATACATTGATTTAAAAAAAATATATACACACCCTAGAATGTGTGTGCACTTGTAATGTATGCAGACTGCAGAATAGATACACTTTGATACCAACAGTTTCCATGTGTCCTAGGAGCCCATTTAAAGCAAAGAATATATTAATGCCTGTAATTCTGCCAGTCCCAGTATTGTTGCTGTTCATTGCAATACTACTAATAGTAAAGTACTAACAGACTACAGTAACTAACTACTAGTACTAGAACTAAGAAAGCAGAATCATGTAGGTCAAACAAAAGACCTTAAGAAATCATAATAAAAAAAGAAAACTGAGCACCCAGCAGTTGTACATTTCTGAAGGATTTTTTTTTTTCATGAATCTGCTTTCTTCTTACTCCTACTTTAGTATCACAAGCATTACATTTTCTGCTTCAAATGGCTGTCTTGGTCATGCAGCAATTTTTGGCATTGAAGTGTGAGTCGTTGCAGTAGCGTGAATGCTGCACACTGCACAATATTACATTGGCCAGTTTGAAAGATGTGTGAATGGTCAGTAGCCATGGTTGAAGCCTTGACATTGGCGCTACTGCTCACAAGTTTACAACTTGTGCTAATTCAACCAGACTGACTGTTTTATGGAAGTGTATGACTAACTGAGTGCCATACTAGTACAAAAACACTGAAATTTGTTGGATTATAATACGACGTATATCCATACATGTCTGCTCTCCGTAATTTAGTGGTACCATACTATTTAATTTTGGAATAATTAATTATTATTAGTTAAATAACTCAGAAATAATATATAAAAAAGAACAAACATTTTCAACAACAAATATATAGTTTATTTTTACCAATTTAACTAAAATAAAACATTTTTTTTTTTATTGTCTATAAAAAAAATGAGTGGAGGAGCCCAGGCCAAGGCAAAATATGATGCCTTGACTTCATGATGTTGCAGCAGAGTCAGACTCATCATCATGTGGAGAGGAGGGTGCCGACCCCAGAGGAGCCTCCTCTGGAGCAGAGGGAACTGGCATCTCCTCCTCATGAGGCATCTCGTGAGGAGGAGAAGCCATCTCCCTCTGCTCCTGAGGGGCCTGCTCCACGGCTGACAACTTCCTCTCCACATTTGACACTCTCCTTCACATGTCTGACCTCCTGCTGCAACATCATGCAGTCGGCATCATATTTCGCGTTGAACTGCCATACTTCCTGCAGGATCTACTCCAGCTTGGAAAACTGTGCATAGCATTTACAGCTAGGAGGAGATCCTGGAGGAAGTACAGCAGTACTGGTGCTGGTGCTGGTGCTGGGCCGGGCTGCTGCCACCGGTTGTTCCTCTTCTCCTGTAAAGAAATGTAAAAAAAAAAAATCCATCATGAGACATAGAACAATACATACATTACATACATAGTCATATATGGCAAATAAATAAGCAAATACTGGACGATTGCGAGCAAGTTTATAAAATAATCTACCCCTAGTTTATTAACCTTGGTTATAGGAAAATGAGGAGTCCATCACAGGGGAGAAGGAGGGAGGGGGTGAGCGGAGGGGATATCAAATCAATCTACATAGATTAGAGATAGTACATAATTTGAAGGATTGGAAAGAGAAATAATGGAGTCCCTCTCAGGTTAGACAGAATATGATGGTAGGAGGTTCACTACAAACAAATATTTTCTTCTCTTTCTCCTTCCATTCCTTAGTTTACTCTCGTAGTCACTCAGTGTCATTTATAATATATACAAATAAATAAATACAAAATGGCCCCGGCCTTATGGCCATATTGCCGTATTGCAAAATGGCACTGGCCGTATGGCCGGCGCCATTTTGCAATATGGCAAATACTATTCGAGTGCAGGAGGTCGCTTCCGGACCCCCGCTGGACTTTTGGCAAGTCTTGTGGGGGTCAGGAGGCCCCCCAAGCTGGCCAAAAGTCCCTGGGGGTCCAGTGGGTGTCCGGGAGCGATCTCCTGCGCTCGTGACATCGGGGGACAGGAACCAAAATGGTGCCATTTCTATTAACGCACCCATGGCCCAAGAGTGGAAGATCACACCGGGACCCCGCCACTGGACCCCAGGTAATTTAAGACATTTTGGGGGGGTTCGGGAGGGTGGGGGATTTATTTTAAAGGATCGGGGTGGGTTTTCGGGTTGTTTTAGTGTGCCGGTTTTCCCGCCCTCCCCCTTCCCCCGATTTACGATTTTTGACGATAAATCGGGGGAATTCCTAATGTATATCGCCTCTAACGATTTTTGATGATTTAAAATATATCGGACGATATTTTAAATCGTCAAAAAACGATTCACATCCCTACTATCTACTGCTTTGGATCCTGCCAGGTACTTGTGACCTGGCTTGCCCACTGTTGGAAACGGGATACTGGGCTTAAGGGACGCTTGGTCTGACTCAGTATTGCAAGCCTTATGTTTTTATGTTCTTATGTTGGTACCTATGAATAATTGTGCTCATATATCTTTGCCAGAATCTAGGCATATATCTTTCAATCCATTTTTCTCAGAGGGATACGTCTGTAATTCTGAGGAAAATGAGGGCCTTTGTCTTTTTTTCCTAGAACAATAATTATACCTTAAGAAAGGTGTCAAGTCCCTGAATGCTTGATAGAATTCCACCCTAAATCTATTCAGTCCAGGTACTTTCTCAGGACTTAATGCCTGCATTGTCAGAAACGACTTCATCTACCATGATTTCCATACCCAACCTAAACCTGAGCCTTCCTCTGACAGCACTCCACATTTTTCCTAAAAAGGTCTATGCTACATTTGTATTGCAGTTAATCCTTGAATTGAAAAACTTTAAATAATAATTCTTGAATTGCTTAAAAATGTCTTTATTAGAATACAATCTAGTCTCCTTTTTTATCTTTTTTTTAATTCATATTTACTGTCTTCTTATTCATTTTACCCTTCAGGTATTGTGTTAGCAATCACCCACTTTTGTTCTTCTCCATCTATTGGAATGCTTTCTGCATGTAGATAATATTGTCGGCTTGTCAATTAAGAATAGTATTATACTCATACTTTAGCTTTTGAAGCCTTAATAGTAGAGCATCGTCACGCCTACATGCATGTGTTTTCCTGCCTGTTGTATTACACTATCTAACTTATCTAGTTCCTAGCTTCTAATTCTATTTTTCTTTGCCAAGTACCCTATAATTTCTCCTTTCAGTGTTGCTTTCATTGCCTCCCATTTCACCACCAAAGAAGTTTCAGACTCCCTACTATTAGTAAAACACTCTTTAATAGCTGTCTCCATAAATTCTGTAAACTCTAAAATAATCTAACACAAGGCCAAATTGAATTTCCAAGATGCACTTTTATCTTCAAGGGCTTTCTGTTCCAAGGACAATTCAATAGCAGCATGATCAGACACTATTATATCGTGATTTTTAACAGAGAAGACTATAGGAAGAAACAACTTGAAAAAAAAAAAAGAATTAATTCTTGAATCTGCTTCTGCAGAAAGGAAAAAATATATTCGCATCTAGTGGGATAAATTAATTTCCAAGGATTTATCAGCATCCACCCCCCCCCCTTCATCCTTTTCCATTATTGGGTAAACTAATTATGTAACAGCCCAGATATATTTTAAATCAATTGCAGCATTCTTTACACTAGATTTGAAAATCATCCCTTCAAAACTATTCACACACATTTATACATATTAATATTGTGCACATAGGGGAAGATTATAAAAGGTATGCGCCCGATTTTATAACATGCGCAGCCACAAGCAAGTTATAAAATCAGGGGTCAGCGCGTGCAAGGGGGTACACACTAGTGCACCTTACGCGTGCCGAGCCCTTGGAGAGACCAGCTCGCTTTCCCCATTCCCTCCCCCACCTTCCCCTCCCTTCCCTTACATATCCCGCCCCCCCAGCCTGAAAAAAAACAACCCGTACCTTTGGGTCAGATTTTCAAGGATTTACACTCATAGGGGGTTTACGCGTGCTGGGCCTATTTTCAAAAGGCCTGGTGGCTTGCGTAAAGCCTCGGGACGCGCATATGTCCTGGAGCTTTTCTGAATGGGCGGACAGGGGGCGGGATGGAGGTGGGGCAGATGGTCCGGGGCATGGTGGGGTGGTCCGGGAGCATGGTGGGGCTGTCCATGGGTGTGGCTTGGTGGTCCGGGAGGCATGGCCAAGGACTCCGGCACAGGGGGATCGCGCGCCGGCAGTTGGCCGGCACGTGCAAGTTATGCCTGCCTCTGCAGGTGGGGGGTGGGAAGGAAAGTTCCCTCCGAGGCTGCTCCAATGTCGGAGCGGCCTCAGAGGGAACGGGGAAAGCCAACAGGGTTCCCGGCGTATGTTTTAAAATCTGCCCCTTTACTGGCCAACTGCCGGCACGTGATCCCCCGGCACAGCAGCCAAGTGGAGGCCATGCCCCCGGACCACCATGCCCTGCCCCTTTTTGCAAGCCCCTGTACTTACACGCATCCCGGGGCTTTACGCACGTCGCTGGGCTTTTTGAAAATAGGCCGGTGCGCGTAATCCCCCTACACATGTAAATCCACTTGGATTTATGCTCATAAGCCTTTTAAAATCTGCCCCACACTGTTTTTAAGGAAAATTAACATACATTTTTATTTATTTATTTTATATACTGACATTTGATCTCAATTGAGATATCACACTGGTTTACATTCAGGTACTGTAGGTATTTCTCTATCCCCAGAGGGCTTACAATCTAAGTTTTTGTACCTGAGGCAATGGAAGGTAAAGTGCCTTGCCCAAGGTCACAAGGAGCGACAGCAGGACTTGAACCCTGGTCTCCTGGTTCATAGTCCACTGCTCTAACCACTAGGCTATTCCTCCTCCCTCCACTAGGCTATTCCTAGTTTTGAAAATGTATGTGCTTTAAGAGCAAATCCCCAGTTAGCCTGACTTCAGTGCCAGGAAAAATAGTGGAAAGGGTTCTAAACATCAAAATCACAGAACATATAGAAAGACATGGTTTAATGGAACAAAGTCAGCATGGCTTTACCCTGGGCAAGTCTTGCCTCACAAATCTGCTTCACTTTTTTGAAGGAGTTAAACATGTGGATAAAGGTGAACCGGTAGATGTAGTATACTTGGATTTTCAGAAGGCGTTTGACAAAGTTCCTCATAAGAGGCTTCTAGGAAAAGTAAAAAGTCATGGGATAGGTGGCAATGTCCTTTCATGGATTGCAAACTGGCTAAAAGACAGGAAACAGAGAGTAGGACAATTTTCTCAGTGGAAGGGAGTGGACAGTTGAGTGCCTCAGGGATCTGTATTGGGACCCTTACTTTTCAATATATTTATAAATGATCTGGAAAAAAATACGACGAGTGAGATAATCAAATTTGCAGATGACACAAAATTGTTCAGAGTAGTTAAATCACAAGCAGATTGTGATAAATTGCAGGAAGACCTTGTAAGACTGGAAAATTGGGCATCCAAATGGCAGATGAAATTTAATGTGGATAAATGCAAGGTGATGCATATAGGGAAGAATAACCCATGCTATAATTACACAATGTTGGGTTCCATATTAGGTGCTACAACCCAAGAAAGAGATCTGGGCATCATAGTGGATAACACATTGAAATTGTCGGTTCAGTGTGCTGCGGCAGTCAAAAAAGCAAACAGAATGTTGGGAATTATTAGAAAGGAAATGGTGAATAAAACGGAAAATGTCATAATGTCTCTGTATCGGTCTATGGTGAGACCGCACCTTGAATACTGTGTACAATTCTGGTTGCCGCATCTCCAAAAAGATATAATTGCGATGGAGAAGGTACAGAGAAGGGCTACCAAAATGATAAGGGGAATGGAACAGCTCCCCTATGAGGAAAGACTAAAGAGGTTAGGACTTTTCAGCTTGGAGAAGAGACGGCTGAGGGGGGATATGATAGAGATGTTTAAAATTATGAGAGGTCTAGAATGGGTAGATGTGAATCGGTTATTTACTCTTTCAGATAATAGAAAGACTAGGGGGCACTCCATGAATTTAGCATGGGGCACATTTAAAACTAATCGGAGAAAGTTCTTTTTTACTCAACGCACAATTAAACTCTGGAATTTGTTGCCAGAGGATATGGTTAGTGCAGTTAGTATAGCTGTGTTTAAAAAAGGATTGGATAGGTTCTTGGAGGAGAAGAACATTACCTGCTATTAAGTTCACTTAGAGAATAGCCACTGCCATTAGCAATGGTAACATGGAATAGACTTAGTTTTTGCGTACTTGCCAGGTTCTTATGGCCTGGATTGGCCACTGTTGGAAACAGAATGTTGGGCTTGATGGACCCTTGGTCTAACCCAGTATGGCATTTTCTTAGGTTCTTATGTTCTTAACCCTGCCTCTGGAAATTCCTCTTCTCACTGCAGGTAAATTTAAGTGCAAACAAGCCATACGTGCACAACTTTACCCACGGATTGCGTTGACAATTATGTAAAACTCCATTTCTGCAGCTAAAACACCCATGGAAATGGGATCTGAAAAATCGCTTACTCTATATGTGAGTAAAATCATGCTTGTTGTTTAAAAATGCACCAAATTTTACTCTTGTAGTTTGGAGGCATTACCAGAGTTGGGGGAGGCAACAACATTACAGTTTTTGTTGCAGTCCCGGTCGCTAGGCTAGCGACCGGGTCCTTACCTTTCTCCTGCCTCCCCCGGTCTCGCTGCAATCCGTTGCTCCTGGGGCCTGCAGGGCCGCATGGCAGCGTCTCTCTCCACGTGGAGACGCTGCCGAAGGACGATTCTGACTCCTCCCACTGCCAGGCAACGCGCGCGCGTGAGCAGGGGGCTCTTAAAGGTCCAGCACCCGGAAGTGCTGAACCGCCCTGTTCCTGACGTCAGACGCTGGCTGGCTATTTAAACCATCGTCTGACTTCCTTGCTTTGCCTTTGCAACGAGGTCGCTCTCCTGAGTGCTTAGTTGCTTCCCAGCGTTGCTTTCAGCCTTGGTTCCTGCTTGTTCCAGCCGTGCCTTGCTTCCAGCTCTGGTTCCTGCTTGTTCCAGCCGTGCCTTGCTTCCAGCTCCGGTTCCAGCTTGTTCCAGCCGTGCCTTGCTTCCAGCTCCGGTTCCAGCTTGTCCCAGCCGTGCCTTGCTTCCAGGTCAGGTTCTGTTTGGTCCTGCTGTGCCTTGGCTCCAGCTCTGGGCTCCACTTGCTGTCTACATATCCTGACTCCAGCTCCGGTTCCTGATTCTCCTTTGTCTTCAGCCAGCCACGAACCTTGGTCTTCTTCACGATTCTCCTTTGTCTTCAGCCAGCCACGAACCTTGGTCTTCTTCACGATTCTCCTTTGTCTTCAGCCAGCCACGAACCTTGGTCTTCTTCACGATTCTCCTTTGTCTTCTGCCAGCCTCGAACCTTGGTCTTCTTCACGATTCTCCTTTGTCTTCTGCCAGCCTCGAACCTTGGACTCTTTCACGATTCTCCTAAGTCCCAGCGACTCGGACCCCTACGGGCTCCTCCTGGGGGGGTCTCGGGTTTCCAGGGTGAAGACGCCACCAGTCCGCTCCAGCTGAGTGCCGCCTCCCGGCTTATTAACTCCTGTGGACGCTGTCCACCTCAGCCGGCCCAAGGGTCCACTATTGACTTTACTCATAACATAACAGTTTGCAAAGGCCATGGACTCGGCGGACTCCGCTCCTATGCAGGCCATCCCTGGCATGGCCCAAAGAATCCAGCAGCAACAGCAATGTCTGGAAGTCTTGGCTGCTACGGTGGATCGCCTAGCCAGTCGCTTGGACGCCAATCCTCCACCGCTGGCACCACCCCCGCCTCCACTGGCGGTTCAAGCTCCCGCACAGACTCAGCTTCCAGCGCCTACTCGATACTCCGGGGATGCCAGATCGTGCAGGGCGTTTTTGAATCAGTGCTTCATCCGCTTCACGTTGCTACCAGGGCAGTTCCCGTCTGATGCCGTCAAGGTAGCATATATTTTGTCTCTGCTCGATGGGAGGGCTATGCTATGGGCCTCTCCCATGTGGGAGAAACAGGACGCCATGCTGCACAACTTGCAGGATTTCGTGACTCACTTCAAACAGACTTTTGATGAGCCAGCTCGTGCTACCACTGCTACCACTGAAATTCTACAGCTACGACAAGGATCCCGCTCTCTGGCGGAGTACGCTATTGAATTTCGTACTCTGGCGATGGAACTCGGCTGGCAGGATGACTGTTTGCGGGGTATTTTCCTGGAAGGTCTTGCAGGTCGTATCAAAGACGAGCTGATGGCTCGCGACCTGCCCCTCACTCTGAACGGGGTGATAGACTTGGCCGGGAGGATTGACCGGCGATTGCAGCAACGAGCTAAGGAGGGTCGAGTTCCTCGTCGGCCTGTCTCATTGGCACCCTCCTTCTCCAGGTCTCTGACTGTACCTCACAAGACACCATCAGCCTCCCACAGCTCCTCAGAGGAACTTATGCAGCTTGGACGGGCACCGCTAACCGAGGAGGAGAAGACACGACGCCGCACTCTGGGCCTGTGCTTATACTGCGGCACTAAGGGTCATTTCCTGGGTCAATGTCCTGCGAGACCGGGAAATGCTCGAGTCTAGGGAGAGATGAGGAGGTTCCCCTAGGCTATGTTAATGCTACTCCTCAATGTACAGTTCCTATAACGCTGGAATATCCAGGTGGCTCCTTGCAGACTCTAGCTTTCATTGATTCCGGAGCCGGAGGGAACTTTATCTGGAGAGAACTGGTACACCAATTAGGACTACCTACTAAGCGCCGGATACCTCCGTTACGGGTTACCTCTATCCGGGGAACCCCTCTACCTGGATCCATTTCTGAAACCACGATGCCTCTCACTTTACGGACGGGAGTGCTTCACACTGAGACAATCTCCTTTTTGCTACTGGATAAATCGGTGCACCCTGTGGTCCTGGGACTCCCTTGGTTGCAACAACATGCTCCGGTGATCCATTGGGACTCTCTCCAAATTGGCAATGGAGTCCTTCCTGTTTCCAGAATTGCCTGGATCCCGTTCCTAGACCGGAGATATTACTCTCTCACTCTGCCCTGGACCTTCCTTTGCCGTACCAGGATTACGCTGACGTGTTCTCCAAACAAAAAGCTGAACTGCTTCCATGCCATCGGCCCTTCGACTGTGCCATTGATTTACTACCTGGTTCCACTCCCCCGCGGGGTAGGGTATACCCTCTTTCTCTGCCAGAAACCCATGCAATGTCAGACTACATTACGGAGAATCTTGCCAAAGGGTTCATTCGCCCTTCGCACTCTCCTGCAGGAGCAGGATTCTTTTTTGTGTCCAAAAAAGATGGCTCCCTCCGGCCGTGCATAGACTATCGAGGTCTGAACTCCATCACTAAGAAAGATCGCTATCCCTTGCCTCTGATCCCAGAACTGCTCGATAGACTTCAGGGGGCCAAGATCTTTACAAAATTGGATTTACGTGGAGCATACAATTTGGTTCGTATTCGTCCCGGTGACGAGTGGAAGACAGCGTTCAACACGCGAGATGGACATTACGAATACTTAGTAATGCCTTTCGGCTTATGTAATG
This sequence comes from Rhinatrema bivittatum, assembly GCF_901001135.1. Taxonomy (NCBI): domain Eukaryota; kingdom Metazoa; phylum Chordata; class Amphibia; order Gymnophiona; family Rhinatrematidae; genus Rhinatrema; species Rhinatrema bivittatum. The sequence continues at coordinate 368,988,905 of NC_042615.1, forward strand.
CCCCTGCTGTCTTCCAGAATCTGATGAATGAGGTACTCCGAGAGATGCTTCATTCTTTCGTCATAGTGTACCTTGATGACGTTCTGATCTATTCCCAAGATCTCTCCTCCCATCGCCAACACGTCAAACAGGTCTTACAGGCTCTAAGAGACAATCATCTATACGCTAAATTTGAAAAATGTCAGTTTGAGCGCGAGTCGCTTCCGTTCTTGGGATATATTGTTTCCTCGTCCGGTTTCCAGATGGACCCAGAGAAGGTGGCGGCCATTGTCAAATGGCCTCGCCCGTCTGGCCTGAAGGCGCTACAGCGATTCCTTGGATTCGCCAATTTTTACAGGCATTTTATACCACATTACTCCCAGAAGGTAGCTCCTCTCACGGCGCTTACTCGCAAAGGGGTTAACGCTCACGATTGGTCCACTACCGCCTCGGCTGCCTTTGAAGACTTAAAACAAGCATTCCTAGACGCTTCCTGCCTACGACACCCAGATCCACAACGACCCTTCATCCTGGAGGTCGATGCCTCGAATCTGGCTGTTGGAGCGGTGCTCAGTCAACACGATACTTCGGGCAAATTGATGCCATGTTCTTACTTCTCTAAAAGTTTTCGCCTGCTGAATGTAACTATGGCATCGGAGACAAAGAACTCTTAGCCATCAAGTTGGCCTTCGAGGAGTGGAGGCAATGGCTGGAGGGGGCTAATCATCCGGTGACAGTGTACACTGATCACAAAAATTTATTGTACTTGGCCCAAGCTCAACGACTAAACTCGCGGCAAGCAAGATGGTCACTCTTCTTCAGTCGTTTCAATTTCATCCTCAAGTTTCGACCAGCTGAGAAGAACGTTCGAGCCGATGCTCTATCTCGTACCTATCAGCCGGAAGAAGAGGACGACTCTCCACGAACCATCCTGGATCCTGCCTGTGTTCAAATAACTACCACTTCCATTGCTTCCTCAAATAAGACTACCGTTCCTAAGAGGCTTCGGAGGAAAGTCTTGTCTTGGGGCCATGACTCCTTGACCGGGGGACATGCTGGTAGACTAAGAACATTGGATCTTATAAATCGTTTCTATTGGTGGCCTGGTCTTCGACGTGATGTTTCCCTTTACGTGAATTCTTGCCCCACTTGCGCCCTGCAGAAACCGCTTAATGGCCCTCCGAGAGGGTTTCTACAACCGTTACCTATACCCACGGAACCCTGGACACATATTGCTACTGATTTTATGGTGGAACTCCCGCCTTCGCAAGGCAAGACTGTGGTATGGGTCACGGTGGACCGCTTCTCTAAAATGGCTCACTTTGTGCCTTTGCCCAAATTACCTTCCGCCACTGAACTGGCTTCTCTGTTCACACACCATGTATTCCGTATTCATGGTCTGCCTCAGGACATTGTATCTGACAGAGGCCCTCAATTCACAGCCAGGTATTGGAAAGCCTTATGCAAAAAATTTAAGATCCAGCTGAGTTTCTCCTCCGCTTTCCACCCGCAAAGTAATGGGCAAACCGAACGCATGAATCGTTCATTAAAGTTGTTCCTACGAGCGTTCATTAACCACAAACAAGATAATTGGGTGGAGCTTTTGCCTTGGGCAGAATTCGCCTATAATAATCAAATACATACGGCGACGGGGAAATCCCCTTTTCAAATTGTGTACGGTAAACAGCTCAAACCACCGTTACCTCTACCAGTACCAACCTCCTCACCAGCTGCTCAATTGACCGCAGACCAATTGAGTAAACTTTGGTCCTCTACTCAACACCGACTTCAGAAAGTCGCACGCACTTCTAAACGCTACTATGATCGACACCGAAAACCGGCATTCGCTTTTTTCCCAGGCGATCGAGTGTGGCTTAGTACAAAGAACATTCATCTGAGGCAACCTTCCAAGAAGCTCTCACCCAAGTTCTGTGGTCCTTTCCGCGTTGCAGAGAGGGTAGGGCTGGTCTCTTACCGTCTACGACTCCCAACCACTTTACGCATTCATGATGTCTTTCACGTCTCCCTCTTAAAACCAGTGATTCTTTCCAGATTCCACCCCAGGCCTCTTGAGGACGCTTCCATCACTACGGATGAGGATACTACGTTTCAGGTACGAGAGGTCCTGGATGCTCGCTTCGCCAACAGACGTTGGGAATATTTGCTAGCCTGGGAAGGTTGTGGAGACGAAGACAATACGTGGGAGCCTGCCCGCAACATCTTGGACAAGACTCTTCTGCAGCAATATCATCTGGACCATCCTGACAGGCCAAGCCCTCTGAAGAGGGGGCGTAAAGGGGGGGGTACTGTTGCAGTCCCGGTCGCTAGGCTAGCGACCGGGTCCTTACCTTTCTCCTGCCTCCCCCGGTCTCGCTGCAATCCGTTGCTCCTGGGGCCTGCAGGGCCGCATGGCAGCGTCTCTCTCCACGTGGAGACGCTGCCGAAGGACGATTCTGACTCCTCCCACTGCCAGGCAACGCGCGCGCGTGAGCAGGGGGCTCTTAAAGGTCCAGCACCCGGAAGTGCTGAACCGCCCTGTTCCTGACGTCAGACGCTGGCTGGCTATTTAAACCATCGTCTGACTTCCTTGCTTTGCCTTTGCAACGAGGTCGCTCTCCTGAGTGCTTAGTTGCTTCCCAGCGTTGCTTTCAGCCTTGGTTCCTGCTTGTTCCAGCCGTGCCTTGCTTCCAGCTCTGGTTCCTGCTTGTTCCAGCCGTGCCTTGCTTCCAGCTCCGGTTCCAGCTTGTTCCAGCCGTGCCTTGCTTCCAGCTCCGGTTCCAGCTTGTCCCAGCCGTGCCTTGCTTCCAGGTCAGGTTCTGTTTGGTCCTGCTGTGCCTTGGCTCCAGCTCTGGGCTCCACTTGCTGTCTACATATCCTGACTCCAGCTCCGGTTCCTGATTCTCCTTTGTCTTCAGCCAGCCACGAACCTTGGTCTTCTTCACGATTCTCCTTTGTCTTCAGCCAGCCACGAACCTTGGTCTTCTTCACGATTCTCCTTTGTCTTCAGCCAGCCACGAACCTTGGTCTTCTTCACGATTCTCCTTTGTCTTCAGCCAGCCACGAACCTTGGTCTTCTTCACGATTCTCCTTTGTCTTCAGCCAGCCACGAACCTTGGTCTTCTTCACGATTCTCCTTTGTCTTCTGCCAGCCTCGAACCTTGGTCTTCTTCACGATTCTCCTTTGTCTTCTGCCAGCCTCGAACCTTGGACTCTTTCACGATTCTCCTAAGTCCCAGCGACTCGGACCCCTACGGGCTCCTCCTGGGGGGGTCTCGGGTTTCCAGGGTGAAGACGCCACCAGTCCGCTCCAGCTGAGTGCTGCCTCCCGGCTTATTAACTCCTGTGGACGCTGTCCACCTCAGCCGGCCCAAGGGTCCACTATTGACTTTACTCATAACATAACAGTTTTTGCATTTTTTTTTAAACTACACACATTGTTCTAGCTGGGAAAAGTAGTCACAAAGAAAGCAGGTGTAAATATCTACAAGAACTATTTCCGTGGGTATTTATGCAGGCAAAATAACCTTTGACAATTGGTGTAAACCCCGCTGGTAAAACCTACCAGTGGAATTTGCACCAATGTGCACAGTTTGATTATTGCCTCCTTTAGAACATAAGTCACTCCATGCTGAGTCAAACATGAGACCGATCAAACCCAGCATACTGTCTCCGATAGGGACCAATCTGAGTCACTAGAATTAATGAACCCTGCAGAACCCAGGGTTGGACACTTCCAGGGATAAGTGGTAGCCTTCCCCAAGACTACTCAGCTAATAATTATTTATGGACTTGTCATCCAGGAATTTATCTAAACCCATTTTAAAACCAGCTTTGCAGAATGCCATGACCACTTTTTCTAATTTGTTTTAAATCTGCTACCTGTTATTTTTCATGGAGTGTCCCCTAGTCTTAGTAGTATTTGAAATAACTGTTTCATATTTGTCTATTCACCCCACTCATGATGTTCTAAACTCCATCATATCTCTTCTTGGTTATCTCATCTCCAAGCTGTAGGCACAAATCCTGTTTAACCTTTCTTCATTAGGGAGCCAATTGTTACAGTTCGTGAGCGCAGCGCCCGCAAGCCACGCCCATGGCGGCAGACCCTTACGGGACCCCCTACTGGCTCCGATGCTCCTCTTTACACTCCGCACTGCGGAACGCCTCCCAGAACCTGCCTCATGGCTGCCGATGCTGTCCTGCTTCCCTCAGGAAGGGCTCCTCCTTGACACGCGCGAGAAACTCCGCCCCTTTAAGGGGCAGTGATGCGACAGAGGATGATCTCATAAAGGAGAGAGTATTTAGACCTGGTAGCTGCTGTGGAGAGTTGCCTTAACAACAGGTTGTCTCTCCTGAAAGGTTGCTATTCCTGCTCCATGCCTTGTTCCTGCTACATGCCTTGTTCCTACTCCTGATCCTGTATCCGATCCTTGGCTTGATTCCTTGGTTTGACCTCAGCTTCGTCTCCTGACTTCCTTCTTGTCTGCCGCCTGCCTTGAACCTCTGGACTGTGATTGACTCTTCTTGTCTTCCACCTGTCATGACTTAGACTGCTCACTACTTCTCTCGTCTCCAAGAGACTTCCTAAGTCCTGCCGGCCCTCTCAGTACCTAAGGGCACAACCCGCAGGGAACGATGGCTGGTGTAGGTGAAGGACTTGTCAGGTCTTCTCACCTTGATCCACCTCCGGCTATGAGCATCGCTGCAGGCCTTCCTGCAGTAGTTACATCTCTCATTCTAGCTGGCCCAAGGGTCCACGAACTCAACAGTTTGCTAAGGGCATGGACCCGGTGGATTTATCCGGCCTCCATGCTATTCTGGGTATGGCTCAATGAATACAACAGCATGGTGGAGCACTTGGTCAGTCATCTGGAATCCACTCCAGGGCTGGGGACAGTCGCCCCTCCCCCCATTTTTCCAGTTGCTCCCTCTCCTCTACTCATATGCCAGTCCTGCCTAGTTGCCGGAGATCCAAAGCAGTGCCGGGGGTTTTTGAGCCACTGCTTTATCTGATTCTCGCTCCAGGCCCAGCAGTTTCCAATGGATAAAGTTAAAACCTCCTTCATCCTGTCCTTGTTGGATGGCAAGGCCCTGGCCTGGGCATCCCCGCTGTAGGAGCGCGGGGATCCCATTCTCGGAGATCTGTCTCTCTTTATCCAGACCTTCCATCAGGTTTTTGATGAGCCAGGTCATTTATCCACTGCCACCTCTGAACTGCTTCATCACTGTCAAGGGTCACGCCCGCTGGCCGAATTTGCAGTAGAATTCCGCACTTTGGCATTCGAACTGGGTTGGCGTGAAGACAGCCTACGCGGTATTTTCCTCGAGGGGTTATCTCCCTGTATCAAAGATAAACTGGCCGCTCGAGACCTCCCAGATGGACTTGAGTCTCTCATTGATCTGTCCGGCAAGATCAATTGGCGGTTGCAAGAGAACTTAAGCCTGCTCGTTGCCCAGTTCCCCTGGCTCCCTCCTTCACATGCCCGATGGCTCATCAAGCGACATCCATGGGTGAACCAGAACACGGGGAGGAGCCAATGCAACTGGGGCGCAGTCATCTCACTGCAGAAGAAAAGCTGCGTTGAAGAACGTTGGGCCTATGCCTTTACTGCGGTGGTAAAGGGCATCTGTTGGCCCAGTGCTCCAAGCGTCCGGGAAACTCCCGGGTCTCGGTGTCTCTGGGGGGCTGAATCAATCCTGCTCCCCAATGTACTGTTCCTGTGTCTCTTCAGTTCCCCAGGGGTTCGCTCATGACGTTGGCTTTCATTGATTCCGGAACTGGAGGAAACTTCATCCTGGCGGAATTAGTATGCCAGCTGCAACTTCCAGTTCTCTGCCACAGCCCACTGTTGATCATCTCATCCATTCAAGGGGAGCAACTCCCAGGTCGAGTTACCGCCTGCATAGCCCCCGTGACCCTCCTTACTGGAGTCCTCCATAAGGAGAAAATTTCTTTCTTCATCCTAGAAAAGGCGGTCCACCCAGTTGTATTGGGTCTCCCTTGGTTACAGAAACATGCACCTACTATTGACTGGAAAACTCACGGCTTGGGGTTCCGAGTGTTTCACTACCTGCCTGCACCAGAAGCCGCAACCACTGGTTCAACTTGCTACTACTACTACCCTCCAACTACCACCACAATACGCCGACTTTTCAGATGACTTTTCCAAGGAGGAGGCAGAGACCCTTCCGGCGCATCGTCCCTTTGACTGCGCAATCGACTTCCTACCTGATACAGTTCCACCCCGAGAATGGGTATACACGCTATCCTTGGCAGAGACTCAAGCTAAGTCCAAATACATAAAAGAGAACCTGGACCGAGGATTCATTTGTCCTTCTTCGTCCACATCTGGTGCCAGGTTTTTCTTTGTATCCAAAAAGGATGGATCATTAAGACCCTGCATAGACTACCGGGGACTCAACGCCATCACCCGCAAGGATGGCTATCCTCTCCCTTTAATTCCCGAGCTCTTGGACCGTCTTCACGGAGCCCAATTATTCACTAAGTTGGACTTGTGGGGCACATACAACATGGTCCGGATTAAGCCAGGGGACTAGAGGAAAACCACGTTTAACACGCGAGACATTCATTACAAGTATCTTGTGATGCCATTCAGACTTTGTAATGTGCCCGCAGTCTTTCAGAATCTGATGAATGAAATATTTCGCGATATGCTACCAAGGGAGTTATTGTTTATTTGGACGATGTTCTAATCTATTCTAGGGATCTAGCCACCCATCACTCTGATGTCCGCCAGGTTCTCCAACGTCTCAGAGAGAACTGTCTATTCGTGAAACTTGGGAAGGGTCTTTTTGAGCAACAGTCTTTACCCTTCTTGGGCTACATTGTCTCCACCACCAGCTTCCGAATGGACCTGGATAAACTAGTCAGCATCCGGGAGTGGCCGCAACCGGTGGGGTTTTGCTCAGTGCAATGTTTTCTTGGTTTCGCTAACTTCTACAGAAATTTCATTCCTCCCAGAGCCTGCCGCATGGCCGCCGATGCTGTCCTGCTTCCCTCAGCAAGGGCTCCTCCTTGACACGCCAATTACAGCCCTGACCAAGAAGGGTGCAGATCCTAGACACTGGTCCAGTGAAGCCATTCAAGCATTCAAGGAACTCAAGGCCACCTTCCTGCAAGAACCCTGTCTCCATCATCTGGATCCAACTCGGCCATTCATTGTGGAGGTGGATGCCTCTGACCTTGCGGTGGGGGCAGTCCTTAGTGAACATTCTAACCAGGGGACTCTAATTCCCTGCCCCTATTTCTCTCGTAAGTTTTCATCAGCAGAAAAGAACTAAGGAATTGGTGATAAAGAATTGCTAGCAATAAAGATGGCTCTTGAGGAATGGAGGCAGTGGCTGGAGGGGGCGCAGCACACCTTTACGCTCTACACTGACTACAAAAACTTAGAATATCTCAGCAAAGCACAGCGACTGAACCCATGCCAAGCCCGCTGGTCCTTGTTCTTTAGCCGTTTTGATTTCATACTACATTACCGCCCGGGGGTGAAAAATGTGCGAGCAGATGCTCTCTCCAGACTGTATGAATCCAAAGACTCACCTAGTTATGTCCTGGATCCAGATAAGTCTACTAGCCATCATGGATACCATACCACCAGGGAAGACTGTGGTCCCACTCCACCTTCGTGCCAAAGTACTTTCTTGGGCGCATGACTCCCTCTCCGCGGGGCACCCAGGGAGAGCGCAAACACTAGAAATTTATCCCGCTACTACTGGTGGCCTCATATGATGCAAGATGTTCGTGCCTACATTAGCTCCTGCCCGACTTGCACCCAACAAAAACTGCTACCCGGCCGACCTTGGGGGCTTCTTCAATCTCTGTCACCACCACGAGAACCTTGGACTCATATATCTACTGATTTTGTGGTGGACCTACCCACATCTTCAGGGAATCAAGTAATATGGGTCGTGGTCGACAGGCTTTCCAAAATGGAGCACTTCATTCCATTGCCCAAGCTTCCATCAGCTCCGGAGCTGGCACGTCTGTTCACCCTATACATGTACCGGCTACACAGCCTCCCATTCCACATAACATGAGACCGAGGTCCTCAATTCACAGCCAAATATTGGGAGTCACTGTGTAAAAAATTCAGAATACAGTTGGACTTTACCACAGCATTCCATCCTCAGGGAAATGGACAAGCAGAATGTGTCAACAGGAGTTTGAAGATGTTCATCCGCTCATTTGTGAACTGCCATCAGGAAAACTGGGCCACACTCTTGCCTTGGGCAGAATTTTCACATAACTCCCACATACACTCCGCTACTGGGAATTCTCCCTTCCAAATCGTAAATGGAAAACTTCTGAGACCGCCACTGCCACTGCCACTTTCTGTAACTTCCCCAGCGGCTCAAATTACGGCCGAAAAACTACACGCCCTATAGGACGATACTAACTCCAACTTATTCCGGGCTGCCAACACTGCCAAACATATGGCGGATAAGCACCGTCGACCAGCCCCACTGTTCAACACAGGAGACCGTGTTTGGCACAGTACCTGCCACATCCACCGATGGTTCCATCGATGAGGCTCACTCCTAGGTACATTGGACCTTTCTCTATTAATGATCGCCTGGGACCAGTAACCTATCACTTGCGGCTTCCTACAAGTCTCCAGATACATAATTCCTTCCACGTATCCCTTTTAAAACCATTAGTACTCTCTCCCTTCCATGCGGCCCCATCTGAACCATCTGCCGTGGTATCTGATGATGACTCTGTTTATCAAGTTTGGGAAATTCTTGATGTCCACTGGCACCATAGATGCTGGGAATATCTGATTGCGTGCGAAGGTTTTGGTGCTGAAGAGAACTCATGTGAACCATCCTCCAACATTCTTGACAAGGCATTGCTCCAGCACTTTCATCAGACACACCCTGGCAAGCCTGGCCCTTCTTGGAGGGGGCGGAAGAGTGGGGTACTGTTATGGTTTGCGGGTGCAGCGCCCGCGAGCCACACCCCTGGCGGCAGACCCCAACGGGACCCCCCTACTGGTTCCGACACTCCTCTTCATGCTCCACACTGTGACAGGCCTCCCAGAGCTTGCCGCATGGCCGCCGACACTGTCCTGCTTCCCTCAGCAAGGGCTCCTCCTTGACACGCTTGGGAAACTCCACCCCCTTTAAGGGGCAGTGACGCGACAGAGGATGATCTCATAAAGGAGGGAGTATTTAGACCTGGTAGCTGCTGTGGAGAGTTGCCTTAGCAACAGGTTGTCTCTCCTGGAAGGTCAGTTGCTGTTCCTGCTCTATGCCTTGTTCCTGCTCCGTGCCTTGTTCCTGCTCCTGATCCTGTATCCGATCCTTGGCTTGATTCCTCGGTTTGACCTCAGCTTTGTCTCCTGACTTCCTTCTTGTCTGCCACCTGCCTTGAACCTCTGGACTGTCATTTACTCTTCTTGTCTTCTGCCTGTCACGACTTGGTCTGCTCACTACTTCTCTCATCTCCAAGAGACCTCCTAAGTCCTGCCGGCCCTCTCAGTACATAAGGGCATAACCTGCGGGGAACAAGGGCTGGTATAGGTGAAGGCCCTGTCAGGTCTCCTGGTCTTGATCCACCTCCCGGCTATGAGCATTGCTGCAGGCCTTCCTGCAGTAGTTACATCTCTCACTCTAGCCGGCCCAAGGGTCCACGAACTCAACACCAATCCCACCTCCTTATCATTTTTGTTGGCCTTCTCTGTACTTTTTCTCATTCCACTATATCTTTTTGGGATGGGGTGACCAGAACTGTACCCGATACTTAAAGTATGATCTAAACAGAGGCTTTATCATATTCTTTAGTTTAGTTTTGTTGATTATTTGATTGACCACTTTTTATAATAAAATCAAGGTGGTTGACAAAATAAAGGTACATAAAATTCAGTATACAACCACATTTTCAAAGCCTTATGTGGGGATTTTGCATTTGAAATAAGCAGGTCTGCACATATGTAACAAATACGCACCTACTCATGCTATCGCATGAAATATTCAGAGTACTAAATGGGAAAGTTTTGGGTGTGTTGAGGTGTGGTTAGTGAGTAGGTGTATACTTCCAGATTTTATAAGTAAAGTAAATGTGTACATCATCATGTATGCATGGATGCTTTTACACAGCTATGCAATGCACCACATTCAAATATTTCTTGTCTTTTGGGGCCTGATGCTTGTGTTCTAGGTACCGATAGCAATTGGGGTGTGCAATGCTTATATGGTAATTCTTGTTTTCTTTGAAATACTTTTTCTTTGTTGTATCATTTCATCTGTGTTTGTTCTTTGTCTCTCTCTCTCTCTCTAGGGATGTGAATCGTGTCCTCGATCGTCTTAACGATCGATTTCGGCTGGGAGGGGGAGGGAATCGTATTGTTGCCGTTTGGGGGGGTAAAATATCGTGAAAAATCGTGAAAAATCGTTAAAAAATCGAAAAATCGAAAAATCGAAAAACCGGCACATTAAAACCCCCTAAAACCCACCCCCGACCCTTTAAATTAAATCCCCCACCCTCCCGAACCCCCCCACAAATAACTTAAATAACCTGCGGGTCCAGCGGCGGTCCGGAACGGCAGCGGTCCGGAACGGGCTCCTGCTCCTGCATCTTGTCGTCTTCGGCCGGCGCCATTTTCCAAAATGGCGCCGAAAAATGGCGGCGGCCATAGACGAAAAAGATTGGACGGCAGGAGGTCCTTCCGGACCCCCGCTGGACTTTTGGCAAGTCTCGTGGGGGTCAGGAGGCCCCCCACAAGCTGGCCAAAAGTTCCTGGAGGTCCAGCGGGGGTCAGGGAGCGATTTCCCGCCGCGAATCGTTTTCGTACGGAAAATGGCGCCGGCAGGAGATCGACTGCAGGAGGTCGTTCAGCGAGGCGCCGGAACCCTCGCTGAACGACCTCCTGCAGTCGATCTCCTGCCGGCGCCAATTTAAAGGGTCGGGGGTGGGTTTTAGGGGGTTTTAGTGTGCCGGCTCACGATTCTAACGATTTATAACGATAAATCGTTAGAATCTGTATTGTATTGTGTTCCATAACGGTTTAAGACGATATTAAAATTATCGGACGATAATTTTAATCGTCCTAAAACGATTCACATCCCTATCTCTCTCTCTCTGTCTCAGCCTTGGGTTTTGTTTTGTTTTATATATATATATTGCTAACTTTTTGTGTGTGTGACAGTATTTAGGTGAGTGTATGGATCTGGGATGACTAGAGGTGGATCTTTCAGGCAGACAGACAAGGCATGGCCTATTTTGGAGAGAGACCATGCTTTCTTAGTCCATCTGAAAATCATCACTTGCCTAGCCTTTTTTACCACTGTTCTCACAGAATTGTTTAGGAGTCACTGCTGGAATTAACCAATCAGCTACCTGGCTATGTATGGATCACTTTTTTGCTTCTTTTCACAAAAGGACACACCAACCTATATTGTTTTATTTATTTATTTGTTTGTTTGTTTATTTATTATTTCTTATATAACACACAACAGATTCCAGATCTGGCCAGAGCAGTTTACAAATACAAAATACTATTATATTAATTACAAATAATGTAAAAAATCATTTGTAATCATAAAAGTTACCCTCCGCCCTCCCATTAAAACAAACCCCTCATAACAAATTCAGCAACAAAACCACCATGTACCTACTTCGGACTTAATCCACCCCAAAAATGATAAACAATGAGACCCTGATTATAATGGAAAAGCCACAAATTCACCTTTTTCCTGAAGCTAAGTAAATTTGTTTCAACCCTCACCTCTAAGGGTGAAAGGTTTTACAGTTCTGGTCCAGTTACAGAAACATTCTTTTCCTATTTGCCACCTTACGAACCTCTTGTCTTGTAGAACCATTACCAAGGCCACTGTTACTGACCGCAAATTTCAAGTAGGCACATAACTCCTGATTTTATCTTGTAGGTAGCTAGCTCGCAACCCATATAATTCCTTATATATCATTGCCATTATCTTAAATTGTGTCCTCTTTTCAACTAGCAACCAGTGAAGGCAAACTAATAAGGGAATCACACTCGTCCTTCTTTGGGAGGCCAAAGATTACACAAGCTGCCATGTTTTGTTCTCCTTGTAGGTGCTGTATGCTTTTTTTAGGAAGACCCACCAACACAATGTTACAATAAACAAACAAAGGGCATATCATTCCTGAACTACCACTCTAAAAGCTGAAGGATCTAAGAACAAATGAAACCTCCTTATTTATATAAGTCTAAAACAGACCCTTTGGACTACCATAGAAATATGGGTGTCCAAACAAAAGGTATCATTTAATAATACCTCCAATTTTCTCATCTTTCGACTTTTCCCAATGATCAAACCCCTTATATTCAAACATGATGTTTCACATGGGCTATTCACTCCCCCCACATAGATCCATCTAGTTTTCCCCACTTTCACCAGCAATCTCTGAGACTCAAACCACCTTAATATCCTCTCCAATCTATCATTTATCCTATTCATTGACTCCGTGGTATTTTTATCTACTGGGAACAAGTTGCATATCATCTGCATATATAAATCCAGTAAATCCTTGTTACCGGATGTCTGACCCCAAAGGTTGCCAAAAAAGATTAAACAATAAAGGGGATAATGGCTATCCCTGAGGCACTGTTGCGCTGGAGGTGGATCCTTGGCCTGGTGCAGGATTGGTATGGCCCTCTGGTCGGTCCCAGAGAGCACCTGCCATGAGGAGGCACAGCACACGAGGAGACAGTCCGGGGTTTCCACAGGTTGAGACCTTGGGTACCCGGACCGCATAGACTTAGGTGCACCTCAGATGATCTCTTGGAGAGGTAGTGGAGGGGTGTGCCCACCACGAGCAAGGGTGCGAGGCTGATGCTGAAAGGAGGGACTAGACCCAAGCTGGAAGCTCCGGAGACTTCAGGGAGTTAACAGTTCAGGAAGGTTCTCCGGGAAAGACACGCAGAGCCTGCGGGTCTAATCTGATGAAGGCCGTGGGTTGAGTCCAAGCAGGTTGGTCTGGTAGTCACGGTAGGCCAAAAGAGAGTTTCCGAGTGAAGTGAAAGGGTCAAAGCCAGAGTATCAGTCCAGGAGAGGTCAGCCAAAGCAGGGGCAATACTAGGATCAGTCCGTGAGTAGTCAGGGCAAGCGAGGGTCGGTTCCAGGTGGCAGATGAGAGAATGGTCAGGCAGGCAGTGGTCAGTACAAAGGTCAGTCCGGAGAGGTACCACCTGAGAAGGTTACAGGAACACACGGAGCCACTGGGAACGGAAGACACAGGAACACGGGAGCGCTGGAACAGGAGACGCTGGAACAGGAGACACTGGAACACAAAAGCAAACATAACACACCAATGGTGTCGACCCGATTGCCAAGGCAAGGTCCTGGGGACAGGGCCTTGCCTTAAGTAGTGAATTTAAGTGACGTCATTGGGAGGCGCCCCCGAGGGTTTTTGCGCCTTGGGTCCTTTAAAGGGCTACACTTCAGCCACACTCGCGCGTCTAGGGACATGGCCACTGATGACGCTGATGTGGAACCCCGACGGAAGCTCTGGCATAAGGCCTGTGAGGAGGATGGTGAGCGGAGAGCCTGAGGATGCTGTGAACTGGCTGCGGCCGCAAGTGAGGGGTGCCCGGAGCTAGTAGATGGAAGCACGAGGTGAGCAGGCCCGGCCGCGGTGTCAACGTGGCTGAAACGCGCAACAGGCACCCCTCATTCTAAACCGTAATGGATGGGAAAAATCACCTCTCACTTATACCTTGGCTGACCACCCAGTCAGAAAGGACACTAACCAATTCCATACAGTTCCCCCCAGTCCCAACTGCTTACATCTCTCCAAAAGTAAATCATAATTCACCAAGTCAAAAGTGCTTGATAAATCCAACAATATCAAGTCCACAGAATTCCTCTTATCCCTATATCTTAAAATCTCATCTTGCACTGCTACTATAACTGCCTCTGTACCATAACCCTTTCTAAACCCTGATTAACACCTATCTAACCCCTTTACCTCTTTCAAAAAGCTGGTTAACTGGGAATACACCACCTTCTCAATTACTTTGGACAGGATTGGGCAAATAGGCACTGGAAGGTAACTAACACAATTCATCCTATACAAGGTGGTACATTTCAAGAGAGGGGTCACCACCAACTTTTTCAACACATCTGGTAAAATACCCTCCTCTAGGGATGCATTAACAATTGACTGTAACCTCAACACAGATCATCTGGGATGGATCTGGTCAAAATAGAGGGACAAGGATCCAAACCAAATTTAGTTGCTCTTTCAGATGATAATACATTCCTCAATAATTGAGCTACAGAGTACCAATAGCAATTATGACTGACTTTTTCTAAATATTCCTTCAGTTTTGGGGGCAATAGATTGCATATGTGTGCAATCAGGCCACCTACTGGGAATGAGATCATTTTCCACAAACACAATGGCTCTCACTCCCTCAACATGCAGGTGGTCTGCAATGCCAATGATTTTATAATGCATGTTATACTCAGGTTCTCAGGTTCCTGCCCTAACATTTATGTCCTCTCATATTCTGGCATTTACAACCACTTACAGGAAGACTGCATCACTGGAGGATGTTTTCTAGGTATGTATGCAGCTTTCAAAACCTCTACTGTTATGCATACTGTCTGCGGCATATTCGCAGCACGGCCCCTTCACCTTTCTATAGTGACTTCAGCCTCTGGTTCCTCCTCGCTGTCAGCGGTGGGCCGTCAGCTTCGTCTTCAGGCCTCCCCCAGTGCCTCCAGCTCTGCCACAGTCCCCGGCGTTCCCAGTCCTGCTTCCACTTCTCATCGGGCCTCTCCACATGGCCCACGGACAGACACTGCTACCCATGCCACGCCCCTCCCTAGGCGCGTGCATCACTGACTCTTAAGTAGGGACTGCGGCAGGAACCTAGTCACATCCCCGGATGATGAAATCAACCTTACCTTAGTATTTAAGCTCAGGCTACGCTCCCTAGCATTGCCTTTGCAACAGGTCTCCTCGCTGGTCGGGTACTCATTGCTTCCTAGACATTCGTCCCATCCTTTCATTCCTGTTCCTCGTTGTTCCTGGTTACTGTCTCTTCATTCCTATCCTGCTTATGCTTCGGATTGACTACACTGACTTTGATTTTGCTTTACCTGAGGTTGCCATTTATTATCTCCAGGCCCAGACCCTAGCTTTGCCTGGCTGCACTACTGCCTATCTCCAGACCCAGTACTCTGCTTTACCTGACTACTCTACTACTTATCTCCAGACCCAGACCTCCGCTTCTCCTGACTATGGTACTGTCTATCTCCAGACCCAGACCTACGCTTCACCTGACTATGCTACTGCCTATCTCCAGACCCAGACCTCTGCTTCGTCCAACTACGCTAATGACTATCTCCGTGATCATACCTTAGCTTTTCCTGACCTTGCTATTGAATATCTCCGTGATCAGACCTCAGCTCTACGTGACTACGATCTTGACTATCTTCATGATCAGACCGCAGCCTTGTTTTCCACTGCTTTTGGATCGCTGCCAGCTCTGACTCAAGCCTTCCATTGGACGCCTCTTCTGCTTACTCCCTGGACGTGGTTTCTTCAGGCTTCAGCCTAATTTTGCTTGAGTGCCCCCTGTCTGCCTTCGTTCCATTGGCGCCCAATTTTCCAGGACATTACCCAGTCCTGAGTATGACTGTACCATCTCTTGCCTGCTGTCTCTGGGCTGAACCAACTCCTACTGCAACTATATAGAGGCCCACCTAAGTCCTGTCGACCTCGGCAACCAAAGGCTCAACCCGCAGGGAATGAGGGCTGGTATAGGTGAAGCTCTAGCGGCCTCTGCCTATCAGCCCACTCTACCTGTCGATGGTGGGGACCCATAGGTCCTAACCTATGGGTTGCGTCAACCCCACCTCAGCCCAAGGGTCCACCTCTGACGCAACAACTATTCTGCAACTAACATTCGTTCTTTTCTCTCCCTTTGTTTCTAGGTGCTGCTGCAGCTCTGTGCATGGATGGCTGCTCCTGTCACATCAAGGCCCAGCCACAAGCACTCCACCTTGGACTTTCACACTCTCTTTTTCTCTGCCTTCTCACCCCAGATTATAGAGGCTACCCCCTCAAAATCTGGCTCATGATTCCTCTAGTGATGAATACTACAACCATGTTTACATGCAGACCAGAAAAATCAGAGAAAGAACTTTCAACCTACTCAATATCTGCTTCCTCTGCTTGGACAGATCTCATGAAGGTCTCCTCTAGAGATGTGCTGGCAAAACGTTTTCGTTGCGTACGCGATACGTATTCATGGGGGGTCAATTCCGTTCAATGCGAACGTATGGCAAATTCAATAAGTTGTCGATCTGTAAATACGTTACTACTAAATTAACTACAACCTCCCACCCTCCTGACCCCCCCACCCAAGACTTACCAAAACTCCCTGGTGGTCCAGCGGGGAGTCAGAAAGCCATCCCTGCACTCGTTTGTGGTTTCCTCACAGCGCCGATAGCCTGTGTCACAGGGGCTGCCGGTGCCATTGGTCAGCCCCTGTCACATGGTCACCGGCGCCATCTTGTGCTCCTACCACGTGACAGGTCATGTGGCAGGAGGTCGCTCCGGGACCCTCGTTGGACCCAACCGGAACTTTTGGCCAGCTTGGGGGGGCCTTCTGACCCCCACAAGACTTGCCAAAAGTCCAGCGGGGGTCCGGGAGCAACCTCCTTTCACGCCGTCCGTCCAATCCCAAAACTCAAAATGGCGCCGATCGCCGCCATTTTGAGACTCTAAATCGCCATCCCGCCAATACTCAAAATGGCGCCGATCGCCTTTGCCCTCACTATGACGGTGTTTCTCTGAGCTATGGAGGTGGCGTTCTCGCCGAAAATTGAAAAGGTTCATAGTGTGTGAGATGAGGCGTTCTACAGATTTGATTGTGAAAGACGCTATGAAATAAGAGTCGGGGATATATCTGGTTGTACTTCTGAAAAAAGGTTTTTTGGGACGTTCAGATGAAAAACCTTTTGGATATGTTGAGGATATATGAGCAGTAGGAGATTCCTCAGAAGTTCTCCTGAAGAAGCCTGTGGGAAGGCGAAACATGTTGAGAAGATGAAGAAGGATTAGAGGATTGGCGTTCTTGGAACGAAGAAAGATTTGTGCAATAGAATTTTCTCTGCTTATAAAATAGATTGTATTTAAAAAAGTTGATAACGTTATGTGAAAAGGTTTACATCTGTGTTTAATTCAAATTATCAAAGTTTTTTAAATGATAGTAAGATATGTGTGAGTGGTATGTAGAATGAATGTGATGTGAATGAGTATGATTATATGTATGAGATACTATGGGTATTTATAAATGGTTATTGTCAGGGGTAATGTGAAAAAATGTTTCTGGGATTTTGTATTATGAAATTTTCACAAAATAAAGATTGAGAACAATATATATGTCACTATATATTAATGAATATTGATTGATTCGTGATATATGATTAAATTGCCAGAATTATTGTATCCAGGGAATCATGTACGGCAACATCTCCTGCAGCACATCTCGGATGTCCCTCATCTTCTCACACAGCACATTTTGGAGGCCATACATCTCCTGCAGACCCTCAAGGAGGCCAGCAAGATGATCATTTTGACCTATCAAGTAGCTTTCTGCTGGTGTTAATGGCTCTGCATGATCGGGTACTGGAGAATCTGGGCATTCAACAACAGTGGCATGCCTATCCTCTTCTTTTTCCCCAACTAGGAACAGTTCAGATGTGTGTGTGTGGATCATCATATATCCAAAAGCTCATGTTTTCCAGCTCCACCTGGTCCTGATCCCCAAGCAACTCCTTGTCCTCTGCCATCTGTGGTTCATTGTCAATAGCTTCTTTAGACCCTGGTTGTGTCTCTGGACTTGCTGCCAACTCGGTAGGTATCTGCCTTGTTCTACAGAAGTGACTGGGACCGAGGCAGGAGCAACAGGTGAAATAAAAAAATTTGGCCTAGTTAGGATGGGGATATGGGGAGGGCAGGATAGGGGAAGGGGAAGGGAAGTTAGGCTAGGGTGTTGGAAAGTTCCCTCCCAGTCCGCTCCTTAATTGGAGCAGGCTGGGAGGAAACTGGGGAAGGCCCTGATGCATCGCCGTGTGAATTTGTGAAAGTCGAACACCCCCTTGCGGATGCTGACCCGGCATTTTATAACATGCACATGCCAGCGCACGCATATTATAAAATTGCGTGACCATGTGCGCGTGCCAGGTAGCACACGCATATGGACACGAGAGCATAAGTTTTGAAAATCTACCCTTTAATGCTGGTTTGACACCCTCTAATTTCAATGTTGATAACTTCTACCACAGATAGCAGACAAGAGTGTCATACTGGCAGTACAGCATAAGGAAGGGTGCAACCCTCACAGACATACCCGCACACATTTTAGAAGGGGCCCTGTCGCACGCATATCCCCCATTTTGCACGCAAGAGCCAGGCCTCTTCCAAGGGGTGGGCCAGGGGGCGGGCTGGAACAGTGCCATTTATTGCTGTGCCAGCACGTGCAACTTACTGCAGGTTGGGCCCTGAAATAAGTTGGGGAAACAAGAAAAAAAACAAAGGTACGATTTAGGGGTTGGGGAAGAGTGGTTAGGGTAGGGGGTAGGGAAGTTCCCTCCCAAACCACTCCTTAATTGGAGTGGTCTGGGAGGGAACTGGGGAAGGCAGGGATGTGTCACCGAGTAAAATTGCCAAAGTCTACCTCACTTGCGCACGCCATCCGCACATATGCGCGTGGATTACAAAATCTGGCGCACATGTGCACGCGGCCCAATGATTTTATAACATGTGTGCACCGGCGCGCGCATGTCACATAAATGGCAAGTCCATGTGTGCGCGCCAGGAAGCGTGCACACATGGACACGCATGCGTAGGTTTAAAAATCTGCCTCTTATTGTAAATTGCTTAGATTTCTTGTTTAGAAAGGCAATTTAAAAAATCTAATAAACTAAACTAAGCTAAGTAGATTGGAAAATCAGCCTCTAAAAACACTATCACATATCAAAAAACATAATAAAATCTATCACCGCTTCATCTGACAATGACTCGAACATCAAATCATTTCATTTGTCCCAACTTCTCAAAAGGCTTTCCTAAATAAATGGGATTTTAACAACTTCTTAAATTTACACAAAGTTGTTTTGATCTTTTATTCATTTGGCAGTGTTATTTCATAAACAAGGCCCTGCAACACAAAATAGCCTATCTCTAAATTTTGCCAAAATTAATCACTCAGATATAAGGAACTTCAATCAAATTCTGAAAAAAATATCTTAAAGGCCGTACTCGTCTATAAATTTTTAAAGCAGAGTTAAAACAATCAGAGGCTAAGCCATTAACAGCTTTAAAAACAAGTATACTGATCTTAAATTTCATTCTAGCACATATTGGTAACCAGTGTAGTCAACTTAGTATTGGAGAAATATGATGATGAAGTTTAGTACCTGAAGTAATCCACAACATAGCATTTTGCACAATTTGTAAAGTTAAAGTCTAGAAATGCAAGCCAACAAAAGTGAATTCCAATAATAAAAAAAATGATACAACTAATGCATGTATCACTGTCATCAATTCATTTTCTGCAAGAAAAATCTTCAAATGTCATAATATTGCAAGGGCCTTATTTACTAAGCATTTTCCCCACAGTTTATAAAAAGAGTGTTTTATCAAATTTCTTTCTTGAGGTCACATAGAATGGGATGAGTCTAATACAAAATCCAATTCTCGCACCTTGTTTACAATAGAAATTTTAACATTTCCAACCAAAACCTTAAATGGAGTATTACTTCATGGAATTCTTGCTAAATACAAAGAGGTCCATATTCAGAAACATTTAGCTGCATAACTCAGAAGTTATCAGGCTAAATGCATATTTGAGCACTCATCTGGCTAAATTCTAGCCAAATAATTTATCTGACTAAAATTTAGCTGAATAAGTTAGGGGCATTCCAGGGGCATAACAGGGAGTAGTTGAGTTAACTGGATTAGTTTTTTGCTAACTCCGATATTCAGAGTTAGCTGGATAACTTATCTGACTTAGGCCTGGTTTTATCAAAATGCACTAAATATCGCCTGCAATAGACAAAAGGGGCATGTTTTATGGTAATAGGCAGTTTATCACAATTTGTGCTAATACCTATGTGCAATGTTCTCTCAACTTAGCTTGATGGACTCTGTACCTGGGTACCATCAAGCTAGGTTGAGGGAACATTGCACAAATCTCATGTTTGAGTGAGTTTCCTCACTCCGAGGGTCATCAAATCTTCACAAGAGAGCACTGTTCTGTTCGTACATCTCACTTTGAATGTCTAAGTGGCCCCTTACCCCTTACTCCTACACTAATACCTAAACCTCACCTCAATTTACTAGGTGGGTCTCCCTTAGAGATATAAATACCTATCTAATGTTGGGGTATTATGGCTAGTGTCTCTCTGTCTCTCTCTCTCCCTCTCCTCAGTGGCTCTGATAGTAAACATGGTCCCCCCAGTTGTTGTATGTAGGAAATACCAAACTTATCTCAAAGTGCAAAAACGTTAATGCAATTTGCAGTAACTTAGCACAAATTGCAATAAACTGCCTATTACCATAAAACACTACCCTTTTTCTATCACATGTGGTATTTAGTGAATTTTGATAATTCCAGGCCTAAGTGAATATGGTAATTAGCATTTCCTTCTCTCAAAAAAAGCAAGATACATTCAGAACAGTTATTCAGGCAAATCACAATTGTTGTATCCATCGGTCCTCGATGGCTTTGCCCCATTTGCTTCACCTTATTCACGGCTCCTCCCGCTTACCTGGGCAAGATGGCTACCACCGCATCTACAAGCCGACCTCTTTGGTGTCCCCGGAATGGCTATGGTGCAGCCTCCCACCATTACTCCTCCCAGGTACCTACTAGGGTGCACGCGTGGCACAACCCACGTCTTTGTACCATCCTTGGCGCAAACCTCGAAGGTGTTCCTTCATGCTGACGTCACGCCATCCGGGTATATTACCTTCACTCATTTGCTAGCTCTCTGAATTAGCAAGGACTCAAATCCGTTCTTGTCTACGCTACTCTGCCACTTCCGTGCTGCCGCAGGAAGCTCTCTCTCTCTCTGCCCTTCGGGGTATATGCTAGCCTGGGTACCCGCTACTCGGGGGCCCTCTGCTTTATTTCAGGTGCCTTACAGGGAACAGGTACTCGCTCCTTGAGGGCCTGCTCTCCCTGCCTCTGTGCCTGTACCTTCTACAACAGACCTGGTGGAATCACATATCAACAGCCAACACCTAGTGAGTACTCTTAATGCTCAGTCTATCTCACCCACAGTATCTCCTCGCTAGAAGACCTGCTAAAGAACCTCCTGATGTCATCAAGGAGAGAAGGGCTCCCTCTGCTGAGGTCCCTGAGACTGCAACTACTAGACGGCTTCACTACTGCCACCTTTGGTAGTTCTCTTCAAGTTGTTTAATAAAATAGCTCTTGTGTTTGTGTAGTACGAGTCTAGTCCAGTGCTGTGGCTCCTCACGGGGCTCCTCTCCGTGGGCATGGTCACCTCCACAGCACCCAAGGATCCATGAACACACATAATTACAACAACAATATTGTCCACTCTTGTTCTTTATACTGTATTTTACTTAATATCAATGCATTCTCTGAACTTGATGCTTTGGACTGCTCTCTAGCTTGCAGTATCTTTGAACATTTTTTTCTTATGTAAGTATAATTTTCTTCCTGTAATTCTGTTATGTATTTCTTTTGTTTTTTAGTAAAAGCCACTAGTGTCTCACTAGACTTAGGCTGTTGTGATGCAGGGTGTGTTGTCTCTGATGCACATAGGTGCTTGTGGCACTGATTGAGAGCGAAGTACTCCTGGGTTTGGGGCCCCGGTCCTCTTCTCTTTTGTCACCATCCAAGAACTGCAGGAATAGCCTATTGGCCTGACTTTAAAAAAAATCAAAAAGGGAAACTATCTTCCTCTCACTGTATATCTTCCAGAAGACTAACAATGTGGTCCTATAATGAGTGCAACAGGAACTTACCACGTACTGAAATTCTAACTAATAAAATAAAATGATAAGCAATTGTCCTTAATTACTAGTCCTTTCTTTTCCTGTGGGAACAGAAAATATTTTAATTATTTTTAATTATTAATTATTTTCCAGTCACTCTTTCAAAATGCCTCACTCCTTTCTTGTGTAGAGAGGCATTTGTCAGAATTTATTTTAGAAGTCTGTTTAATTGTCCCACTTAATGTCTTTTGACTGTTCACCAAACAGTAACACTGGCTCAAAACATTGATTTTTTTTCAGTGGAATTGCATCTTAGTATATAGAAGGCAAAATGGGCTAAAGTCACTTCTCCCTTGTTCAGTCCAGCTTTTTCCCCTTTGTCACCTCTGGCAGAAAAGTTTCACTCTGGGGCTAATTGGATTCAGAGCTATGCCACAATCATACACTTCAGTCTCCTCTTCTGCTGAGAATCTTGACTTTACAGCTTTCCCAGTAACATTTTAACTGGTAAATCACTCCTGAATAGAACAGGTAAATTCCGTGTTCCTGTTCATTTAATTATTTTTTAACTTTGTATTTCTTCCTTATTTTGACAGTGGATTTTATTTTTTTTTCACAATCTCCTCCATTCTTTGACTTGCTCAGGCTTTAACAATGCTAGATTTTTCTCTCTCTTTTCTCACTATTTCTGTCTCAAACAAACAGGGTTTTCTCCTTTTCTCCTGATTCCAAGGAAGAGCTCCAGCTGTAAGCTCTTGCCTCTGCAAAGGACTAGTCTCTCTGCACATGGCTATTTTTTCCACAAGGAGGATTACTGCCCTGGATGAGGTCATAAAAGAGAAAATAGTTCCTCACATAGTGCTAATATATCCTTAAACACTTCTTGCTGGACTCCTTTATAACCTTCTTAAGATGGCAGAAGTATAACAATTAAAATCATCCAGTTAGAACTTGTGTTAAACACAGTACTAAACTTTTATGACACACAGTCAACTCACAGCTCCTTGATTCTTCCACAACCTTTTTACAGAAAAAAAAAAAACAAAAAACAAAACTAAGTAGGAGGTTTTCTTGCAGCTAACATCAGCATCCATACAAATTAGCTTATCACAGGGGAAACATTGTCACATGGATCCTTGTGGTGCCAGCTGAAAGGTGCATCTCCTTGACCTTCCCATAGATTTGATTTGTCTCCAACTGCTTCCTGTGAAACTTTATCTTCTAAAACTTTTTTAAAGCTTCATTTTGAAATAAAAATTATATGAAGGGATTGCACAGTGCTTGCTCACATCTAGGCTGGCACTAGTTTCAATACTTTTGTTCTGGTTTTCTCAGAGTGATTTACAATACTGGGGATCTATGCAGATGTCACTTCCTTTTCTCCTTCCCTGAAGACCCAGCTGATTCAAAAGGTACAATTGCAACTTTCTCAGTGCACTCCTTTTGTTGTTGTTTGTTTTTCAGTGATTTCTGCTTCCTCTGTAATAACAGGAGCTGAGGCCTTTCTGTTCTGACTTCTGATGTGGTTGAAGCCTGCTTTTTGCTGTTCTTTCAGAACCATAGAAGGTAATCAGGCATGGATAAGATAAAAACACAGGCTAGTACTCTCAGCCTGTCTTTCCCTGTTTTTAATCATTGCAGTGTTTCTGGGATTTCTTTCAACCAGGCATACAGAATACAAATATTTTTTTCACTTATTTATAGGGATGTGCAGCAGGGACTGATACGTTCGATTTGGTATTCGTATTTGTCGGGACCCAAATCCGTTACATCCATTTTTGGTGGACCCCGATTCATCCATTAGTTACATATGGTATTTGTTTCCCATTAAAAAAAAAACCCATCCCAACCCTTTAAATTTAATTAACTACAACCCTCCTGACCCCCCCCCCCCCAAGACTTGCCATCTTTTGCTCCAACCATGTGACAGGGCCGACCAATAGCACCGGTAACCCCTGTGACATAGTAAGGGCAAAGGCTATCGGCGCTATTTTGAATACCTTCAGCCAATGGCCCAAGTGCAAGAGATCTCTCAAGGACCCCTGCTGGACCACCAGCATCTTGAGGAGGTCAGGAGGGTGGTGGTTTTATTCATTAGTGATACATTGCATTCGTGGGGGTACGCCATACGTTTCGGAACCCCACGAATGCAATGAATAAGGACCTATACGTTGTGGATTGCGCATTCATTCAAAATGAATGCACATCCCTACTTATTTACAACACCAAGCCCATGCCATTCTGATGTGCTGTCATTTGCTCTTCCGACTTTAAGTATTTGAGCTGATGGCAGTAGTGGAATGTGCTTCCATCACCACCACCACTGTAGGACAGATCAAATTTCATTTGTATTCACTTCTGCAGGCTGGATCAAGTTCCTTCTGTCATTATTATCGTAGGCTGGATAAAATTAAGCCAAAGCTGTGTCTGGTATTTGGCCATAGATTGGGGACTTCTGACTCAAAGGATGTAACAAAATAATATAAATTATTTAAAATTATGTAACAACTATTTACAGTAAATAAGTAAAAATAGAAAAAAAATAGAAAATATTACTAGGGAAGTGACACACAATGTCAAGAACTAATATATATATAAAGAAGGACCAGAGGAAAACAATCCTGCAATGCTTAGCTGTCTGGTAATGATGGTTGTGGGTAAATGACAAAGAGCTCCAGAGCTCCCATAAATTACTGCTTGATCTCTATTAGCATCCATCCCACATGCCAGCCACATTCTCATTCAGGGTGACTAGAGTGACTCCCTTTGCTTCCTGTACTGGCTCCATCACTGGATCAGGTACTCCAGGCATGGAGGCACACAAAGGAGCTGAGAGGGTTTGTGGTCTGATTGATGGAAAATGCTGGCCATCATGCTGGCTTTCTTTCTTC
This sequence comes from Rhinatrema bivittatum, assembly GCF_901001135.1. Classification (NCBI taxonomy): domain Eukaryota; kingdom Metazoa; phylum Chordata; class Amphibia; order Gymnophiona; family Rhinatrematidae; genus Rhinatrema; species Rhinatrema bivittatum. The sequence continues at coordinate 369,013,769 of NC_042615.1, forward strand.
TACAAATGGGAAACACAAGCAAGGCCTGCATTCTCTGGTCCCTGGGGGGAAACAGGGAGGTGACCCTACAGAGTTTGGGGCAATTAAAATGGGGGCTTCCTCCATCCAAGGAGGCCCAACTGTGGGGGGCGGGGGGAGGGAGCATAGCTCCTAGCTCAGTCTAGGGCTGGCTGATGTGATAGTGACCAGAGAAGGGCAATGAGTGGGTGCTTCCCTGGATGGAATAGCTGGGTGGAGTCATGTCTATCTCGCTCATTCTCTTCTTCCTCTATCCTTCCTTTCTTTCTTCTGCTCCTGCTCCCTCGCCTTCTCCTCTTCCTCCCCCTCCCCAATATCTCCCCAGTGAAAAGAGGACAATGTGTCGATAAAGTAAGCAGGACCAGTGAATGGATTATGGAGCTGGAGGTGGAGGTGGGAATGTGCTATACATGAGGGGACTGTGTGAGTACCTGTTGGAGGAAGGCTAGTGGCAATGGAATGTGAATGATCTATGAGGATGGAATGGGCAGTAGAAGCAAAGTGGCAGCTAAAATGCAGCAGTTATAATGATGGCATTAACAGCATGTTGTCAGCATAGTGGCTATGCCTAGCTGGTGGCACCAATTTAAGGATGAATGGCAGAGAAATCTTAGTGTGGATGACAATGATTAGGCCAACCTAAGCGGTTGCAGTAGTGGGGAACAATTGTTACCAGTCAGATAGTATTAAGATTCAAAGCAGACTGGAAAAAAAAGCTATGAGTTGGAAAGTGGCTTGCCTTAGAGGGCAGCCTTTCCGTGAGGTGATGAATAACCCCAACTTTCAGTTGTAGCAGGTGACCCCAAACCATAACCTGAGGGTCATATGCAGCTCTTGGCTGAATTTTATCTGGCCTCTGGCAGCCAGAGCAGGAGGAGCTTGATCCAGCCCATAGCAGTGATGACAGAGGGAACTTGATTGGCCTGCAGTGCTGGTAATGGGTGCACATTCTACTGCTACCGCCAGCTCAAATACTTGAAATCAGAAGTGAAAGTGGCAGCATGTCAGAGCAGTGTAGGTGGGGCATGCCAGAAAGGCCACCACTGAATGGCTGTGTGATGCATTGCTGGCATGAGTGCTATTTGAGTAGGTGGAGCCACTTGGGCTGAAGACAAGGAGAGAGGCTGCAGCATAGACATACAGAGTTTTCAGCTGCTGTGAAGGGTGATGCAGGCTACAGAGATCTGTGGTTCTGCAAGGTTGCTATGGAAATCCAGGTAAAAATGGTGGTTCCTGGAGCTCCTAACCATGCTGCCATTTATTTGGAGCTATGGGAGATGAGGCATGGATATTGTCTGCTAAAGATTCAGGCTTTGGAGTTACAGAATGTATAAATATTAATTATTATAACCCAGATACCAAGTCCAAGAGCTTTTCCCGGAATTAGGATCTCCAGAGGAGGTTGTTTTGCACATATCATGAATCTGGCATATTGCAAGAGAGGGAAATGAGAATAAAGGAAAAGAGGGAAGGGATGAGAAAGGGAAGGAAGTAGATTGGGGACAAATGTGCATAGGTGTGTGTGAGTGAGAGAGCATGCACCCCCAATACAGGTACACACACACACACACACACACACACACACACATACCCCATCCTACCATTTATCCACTCTCTACCCTCCCTGTCCCCTACTTCTCTAGGTTGGTCGATATTAAAGAAAAGGGAGAGGCAGGGGGCAAAGTTGTTTGGGATGTGTAGCAGGGTTGCCTACTTTGGAGAAATCTAGAATTATTATTAATGACACTTGATTTGCTACACGCCTGGGAACTCTGTCTCCTGCCTTGCCCTCTTCCCCAGCTTTCAAATTACTCAAAGGGCCAGAAATGGTCCTTCCTTAAGCCCTTAGAACATAAGAATTGACATGCTGGATCAGACCAAAGTCCATCAAAATCTGCATCCTGTCTCCGAAAGTGGCTAATCCAGGTCCCACAAAGTACATCTATTTCCTGTTACTCACTCCCAGGGATAGCAATAGCTTTCATTAGTCTACCTGTCTAATAATGTGTTATGAACTTTTCCTCTAGGAACTTATTCAAATTCTTTTAAATATAATATGCTAGTGACCCTGACCATTAATTGTGTACTGTGTGATAAAGAACTTTCTAATATTTGTTTTAAATCTGCTAGTTGCTAGTTTCATGGAGTGTCTCCTTTTTTTGGTATTTTTTTGAAAGAATAAGTAATCAGCTTGTATTTATTCCACAACACTCATGATTATCATGCCCCCTCTAAGCTGAAGAGCCATAGATTGCCTAGTTTCTCATCATGGGAGAGCCATTTCACCTCCTTTATCATTTTTGACACTCTGAACTGTTTCTAGTTCCATTAAGTCTTTTATGAGATAGAGTGAACAGAAGTGCATATAGTCTCAATGTACATCATGGCTCAATATAAAGGTAATATATTTTGATCACATACTCATTGCTCTCTTTTCCAGATCATTAGCGAATAAGTGAAGCAATACTAGTTCCAATATATAGAACCCTCAGGCACACCAATGTTTACCTCTTTCCAATGGGAATACTGACCATTGTCCTACTCTTTGTTTTCTACCTATAGTAACATGTTAACATAATAAATGTCAGCAAAAAATGATCCAAGTGGTATATTCAGTCTGCCCAGCAAGTTTTTTTTAGGGTAGTAACTGCCAATCTGTACAGGTTACCCCCATATTTTTTGTTACGGATAGTAACTGGCACACCATGAGAGTTACCCCCATGTCTTCTGTGATGGAAAATAACCGTTTCTATGTGCAGGTTATCCCAGTTAAACTAAGATACCCCTTTTCTTCTTTCCTTCCACAAGAGATACTCTATGTTTATTCCAGGACCATTTGAATTCCATTATTGTTTTTGTCTTCACTTCCTCTTCCAGGATGGCATTCCATGTATCCAACACTCTTTCTGTGAAGAAATATATCTGGCATTGTTGCTGCATCTACCAACTTGGAATGTCATATCATGACCCCTAGTTCTACAGCTTTCTTTCCATTGGATGTTTTGATTCTTGTGCATCCTTAATTCCTCTCAGGTATTTATAAGTTTGTATTGTATCTCCTGTGTCTCTCCTTTCCTCCTGATGAGACCGCACCTTGAATTATGTGTACAGTTCTGGTCACTGCATCTCAAAAAAGATATAGTTGCGATGGAGAAGGTACAGAGAAGGGCAACCAAAATGATAAAGGGGATGGAATAGCTCCCCTATGAGGAAAGACTAAAGAGGCTAGGGCTGTTCAGCTTGGAGAAGAGACAGCTGAGGGGGATATGATAGCGGTCTTTAAGAACATGAGAGGTTTTGAACGAGTAGATGTGAATTGGTTATTTACATTTTCAGATAATAGAAGGACTAGAGGGCATTCCATGAAGTTAGCAAGTAGCACATTTAAGACTAATCGGAGAAAATTATTTTTAACAACGCACAATTAAGCTCAGGAATTTGTTGCCAGAGGATGTGGTTAATGCAGTTAGTGTAGCTGGGTTCAAAAAAGGTTTGGATAAGTTCTTGGAGGAGAAGTCCATTAACTTCTATTAATCATTTTACTTAGGGAATAGCCATTGCTATTAATTGCATCAGTAGCATGGGATCTTCTTGGTGTATGGGTACTTGCAATGTTCTTGTGGCCTGGTTTGGCCTCTGTTGGAAACAGGATGCTGGGCTTGATGGACCCATGATCTGACCCAGCATGGCAATTTCTTATGTTCTTATGTTCGTATGGTGTATACATATCCCGGTTCTCTCATATGACGTTTGATTCAAACCCACACCATTTTGGTTTCCTTACTCTGGACCACTTCCATCTTTTCTCTATCATTTTTGAGATGCAGTCTCCATAGCTGAACACAATACTCCAGGTGAGGCCTCATCCTGTTTCCAACTGGCATAGTGTATTAATTGACTTCTAGGGTGGCTTCTCCTGTGTGCTTTGAATATCTTTTTTTGAGCTATGCCAAGTATCTTCTTAATAGCCCTTTTTGCAATAGTTTCTATTCAGCAAAATTTGAATATACCAGATATTTGTTATCTGGAGCTCAGCCGAGGTGAATAAATCCCTAATAAGTAAATTTTCAAAGGAGTTACATGTGTAAAATGATCATATATGCATGTAAGCAGCTTGTACTCATGTACATGCTATTTTATAAACATCAAAGCTATGTACATATTTTCTGTTTTGCATGCATGTTTATCTGTGCCAAAAAGCAGCAGTTAGGGGTATTCCAGAGACTGGCCAAGAGGAACATATGTGAATATATTAAGCAACTTATTCTAGCAATTTTATAACTGTTAATTATCTAGTGCAATCAATTTCAAACTTGTCTCTTATTGTTGGTTGGGTAAAGTGGGGAGAGTTCAAGGTGAAGTACTTAGTGGGTCTCAACGAAATGGTTGAGGTATTGGAAAACTGGTGATTTGAAATCTATGTACATTATTGATAATATGCCTAATGCATATAATTCAGGGTTTTAAGTTTTCTATTTTTTTCATGCTTGTATTTATAATAAAGGGATAGATAAATCAAACTATCACATGCAGTAGTACCACAATTATTACATTTCCTACCAGCAACCACTGGGGTGGGGGAGAAAGAGAGAGAGAGAGAGACTATCTATAAGGCCTTTGTAGCAGTTAGCTATTTATGCTACTATAGGAGGTCCACCTAGTAACTCGAGGTGAGGTTTAGGTAGTAGTATAAGGTTTGCGCGCATATATTACGCGCGAAACCCTTTTAAAATCCACCCCAAAATGCATATGTTGGGGGTGGACAAATATGCATTTTATAATTTGCATGGGCCAGATATGCCCAGGTTATAAAATGCTATAGTAGATATCTGTGCACCCATATAAGCACATATATGAGGCAGGGTGTGTTATTTGAAAGTTAAGCTCCCTATCAGGATAACTTTCAAACAATGTGGTAGTGTGTAGTTTCACCATAATGTTTTATAATACACAAATATAATATGCACACATATTATAAAATACACATGTTTACCCCACAACATATGTACATATGTAGGCCATTGCACAAATGCATTTAATAGCTTTGAAATCACATATTTTAATGCATTGAATGCATGTACTTTGATCAATTATATAAACATAAAGTAGAACTTTCTTGTGTAACTCAGGATTTACACACATAAATTGCTGTATTTTAATACATGTGCACATGACTGAAATTACCAGTTTAACCAAATAGTCCACTAGCTTGCTCAGTCCTTTTCCAGGTCATTGAGACCCTAAGAACATACGCAATAGGGATGTGAATCGTGTCCTCGATCGTCTTAACGATCGATTTCGGCTGGGAGGGGGAGGGAATCGTATTGTTGCCGTTTGGGGGGGTAAAATATCGTGAAAAATCGTGAAAAATCGTGAAAAATCGAAAAATCGAAAAATCGCAAAACCGGCACATTAAAACCCCCTAAAACCCACCCCCGACCCTTTAAATTAAATCCCCCACCCTCCCGAACCCCCCCCAAATGACTTAAATAACCTGCGGGTCCAGCGGCGGTCCGGAACGGCAGCGGTCCGGAACGGGCTCCTGCTCCTGAATCTTGTTGTCTTCAGCCGGCGCCATTTTCCAAAATGGCGCCGAAAAATGGCGGCGGCCATAGACGAACACGATTGGACGGCAGGAGGTCCTTCCGGACCCCCGCTGGACTTTTGGCAAGTCTCGTGGGGGTCAGGAGGCCCCCCACAAGCTGGCCAAAAGTTCCTGGAGGTCCAGCGGGGGTCAGGGAGCGATTTCCCGCCACGAATCGTTTTCGTACGGAAAATGGCGCCGGCAGGAGATCGACTGCAGGAGGTCGTTCAGCGGGGGTTCCGGCGCCTCGCTGAACAACCTCCTGCAGTCGATCTCCTGCCGGCGCCATTTTCCGTACGAAAACGATTCGCGGCGGGAAATCGCTCCCTGACCCCCGCTGGACCTCCAGGAACTTTTGGCCAGCTTGTGGGGGGCCTCCTGACCCCCACGAGACTTGCCAAAAGTCCAGCGGGGGTCCGGAAGGACCTCCTGCCGTCCAATCGTGTTCGTCTATGGCCGCCGCCATTTTTCGGCGCCATTTTGGAAAATGGCGCCGGCTGAAGACAACAAGATTCAGGAGCAGGAGCCCGTTCCGGACCGCTGCCGTTCTGGACCGCCGCTGGACCCGCAGGTTATTTAAGTCATTTGGGGGGGGGTTCGGGAGGGTGGGGGATTTAATTTAAAGGGTCGGGGGTGGGTTTTAGGGGGTTTTAGTGTGCCGGCTCACGATTCTAACGATTTATAACGATAAATCGTTAGAATCTCTATTGTATTGTGTTCCATAACGGTTTAAGACGATATTAAAATTATCGGATGATAATTTTAATCGTCCTAAAACGATTCACATCCCTAATACGCAATGCCATATTGGGCCAGACCAAGAGTACATCAAGCCCAGCATCCTGTGTCCACTGTCCAGCAATGGTCAATCCAAATAATAAGTACCTGGCAAGTACCAAAATATTAAATAGATCCCAAGAAGGAATATTAGCTTCTCCTCTAGAAACATATCCAAATATTTTTTAAACCCAGCTATACTAACTGCTGTAAGCACATCCTCTGCCAATGAATTCCAGAACTTAACTATGCATTGAGTGAAAAATAATTTTCTCTGAATATTTTAAATGAGCTACTTGCTAACGTCATGGAGTGCCCTCTATCCTTCTATTATATGAGAGAATAAATAACTGATTTACATTAACCTGTTCAAGTCCTTTCATGATATTGTAGACCTCCGTCATCTCTTCTCCAAGCTGAACAGCCCTAAACTCTTTAGCCTTTCCTTATAAGGGAGTTCTTCTTTGGCCTGAACTACCCACAGTTCACCTAGACCTCCCACCCAGTCAAGTACTACACAAAAACACATTTAATATCACTTACATTTGATAATTAGCAGGTATAAAAATATGGCGATTAAGCTAGCAAATGTACATATGTCTTTTAAAATAGCCACTTATGTGCATAACCATTGGCCCCACCCAGGAACGCCTCTAGATCGCCCTTTCTTATATGTGTATATATACACACAAATGTGAAAATACATACATATACAAGTAGAGGCTACTTCGCACATATATGCTAATTTTTACTTGCATAGCGCTTTGTGGGGCGGATTTTCAGAGCCCTGCTCGCATAAATCCGCCCAAAACCGGGCGGATTTACGCGAGCAGGGCCCTGCGCGCCGGTGAGCCTATTTTACATAGGCTCACCAGCGCGCGCAGAACCCCGGGACTCGCGTAAGTCCCGGGGTTTTCGGAGTGGGCGTGTCGGGAGGCGTGTCGGGGGCGGGGCCGGAGCGTGCGGCGTTGCGGGGGCATGTCGGCAGCGTTTTGGGGGCGGGTACGGGGGCGTGGCTACGGCCCGGGGGCATGGCCGCGCCCTCCGTACCCGCCCCCAGGTCACGGCCCGGCGCGCAGGAGGCCTGCTGGCGCGCGGGGATTTACGCCTCCCTCCGGGAGGCGTAAATCCCCGACAAAGGTAGGATGGGGGTTTAGACAGGGCCGGGCGGGTGGGTTAGGTAGGGGAAGGGAGGGGAAGGTGAGGGGAGGGCAAAGGAAAGTTCCCTTCTAGGCCGCTCCGATTTCGGAGCGGCCTAGGAGGGAACGGGGTAGGCTGCGCGGCTCGGCGCGCGCAGGCTATACGAAATCGATAGCCTTGCGCGCGCCGATCCAGGATTTGCATATCTACTAAAATCCAGCGTACTTTTGTTTGCGCCTGGAGCGCAAACAAAAGTAGGCTGTTCGCGCTCGTCTGAAAATCTACCCCTAAGTGTTAGTTACCTGCAAGCTCCAGATTGAATGAGTAACTATTTCCTGATTTATGACTTTGTTTCTCACATAGGCCTGGATTTTCTAAGGTCACAGACCTTAGAAAATCCAGGGTAACAGGGGATGGGAGGTGGGGGACGGGCCTGCGAAAGTCGGCAGCGATCGCACGTCTACGGTGCGATCGCTGCCGGCTTTCGCACCCAATAGCGCCATCATGAAAGGTGATGGTAATGGGCGCGCTGCTGGCAGCAATATGGTGTCCTACCTTTTCGCCATCAGTGAAGTCTTCGCGGAGTCCACCCCAACTCCTCCCCTTCCGGAGCGGACTCCGCCCCGAGTCCGCCCTGATTTAGATATCGCACATGAAAAGGGACTTTTCGCATGCGATACCTTTGGAAAATGACCCCCACAGCCATCTAAAATTATCATACCTGAAAAGCGTACTAGAAAAACCTATCCCAGAATTCTATTCATATATCTGTCTGAACCAGTGCTGCTCATTACCATTTTTCATTTAAATCTTAAGTTCTTAGTGTGACACCAAGAGAAAAAAAATACTGCTTTAATTATCTTTCATTTTTTCAATGCTATTGCATTCTACTTCAAACATTTACCCTTTCACCCATTAAAATAACTTTCAAATGAAGGTATTTCTTTTTGAAATATATTGAATATAGGCTAAGTGAAGTGTGACAAATGAATCCTGTAATTTGAAAATCTACTAGCTACCTAATATTCAACAATGACTTTCAAGAGTTATATTTCCCATTAAAGCTAAATGTATTGCACATACAGTTAAAGCTACCAGATTCTCATCTATAAAAATAAGCTTTATTTTTCAAATTTACAGATAGCAGACCAGCATACATTAGGTGGTGACAAGGAGATTATAGTTTCAAATGTAAAGTGCATGCAAATTCATAACTGTAGTCCAGAAAGGTAACAGAATCACTGAAAAATTTGAAATAACTTCCATTACAAATACAAGCTTGTTTTTACAGTTCTGTATATCCTTCAGAGGCATAAAATATTCTCAAGCATAAAAAAAGAGAATAATAGTGGCCTAAATACTCATGCAAAATATATTTAGTGTATGTCTCCTAAAAAATGTAACTTGCTTTCTAAAGTGTCCCTTTATTCTTCATGGGGGGGAGGAAGAGGTTTGCCCTGGAGGAGCCTCTTTCATTGTTTTGGGGGGAGAGGGAGAGCGTTGCCCCAGAGAGGATTCTTTCTTTTCACATCAGAGAATCAGGGGATTGCCCCAAAAAGAGGCATCTCTAGGGTGAAGGGGGTTGGGCCTCTTGTGATGAGGAAGATCATGGGAAGAGGAAATCTCCCATGCTCACAGACCCTTTCAACATGACTCAGTTAGCATAGAGATTCCTACATAGAACATGTGCACGCCTGGATATGTGTGTATCTCCTGCTGCGCACACAAACATTTTTTTACAAACAAGGGACAGGGCAAGGGCATGGATGTTCTTGGATTTCACATTGAAATTGGTACGTAAATACTTACGCGCACAAGCATGCATCAGGGTCCTCAGCCGAGTAACTTTACTTCTGCAGTGAAAAAAAATAAAAATAAAAAAGACTGATTGTTTTCCACTGATTTTCTCCCGTTTTTGTTCATTATAAGAAACACTGATCAATTTCCAGGAAAATTAGAATGAAAACTGAAAAAAAAAAAGGTCCTTAAGTATACAAAATGCAGAAGAGCTCCAGAGGTGTTTGGTATTATAGCTGTACCTACTGGCAAGTACCCAAAAACTAAATCTATTCCATGTTACCACTGCTAATGGCAGTGGCTATTCTCTAAGGGGCGGATTTTCAGAGCCCTGCTCGCCTAAATCCGCCCAAAACCGGGCGGATTTAGGCGAGCAGGGCCCTGCGCGCCGGTGAGCCTATTTTACATAGGCTCACCAGCGCGCGCAGAGCCCCGGGACTCACGTAAGTCCCGGGGTTCTCCGAGGGGGGCGTGTCGGTGGCGTGTCGGGGGCTGGCCCGAACCGCGCGGCGTTTAGGGGGCGTGCCGGGAGCGTTTCGGGGACAGACCCGGAGGCATGGTTACGGCCTGGGGCAGCCCGGGGGCGTGGCCGCGCCCTCCAGACCCGCCCCCAGGACGCGTTCCGGCGCACAGGAGGCCCGCTGACGCGCGGGGATTTACGCCTCCCTCTGGGAGGCGTAAATCCCCCGACAAAGGTAAGGGGGGGGCTTAGACAGGGCCGGGTGGGTGGGTTAGGTAGGGGAAGGGAGGGGAAGGTGAGGGGAGGGCAAAAGGAAGTTCCCTCCGAGGCCGCTCCGATTTCGGAGCGGCCTTGGAGGGAACGGGGGTAGGCTGCGCGGCTCGGTGCGCGCCGGCTATACAAAATCGATAGCCTTGCGCACGCCGATCCAGGTTTTTAGCAGATATGCGCGGCTCCGCGCGTATCTACTAAAATCCAGCGTACTTTTGTTTGCGCCTGGAGCACAAACAAAAGTAGGCCTATTCGCGGAGTCTGAAAATCCGCCCCTAAGTGAACTTAATAGCAGGTAATGGACTTGTCCTCCAAGAACTTATCCAATCCTTTTTTAAACACAGCTATATTAACTGCACTAACTACATCCTTTGGCAACAAGTTCCAGAGTTTAATTGTGTGTTGAGTAAAAAAGGAACAAGCTGAGGTCTTTGGCAGGCGGCAGGCAGGTAAGGAACAAGCTGAGATCTTTTACCAGAAAGTCAGTCCAAGGTAAGACCAGGGAGACGAACACGGAACACTGGAATAAGCAGGGCAAGGAAGCAGGTACAAGCAGGAACGGAACTGGAACAGAAGGATCCTGGAACGAGACTAGGAACAAGCAAGCAGGAACACGAGCAAGGGCAATCTCAGGAAGAAACCGACCCGATTGCCAAGGCAAGGAAGTGAGGCCAGGAACTTCCTTATAACATGAGTTCAATCGGTGCACTGTGGAACTAGGCCCCGCCCTGGAGTCTACATCAGGGCAGCTGGTCCGCGCATGCGCGCATAGGGTCGTGGCTAACTGCTCAGACGCCGAGGCCTGGCATGAGGCTCGGCGCAACTGAAGGCCCAGCGACAGCCGCTGTGGGATGCCGGGGCCTAGCTGGACTTGCAAGTGTCGCGAGGGAGACAGGACCGGGACCTGCTGTGTGACCCCGAAGGTGAGCAGTCCCATGCACGGGACGACCGCGGGTGGGGCGCGTAACAGGTTATATCTTATGCTCTTTGATAGCAAGTCTACCAATGCTGAGAATCCTGAGAAGCAAGATTTCATCTCATGTAATTTACAATAACCTATCTTCTATTGAACAGTATGGGGTAGATTTACAAAAAATGCGCGTTCGCATACTTTTGTTGGTGCACCAGTCGCAAACAAAAGTACGCTGGATTTTAGTAGATACGCGCGTAGCCGCGCGTATCTACTAAAATCCAGGATCGGCGTGCGCAAGGCTGCCGATTTTGTGCAGCTGGCGCGCGCCGAGCCGGTCAGCCTGCCTCCGTTCCCTCCGAGGCCGCTCCGAAATCGGAGCGGCCTCGGAGGGAACTCGCTTTCGCCCTCCCCTCACCTTCCCCTCCCTTCCTCTATCTAATCCACCCCCCCGGCCCTATCTAAACCCCCCCCTACCTTTGTCCGGGGATTTACGCCTCCTGGAGGGAGAAGTAAATCCCCGCGCGCCAGCGGGCCGCTAGCGTGCCGAGACGCGACCTGGGGGCGGTTCCGGAGGGCGCGGCCACGCCCCCGTACCACCCCTGGCCGAAACCACGCCCCCGGGCCTGCCCCCAAAACGCTGCGTCGATCGGCCCCGCCCCCCGACACTCCACCAGCACGCCCCCGTCAAAAAACCCCGGGACTTACGTGAGTCCCGGGGCTCTGCGCGCGCCGGCAGGCCTATGGAAAATAAGCGCGCCGGCGCGCAAGGCCCTGCTCGCGTAAATCCGGGCGGATTTACGCGAGCAGGGCTTTTAAAATCCACCCCTATATATGGAGGGAGGAGGTGTTTAAATCATATAATAAACATTTTCCTTAAAAAAATCTAGGCAGCAGACTTTAACATATTGTTAAATTATTTTCAAAATGCAAGTTTTTTTTCTCAGAAGGGATTTTGTTTTCTTCAGTTATTGTTATTGGCTCTGTAAGTTTCGGTTTTAATTGTCTAAATGATATGCTTTAATAATGTATTGCCAATTCTTATGCTTTGTGTACCGAATTGATGATAGGCAAATGATAGCACTGATTTCTGTACTCCCCTACATGAATTTACCTTATGGGTGACATTTATACAAAATTAATTAGTTATTTTCCAGGCATTTTTTAGTGAGAACTTCAGAGTGTAGAAGTGAACTTTTAATGAAATCTAATTGAACAAAAGCCATTATGAGGAATAGATTTTTTCTTAATGCTTTTGGAGTTATATATCTCATGTTTTCATTAAATTGTGAGCTTCATTTCCAAGTAATCACCCTGTATGTGCAATTAAGGTAAATCACTGCTCTAGTTAAACAGTATCCCTCTTTAAAGGAATGTATTTTAGAAGTACATAGAGCAATATTAACATTCTCTAGGTATTTCAGCAGTAAAAATGATACATTTTTAATGAATTATTTCACAATTCAATCGGTAATTTCGAGAAATGTATGCACTCTCTCCATATGCAATATATAATGCACATACGGATGTAAAGGTAGGAAATTCTTTCACACTCACACACACTCATCCTAGGGCCTGATTTACAAAGGCTTTGTTTTTTCCATTCTCTGTCTATGGGAAAAAAGCTTAATAAATCAGTACCTTAGTCTTTTTGCTATTTGTATCCTCATCATGAATCTGTTTGTTACTGGCTGTTCAACCTTTCTATAGTAATTTGTCATTCATTCGCTACCCTGATTTCTCCCCAAAGAACAGGGGAATTGTGCGATTTTAGGTTAAAGGATTTAATAAAATGTTTGAACTAAAACATCTAATGCAGGGGTCTCCAAACTCGGTCCTTAAGGGCCTCAACCAGTCTGGTTTTTGGGATTTCTACAATGAATATGCATGAGATCTATTTGCATACAATTGAGGCAGTACATGCAAATAGACCTCATGCCTATTTATTGTGGAAATCCTGAATACACAACTGGGTTGCAGCCCTCGAGGACAGAATTTGGAAACCGCTGATCTAATGAGTGCAAGGTAAATAATTGTGCTTACTATATAAAGAGAGTTGTTTTATGTTTATTTTTAAACTTATTTTTTATGTCCATCTGACTAAGCATATTAATTATGGATATCTTGAAAATGAGGCCTGATTGTGCTCTTGAGGACTAAAGGTGGTCACGCCACCTTAAGAATGGTGTGTGATAGTACTTTGATATTCAAGAGGAGCTAATTGATATCAAAATGTTTGATATCTTATGAGTTTAATTATAAAGATACAATGAAAAATAATACCCAAAGGCTAAAGTTAGGACCAGAGGATAATTGCTATATGTGAGCAGAAATCTAGCTCCTAGACTTCAGATGCAGAAATAGTCAGTTACTAATGGCCAACATCTGGCAGACTATTCAATTGGACCGTGCTTGTTGGGCATGTCACAAAATTAAAAAAATATATATACATAATATAATAATTTAATTGGTCCTTGCAGACTGTAAAAGTCACAAAACAATGGAGATTAAAGGAAGTTGTCTTTGGGCTTGTTGCCTGATGGGGCTGGGAATTGCAGCTATGGTGAAAAAGCCCACAGTTTATATGCCCAGTGAGTACCTGCATCATTGAACCCTCCATTACCCCTTTAAGAAAAAGGAAAAGTAGAGATGAAATGCTGAAAAAAAAAAAAAAATATATATATATATATATATATATATATATATATATATATATATTTTTATATACATATATATTGTCGCGGGCACCTCTGGAGTTCCACCAGCGAGAGGTAGTTCCTTCACTCACAGGGCTGTCATCCCTCTAGGCATCGCAGCAAGGCTGAAACGGCTGGGCTCTGCTGCAAATTCAGACGTTCTGCCAATTCTTTAAAACAGTTTAGGAGTCAACCTTTTGAATGAGGTTTCTCATTCTGTCTCTGACTGGCCCTCCTCCAGTCAGGTATTTTTCCTGAGCTCTCACCGAGATGCAATTATCAGTTCTTCCCCCTCCTCCACTGAGGAAGGATTCACAAACGAACATATAATAGTTTATCAAAAATCCAGGTCTTTTTTTTCTTTCCTAAGATTGTGCAGAAATTGCAATTCACTATTGCCTCTGCACTGAAACCGAAATGTCTGTAGTCAGGCTTCTAACCTTGCACTGACTACCCAGCGTGGGGATCCAGCATCAACTCACCCCTTCTCCCCTATAGTTGTGCTCCCCTTCCTGTCTCACCTCTATCTCTTGCGGTAATCAACCTTGTCCTCCTTGTAAGTGTGTAGTGAAACCAGGTAACACCAATGCTGCAGGACATCCTCACTCCGTCTCCATGTCAGACGCAGATGAATCCTCGGAAGGCAGCTCCCAGTCCATCTCCTCCTCACTCTCCATGCTACTGCTCTCTGAGCTTTCTTCCTCACTCCTGGACACACCCTCTGCTTCCCACAGCATGCTCTCAGCTGCCTCTAATTCCTCCAGATTACCCTCGGCCTTCACCTCAGCCTCCTTCTGGTTAGGAGCCTTCCCCTGCCGCTCTGGGATTCTGGGAACTGTAGTCCACACAGGGTGTCTCCACGCCCCCTGCTGTTTCCCCTTGGTATCTTTGGACCACTGCTTAACGGGGACCTGTAGAATATCCTGCCGTGCTAGGAGTTTGTCACTCTTCTCCTGACAATATATATACAGGGGAGGATCAAGGCAATCTGCTGCCTGAGGCAATAGGGATGAAATGACAGCCTCTCCCCTGAGATGAAGCATAGGTGAAATCATCAAGATGGCCGTGAGGTGCTGGGGGATGGGATCCTCCCTGTAGACTGGCCCTTTTGGTGATTTGTAATGCTGGAGAAGAGAGGAGGCAGGAACCAGGATTTCTAGAGGAGTAGCATATAGAGTTCAGTGATAATATTTCTAGGAAGCTGTCAATTCTGCCTCACTCCTGAGAACCCTACCACCTGCTTCCCACCCTTCCCCAGACTCTACCTTCTGATGATGTAAGTGACAGGGGAATGCTGGGAGTCTATGTGTTGTACTCTCTTAGGGTGGTTGCAATGGTATTAGTGCCCTAGGTGAACCTTAAGAGTTTTTTGAACCCCAATCATTTCCACAACACAGTTAAAAATGCATTTTTTTTAATTTCAAAATTTCTTAATCACATCCCCATCCCAAAAAGAGAGATTATACATGGAAAAGAGTCATTCAAAGTACAGTCTTCTGAGGTAAACATATCGCTTACTACTACAACATGTATATTATGGGGATATAGATTTGGTTAAAATGAATGCACAAAATGTGACAAATAGAGCTGATTCATTTCTTTTGGATTTCCCTGAAATGGAATCCCCCCCCCCCCCTTCCGAATGAAATGAACCCTATTCATAAAATGTGTTTTAAACTTAATGCATCGAGCCTAGGCTTTGGCCTGAAGCCGGGGCCTTGCCCAGAGCAGAGGGTGAAGACAAAAGTAGAGGCTGTGGCTTATGCCAGAGCACAACACCAGGGTCCTGGCTGAGGCCTTCGCCAACACTGGTGCTCGGCTGAGATCCTGAACGTAAAAAAAAAAAAAAAAAAAGAAAATTACCTGATCTGTCGGGTTTCTGTTGAAGGTCGGATCCTGACACCTGTGTTCTCGGCTTAGACCAGAGCCCAGACTCATGCCGTACATTGCAACTCGGTCCGGTGGCCAGGTCCTGATGCCAGGGGCTTGGCCTGGACCCAAGCCTGATGCTGCAATCCAATTCAAAGGCTCGGTCCCGATGCCTGGGCCTCAGCCTAGTCTGGAGCCTGGAACCAGGCCCAGTCCAATGCTGGGACCCAGCTCGGAGGCTGAGTCCCAATGTCTTGGCCTCGGCCCAGGGTCAGGACCAGACCTTGGAGCGCTCCTCTTATTTCTTCTTTCTTTGGCTCTTGAAGCCAACTGATACCATCCTCTGGGGTTGCATCCCAGAGTATTTTCACCCCAGCACAGGGCAACATTTTGATGTATAGCAATGCCTTACAATTCATTCACTTTCCTTACTCACCCCTTCCCTTTCACACATTCACTCCCCTTCCTACTCACCCCTACCCTCTCATTCATTCACTCCCATCTCACTCATTCATTTTCTTCCCTTCTCATTGACCCCCTTCTCTCTGAGTTATTCACTCCCATTCGATTTCCTCACCACCCCTTCCTCCTTATCATTTCTTCCTTCTTTTCTTCTCATTCAACCACTTCCCTTCTTCCTGATACTAACAGTGCCCCCACACATGGCTCTTCTTCTTATGCCTCAGGCTCCTCATTGCTGGCAGAGAATGGAAATACCACCAGTACATTGGCACCACAAGATACTTTTATTGCTGGCAGGAAGTGGGAACCCCATCAGCATGTCATCCTTTGGTGTCCTCATTGCTGGTGGGAAGTTAGAACTTTGCCAGAACATCATTCTACACCACTGTGAGTCTTCCTGCTAGTGAAATGTGGGAACTCTACTGGCGATAGCATTTAAAATAAAAAAAATGAAGCAGCCCCACATGGGGATTTTGGGGGACAATTGCTACTGCCCACAAAATTTTGCCATCTGAAGCAGTTACCACAACCCAACTCACTGTAGAATTTCCCCTTTACATATATATATAGATAGATAGATAGATAGATAGATAGATATTGATATATAAAGATATAGATCTATAGATAGATAGATATAGTTATATACATACATATGAACTGTAAAAAAAAAAGACTGTACCTGAGTGTAATAACACTTTGAAGTACCTGAAAGATAAAATGTAAACAAAATAAATTGTATTGCATAATTGCAATTGAAGCTAATTTCATAAATGACCTGTATTTAGCTACCAAAGTGTAGCAGGTTTGGTGGATTGACATGGTGAATGTGTTGGACCCTGCTCTTCTCCATGTTGTGCACTGGAGATCAAGGAAAGTTCCATTCAAATCTTGTTATTATCCACCTGGTAAGATAATAACTAGGAAAAATGCAGTGTTTGAAGCTCATAATTCCATCATGGATAAACTGGTCTTGTTATCAGTTAAATGGACTGACACTTGAATCTGCTGGTCCAATATCATACCTCATCACTGAATGGCTGAGAATAGGATGTTGAGAAGGTGACAGGAGAAGGTCAAAAGGCAAGTTGGTAAAGCTGTATGCCACCTGGGAGGACTGGGTCTCTAGCTTCCCAACTTCACCATAAATGGACCAATGCCCTTTGCCTGGAACTTTAGAGCCTGGACAGGGTACACTTATGGACAAGGGTCATGACCTGTTCTTGCAGGCATTAAAGAGGCTAGTCTGCACCTTTCATGGGCAGGTCACAACCTTTTTAGATGTGTGGGACTGCCTTCCTCACTCTTGATCACATTGAGGGTAGGATGGGCATTTTGGCAGCCTGTGTAGTGGGGTGTTTAAACATAATTTAAGGGGAAAGGAGGGAATTATATTAGAGGAGGTGCCAGAAGGCTCAATCAAAAGTATAGCAAGGGTTACAACCTTTGAATAAGGAATGAAATGCCTAGGGAATATGACCTCTGATGGTCCAAGGGATTTGTCCAGGAAGAAACTTGGTTTGTTCTACCAAAAGGAGAGACTGGAAAAATTGCTGTTTGTGGTGATCTTCCTGGTCAGGGTCCCCTCTGTGAAATTTGTTATCTGAGCATGGATCCACTGGAACAGGGGCAGGGCCTTGGGTGACCAGCAGGAGATAGTTGCGGAGAATCCCAACAACACTTCCAAGGATTTAGGATAGGTATAGTCAGCCTTGAACCCTCAGAATTAGCTTTCCTTGTCAGATATTTAATAAAAGGTTGCAGCCATTAATATCCTAGAGGAATGCTCTATGATTCACTTATGTGCTGGTGTATTTGAAAGATGAAGGACAGCCAAGCAGGGATTCATTGAGTTACCTAGTTATATGTAATTTCCTGTCTCCTGTTTAGAATTAAAGAGAACTCCTAAAATATAAATCTGTAAGTAAATTTTGTCCCTATGATATTTTTAAATACCATATTCAATATATGTATTATGTAGGAAAATAAACATGTGTACCATCTAATACCATATATAATGTGCAGAATAGGCAAGTATCTAATATTATTGGAACATATTACCATTTTGTGCTTTGGGACTGTAAAATATTGAACCTTGACTAAAGTCATCAACATTTCCTGGCAATAATTGTTTCCCATAGGGGTAGGTAACTACAATCCTGAAGTGCCACAAACAGGTCTGGTTTTTAGAATACCTATAATGAATATGCCTATTCCTCTGGGAAGAAGTCAGTTGCATGAGAGTAATATTATTTCAGAGATTCTGCATTAGGTAATAATTCAGATACTTTCCATTTTAATAATATATTTATATTCCACCATATAAACGCTTATTGCTGGAAGAAAATGAATAGCTAAAGTAAGATAGATATATAGTTGTATAGATAGAGAATTGGAATGGAAACTGCCCACCTGCAGTCAGTATTTCAAAATCTTCTGTACTTACTGCTAGGATTTGAATGGCACCTTGCAGAGTCTATTCCCATATCAAAATGACCTTAAAACTGTCTGCTGGATCTATCAAATAACAGCACTGCAGGAGAACATGATGAAAAAAAGAATGGCAATATAAAATACCAAACTCACAAACTTTCATTAAAAATTATTCTGTCTTCTGTGAGTCTCAGAAATAGAACACAATCTAGTCATTTATTTAAGAATTAAAAAGTTTTTGGAAGATGAAATATCAAGGAACCAACCCTTACAGTTAATTCAGCAAGGGAAAGAGTGAACACAGGGCATTGGGAAAGCATTACCATCTGTGCTGGATACAGGAGTTTTCCTTAAGCTGGCATCTCTTTCAGCAAGTATCCTACTTCATGGCACCACATTGACACCTGTGCCCTTTGTGCGGGGAATGGTCATCAGGAGGATTGCTGCCCATTTAGAAAGGCTGAAACTAAAGAACCCTCAAGGAGATTGACTAAAGGCAAAGACACCACACAGGGGACATGCTCCTACTGTAAAGCATGGGACCATAATGTCAAAGAATGTCCAGGGTTAGAGGACATGAAGTACAAAGATAAGTTGGAGAAACTGTACAAAGAACATAAGAACATACCATACTGGGTCAGGCCAAGGGTCCATCAAGTCCAGCATCTGTTTCCAACTGTGGCCAATCCAGGCCACATGAACCTGTCAAGTACCAAAACCTAAGTATATTCCATGCTACTGTTGCTAGTAATAGCAGTGGCTATTTTCTAAGTCAGCTTAATTAAGAGCAGGTAATGGACTTCTCCTCCAAGAACTTATCCAATCCTTTTTTAAACACAGCTACACTAACTGCACTAACCTCATCCTCTGGCAACAAATTCCAGAGTTTAATTGTGCGTTGAGTGAAAAACAACCTTCTCTGATTAGTTTTAAATGTGCCACAAGCTAACTTCATGGAGTGCCCCCGAGTCTTTCTATTATCCGAAAGAGTAAATAACTGATTCACGTTAACCCGTTCTAGACCTCTCATGATTTTAAACACCTCTATCATATCTCCCCTCAGCCGTCTCTTCTCCAAGCTGAAAAGTCCTAACCTCTAGTCTTTCCTCATAGGGGAGCTGTTCTATTCCCTTATTCATTTTGGTCGCCCTTCTCTGTACCTACTCCATCGCAACCATATATTTTTGAGATGTGGTGACCAGAATTCTACACAGTATTCAAGGTGCGGTCTCACCATGGAGCGATACAGAGGCAATATGACATTTTCCATTTTATTCACCATTCCCTTCCTAATAATTCCCAACATTCTGTTTGCTTTTTTGACTGCCGCAGCACACTAAACCGATGATTTCAATGTGTTATCCACTATGATGCCTAGATCTCTTTCTTGGGAGGTAGCTTCTAATATGGAACCTAACATTGTATAACTATAGCATGGGTTACTTTTCCCTATATGCATCACCTTGCACTTATCCATATTAAATTTCATCTGCGATTTGGATGCCCAATTTTCCAGTCTCAGAAGGTCTTCCTGCAATTTATCACAATCTGCTTGTGATTTAACTACTCTGAACAATTTTGTATCATCTGCAAATTTGATTACCTCACTTGTCGTATTTCTTTCCAGATCATTTATAAATATATTGAAAAGTATGGGTCCCAATATAGATCCCTGTGGCACTGCACTGCCAACTCCCTTCCACTGAGAAAATTGTCCATTTAATCCTACTCTCTGTTTCCTGTCTTTTAGCCAGTTTGTAATCCACGAAAGGACATCACCACCTATTCCATGACTTTTTACTTTTCCTAGAAGCCTCTCATGAGGAAGTTTGTCAAATGCCTTCTGAAAATCTAAATATTCTATATCTACCGGTTCACCTTTATCTACATGTTTATTAACTCCTTCAAAAAAGTGAAGCAGATTTGTGAGGCAAGACTTGCCTTGGGTAAAGCCATGCTGACTTTGTTCCATTAAACCATGCCTTTCTATATGTTCTGTGATTTTGATATTTAGAACACTTTCCACTATTTTTCCTGGCACTGAAGTCAAGCTAACCAGTCTGTAGTTTCCTGGATCACCCCTGGAGCCCTTTTTAAAAATTGGGGTTATATTAGCCACCCTCCAGTCTTCAGGTACAATGGATGATTTTAATGATAGCTTACAAATTTTTACTAATAGGTCTGAAATTTCATTTTTTAGTTCCTTCAGAACCCTGGATTGTATACCATCAGGTCCAGGTGATTTACTACTCTTCAGTTTGTCTATCAGGCCTACCACATCTTCTAGGTTCACCGTAATTTGGTTCAGTCCATCTGAATCATTACCCATGAAAACCTTAAGAACTTGCCATGCTGGGGCAGACCAAGGGTCCATCAAGCCCAGCATCCTGTTTCCAACAGAGCCCAAACCAGACCACAAGAACCTGGCAATTACCCAAACACTAAGAAGATCCCATGCTACTGATGCAATTAATAGCAGTGGCTATTCCCTAAGTAAATTTGATTAACAGCCGTTAATGGACTTCTCCAAGAGCTTATCCAAACCTTTTTTGAACCCAGCTACACTAACTGCACTAACCACATACTCTGGCAACAAATTCCAGAGCTTTGTGCATTGAGCGAAAAATAATTTTCTCAGATTAGTCTTAAATGAGCTACTTGCTAACTTCACGGAATGCCCCCTAGTCCTATTATTCTGAAGTGTAAATAACATATTCACATCTACTCATTCAATACCTCTCATGATCTTAAAGACCTCTATCATATCCCCCCTCAGCAGTCTTTTCTCCAAGCTGAACAGCCCTAACCTCTTCAGCCTTTCCTCATAGGGGAGCTGTTCCATCCCCTTTATCATTTTGGTTGCCCTTCTCTGTACTTTCTCCATCGCAACTATATCTTTGAGATGCAGCAACCAGAATTGTACACAGTATTCAAGGTGTGGTATCACCATGGAGCGATAGAGGCATTATTTATTTATTTATACATACCAGTGTTTGATTTTACATAGCACATCGGTTTACATTCAAGCAAAAATGCAGGAAATCAGGTGTTTCCTTTGTCTAAAACATTGAACATTTATAATATGGAAATTGTTAACAATGGATATAAAAAGAACATGGAGATTGTTAACTCTATGGGTTACACAAAGGGGTACACAAAGGGGAGTGCCCCTTTGTCGTGCCATTTAACTGTCCTGCGCTGTCTGATAAGGGTATCTCCCCAACATCCTCTTCAGTAAACACTGAAGAAAAAAAATCATTTAATCTTTCCGCGATGGCCTTATCTTCTCTAATTGCCCCTTTAACCCCTCGATCATCTAACAGTCCAACTGACTCCATCACAGGCTTTCTGCTTTGGATATATTTTAAAAAGTTTTTACTGTGAGTTTTTGCCTCTACGGCCTACTTCTTTTCAAATTATCTCTTAGCCTGTCTTATCAATGTCTTACATTTAACTTGCCAATGCTTATGCATTATCCTATTTTCTTCTGTCAGATCCTTCTTCCAATTTTTGAATGAAGATAAGGGGTAAGTAATAGAACCCCAGAATAAGAATGAATAATGAGAAGATGAGTAGAACACATTCGTAAAGCTACAAAGTTGTAGTTTAATGGATATGCCTCATCAGCATCTCAAGGAGTTCATAATTCAGGTGGAACTGAATGAAGTCCCCACCTAAGCATTGGTGGATTCAGGATCTGGCAAGACTCTCATTCATGAGGGCCTCCTCCAAAAAGAGCAATCAACCACAAGAGGAAGCAGACACTTGCCTGCATACATGGAGACAATCAATAATACCCATCTAGTCAGGTTCTGCTGACATTCACAGCAGGTCAAGCCATTATGGAAGCAGAAATCCTTCCTGAGCTCCCAGACCCAGTTATTCTGGGATGCAATTTTTCCCAGTTTATGAACCTGTGGTCTCAGCTTACAGGGATTCAGGGTAGCCCAGTGAGGTCACCAGTGAGGAATAGCTGGAAATTAGCCCTGGCAAAGCTGGATGCTCAGCCTGACAAGCTCAGGGAGAGGGTATGTTGGAGCAAGTAGGGAACTCCATCAGACCATCTGAAAACATTGGGTACAGCTATCTGTGCTGGTCCTCCTTAAGACCCTACCCAGCAAGGTATTCTTGGACAGGGTGGAGTCAAGGGCCAAAAGGGTGAGTAAGGCCAAGGGAGAGAGACAGAAGGCTTGAGAATGCAAACTCTAAGTTATGATTGTTTTGTTGAGTTGATCAAACTAGCTACTGTTTTGTTTATTGTTGCTTAAGAATAAAGTTATTTGAAGAGAGTGTTGCCAGTTCAGTATGAAGTCTCTTCTCTGGCTAGTCCTGACCACTTGGTATCATACCATGTTTTCTTGTTTCAGGAAATATAATGTGTGAAAGAATGCCTAATTGCACAAATATAGTTTTCAAGGGAGAAACAGGCAATGCAACATAATATATGTGATGGCAGAAAATGACCAAGTTAGTCTATCAGTCTAGTCTAGTCTTAGCCAGTTTAGATTCTTCCACTTTGGGTAGATCCACTTTGGGTAAGATTTACATTCTTAATGGAATATCAGCTTTCCACTTCTCATGTCATTTACCTGAACTTTCAACCCTTTTACAATTACAGTCCTAAGCTTGCCAAGAATTGATTAAATTACTTGAATCTACCAATTAAGGCCTTGTAATCTTCCACTATGATTCTAATAAGATCACACTAAAGCTTAAGAACATAAGAACTACCATACTGGGTCGACCAAAGGTTCATCAAGCCCAGTATCCTGTTTCTAACCGTGGCTAATCCAGGGCACAAGTATCTGGAAGAATCCCAAATACTTAGGTCTCTTTCCTTTTTTATTACCAAGTTTTCTAATAATTCATACAGCTACCAAAACTAGCAAAGCCCTCGTCCAAAATATGGATCCTCCCCATTCTCATTGAAGATTAGGTTTTAACCATGGTTACACTATACAGGTTACCCCATTGGCTTCCTGGAAGCTCAATGCCCTGCTGCTTCAAAGCCACTACTATTAGGGTCATAGCTACTGCTCTATGCTGGTTGCCCCTTGGATACACACATGGATTGTGGTGCCACTAGATCATGCTTCTATTATCCCTTCACTTTTTACAAATAAGGATTCTCTGTATGAAATAACTGTTGAAATTCCATTACAATTTTAGTCCTCCATCACCTATTTCAGCAGCATCCACCAAGCTTTCTGTGTGCAAATATGTCCTGATGTTGTTCCTGAGTGTACTGCTTGGATCTTAATATTATGAACCCTAGTTCTACAACTTTCTTTTCATTGAAAATGATTTATTTCTTGGCCATTATTATTAATACCTTTCAGGTATTTCAATGTTTCTATTATATTCCCCCATCGTCCTTCTCCTCAGGGTATACATGTTTAGGTTTTTAAGACTCATACATTATGGCTTATGCTGCAGAACCTACACCACTTTGGTTGCCTTACTCTGGAGCACATTTAGCCTACTATGTCCTTTCAGAGATAAGATCTCCTGAAATGAACACAATATTAGGGATATGAATCGGGCTTCGGATGATTGAAAATATCGGACGATATTTTCAAAATCATCAGAAATCGGAGGCTCCCCCAAAACGATAGGAAAACCTTCTATTGGATTTGATTAGGAGGATTCTAAATAAATTCTGTTTTCTTGTTTTGGATTAAAAATTCTGGGCCCAATATTCAAAGCTTGGTCAATGCTATTTAGCCAATTAAGCAGGTCTTATGTGGCTAAGTAGCAGCCACTGAATATGAGTCCAAATTCAGCAGCTGCCGCTTAGCCTTTTAAGCCCTTTATGGGCCTCATTTTCTAAAGTATCGCAGGCCTGCGATACTTTAGAAAATTGCGCTAATGGGGGTTGGGGGGTCGAAACAGGGGGGGGGGGGCGGTCCTGCGCTAGCCGGTAGCACGGTTTCGCACCCAATAGCGCCACCGTGAAAGGTAGTGCTATTGGACACGAAATAGGACGTGAAAAGGCCCTTACCTTTTCGCCGTCCACACCGTCATCGCCGAGTCGGCCCCGGTGACGCCTTGACTCCTCCTCTTCTGGGGCCGATTCCGCCCCAATGTAGGTAGCGCAGGCGTGTGCTACCTTCGCAAGCTATCGCAGGCTTGCGCTGTTAGCTGTTAGCGCAAGCCTTGGAAAATAAGGCCCTATATGGCTAAAAGTTACATGCACAAAAAGTAGGCGTATACTGAGAGGATTGTGGGCAGAGCAAGTTAGCCATATAATTTATATGACTAACTTGGTGTTAGCTGCATAAGTATTCATAATTAGGGATGTGAATCGTTTTTCAACGATTAAAATTATCGTCCGATAATGTTTATATCGTCTTAAATCGTTATAGAACACGATACAATAGAAATTCTAACGATTTATCGTTAAAAATCGTTAAATCGTGTTAGTGCGCACTAACTCGAGTTAGTGCACACTAACTCCCCGTTAGTGCGCACTAACTCGATTTAGTGCGCACTAACTGAAAATGATACAAATAAACACTTTCCAGGTCACTGAAGGTCAGTTAGGAATGAATATGTGTTCCTATTGGCTGGCTGCCCTCTTATCTATTGATGTTACCAAGGTTACCACTGAGGTGATGGTTGGGGGGATGGGAAATGGAACTGGAAACTAACGAACACCAACAGAAAATGAAACAAAGTGTTCACACTTCCCAGGTCAGTAAAGGTCACTTAGGAATGAATATGTATGTATGTATTCCTATTGGCTGGCTGTGCTCTTATCTATTGATGTTACCAATATGGTTGGGGGGATGTGAAATGGAAACAGTTGGAAGCTTGACAAAAAAAGTAATGTAATGATCAGCACTCACGTGACTAGAACTTGTTTGTTTATTATTTTTGTTAGCAGGCACCTGAAATGCTAGTGCATGTTGAATTTGCAATCACTGTGCATTTTAGAAAGGTGGTCCTGGCTGGAACTGTACACAGTTCAAATATATGTAATTGATTGTTGGTAAGTGTATTTTTTAAGTAGCCACACTGGCACCAGTATGTTTACTTTTCCTCCTACTTAACTCACTAGCTCAGCTTTGTAAGAAGGGCTTCTCTGCTTGTGTGTTGTTTTTGTTTGGTGTGAGGAGAGCAGAAACATCAGATCTTTATTCAATCTACTACAGTCATCTCTTACAGTGCCCTATCCCTATTAATACCAGGAGTGTTGTGATCTTCCTGCACACAGTGCCCTAACCCTGATACCAGTCTGAGACAGCTCCCTCCCTGCATTACTAGTGAGAGGCTGGCTTCACAGACAGGGGGGAGCTGCCTGACCCTCACTCCTGACTTCCCCCATGTCCCAGCTAGTGAATGGTGTGTGGGTGAGGGGGGGGGGAGGATGGTGAAGTCTGAGACAGCTCCCTCCCTGCATTACTAGTGAGAGGCTGGCTTCACAGACAGGGGGGAGCTGCCTGACCCTCACTCCTGACTTCCCCCATGTCCCAGCTAGTGAATGGTGTGTGGGTGAGGGGGGGGGGGGAGGATGGTGAAGTCTGAGACAGCTCCCTCCCTGCATTACTAGTGAGAGGCTGGCTTCACAGACAGGGGGGAGCTGCCTGACCCTCACTCCTGACTTCCCCCATGTCCCAGCTAGTGAATGGTGTGTGGGTGAGGGGGGGGGGGAGGATGGTGAAGTCTGAGACAGCTCCCTCCCTGCATTACTAGTGAGAGGCTGGCTTCACAGACAGGGGGGAGCTGCCTGACCCTCACTCCTGACTTCCCCCATGTCCCAGCTAGTGAATGGTGTGTGGGTGAGGGGGGGGGGAGGATGGTGAAGTCTGAGACAGCTCCCTCCCTGCATTACTAGTGAGAGGCTGGCTTCACAGACAGGGGGGAGCTGCCTGACCCTCACTCCTGACTTCCCCCATGTCCCAGCTAGTGAATGGTGTGTGGGTGAGGGGGGGGGGGGAGGATGGTAAAGTCTGAGACAGCTCCCTCCCTGCATTACTAGTGAGAGGCTGGCTTCACAGACAGGGGGGGAGCTGCCTGACCCTCACTCCTGACTTCCCCCATGTCCCAGCTAGTGAATGGTGTGTGGGTGATGGGGGGGGGGTGGATGGTGAAGTCTGAGACAGCTCCCTCCCTGCATTACTAGTGAGAGGCTGGCTTCACAGACAGGGGGGAGCTGCCTGATCCTCACTCCTGACTTCCCCCATGTCCCAGCTAGTGAATGGTGTGTGGGTGAGGGGGGGGGGGAGGATGGTGAAGTCTGAGACAGCTCCCTCCCTGCATTACTAGTGAGAGGCTGGCTTCACAGACAGGGGGGAGCTGCCTGACCCTCACTCCTGACTTCCCCCATGTCCCAGCTAGTGAATGGTGTGTGGGTGGGGGGGGGGGGGGGAGGATGGTGAAGTCTGAGACAGCTCCCTCCCTGCATTACTAGTGAGAGGCTGGCTTCACAGACAGGGGGGAGCTGCCTGACCCTCACTCCTGACTTCCCCCATGTCCCAGCTAGTGAATGGTGTGTGGGTGAGGGGGGGGGGGAGGATGGTGAAGTCTGAGACAGCTCCCTCCCTGCATTACTAGTGAGAGGCTGGCTTCGCAGACAGGGGGGAGCTGCCTGACCCTCACTCCTGACTTCCCCCATGTCCCAGCTAGTGAATGGTGTGTGGGTGAGGGGGGGGGGGGGAGGATGGTGAAATCTGAGACAGCTCCCTCCCTGCATTACTAGTGAGAGGCTGGCTTCACAGACAGGGGGGAGCTGCCTGACCCTCACTCCTGACTTCCCCCATGTCCCAGCTAGTGAATGGTGTGTGGGTAAGGGGGGGGGGGAGGATGGTGAAGTCTGAGACAGCTCCCTCCCTGCATTACTAGTGAGAGGCTGGCTTCACAGACAGGGGGGAGCTGCCTGTCCCTCACTCCTGACTTCCCCCATGTCCCAGCTAGTGAATGGTGTGTGGGTGAGGGGGGGGGGGGGGGGTGGATGGTGAAGTCTGAGACAGCTCCCTCCCTGCATTACTAGTGAGAGGCTGGCTTCACAGACAGGGGGGAGCTTCCTGACCCTCACTCCTGACTTCCCCCATGTCCCAGCTAGTGAATGGTGTGTGGGTAAGGGGGGGGGGGAGGATGGTGAAGTCTGAGACAGCTCCCTCCCTGCATTACTAGTGAGAGGCTGGCTTCACAGACAGGGGGGAGCTGCCTGACCCTCACTCCTCCGGGGTATTGTGATCTTCCTGCACACAGTGCCCTATCCCTGATACCAGGGGTGTTGTGATCTTCCTGCATGCAGTGCCCTATCCCTGATATCGGGATGTGTGCAAGAAGATCACAACACCCCCGGTATCAGGAATAGGGCACTGTGTGCAGGAAGATCACAACACCCCCAGTATCAGGAATAGGGCACTGTGTGCAGGAAGATCACAACACCCCTGGTATTAGGGATAGGGCACTGTGTGCAGGAAGATCACAACACTCCTGGTATTAATAGGGATAGGGCACTGTGTGCAGGAAGATCACAATACCCCTGGTATCAGGGTTAGGGCACAAGTTCTAGTCACATTGACTGATCACATTACTTGTTTTGTCAAGCTACCAACTGTTTCCATTTCCCATCCCCCATATACTGTCAGTAGGAAACTTGGTAACATGAATAAATAAGAGGGCAGCCAATAGGAATACATATTCATTCCTAAACTGACCTTAACTGACCTGAAAAGTGTCAAATTGTATCATTTTCAGTTAGTGCGCACTAACTCCCAGTTAGTGCGCACTAACTCCCGTTAGTGCGCACTAATCGGAAAAAACGATTTTTAACGATTTTTTAACTAAAAAATCGTGCCTAAGACGATTTTCTTGCCCTGCCACACGATTTCTATCGTTAAGACGATATGGAAAACGATTCACATCCCTATTCATAATCATATAAGTTTAGACACCCCATAGAGCAGTTCTAAAGTTAGCCAACTAGACTTATCCAGCTAAGTGTATATATATATATTGTATTTTTTCACCCCCTGTTAAATGTAAACCGGCATGATGCGATGCCTATCGTGAATGCCGGTATAAAAAAACACTAAATATATATATATACATATATTCAGCAGCTTCGCATAAATTCAAATTGGCTAATTACATTCATGGACAGTTTTGAATATCTACTCCTCTGGTTGTGGACTATTACTTTGGACTGAATGAATTCCCCTTGGGCCTTATAGTAGAAGCTATCCCCCTCTGGATGAATCCTGAGCTGGAATGCCATCAGAGAACTCTCTCAGCTTTTAGCATGGTGTCATTCTTTTTCTGTTTTGGAGTATGCCTGTTGTAAAAGCTTTCAAGGTAATATTGCAGACTTTTCTTGGCCCCTGATGAAGGCATCAAAACACAGCTTGTGTCAGGCCCAGTTGCTTGGCCCAGTGATTTGAACAAATGGATTTGATCATCTTGAAAAGCCATACAGTGCTGGTTATCATTTAATATAATGTGTGGCAATATTCCCTTGATTTTCCAATGCAATATACAAAAATATTCTTATTAAAGCTGAATTAAATCTGAGGGCCTTGTTTGATGCTTTAGTGATATAAAGCATTCACAATGAGTTGGCATTTTTTAAGCTCCATTATATGAAGGTCTCTCATAAATATAAATATATATTCTATTTAAATTGACACTCTATTGAATGGTTATTTTGTGATATTGACAATCAGGATAGAAACAGGATAGAAATGATGCAGAAGATGTGGGATCTATGTCAGAAGACATATGAGGAGAGGCTGAAGGAGCTAAATATTTAGCCATGTTTTATGCAGTGCATTGATGTAAGAAAATAGTATGTAAGCAGGAGGAATAAAGTGTAAAATGAAACCACAGTAGGGAATGAAGGTATTGTTTTTTAAGTAAATAGCTCTCTTTGATGTGTAGTGCATCAGCTAAGGGAAAGAGGTCAATGCAAAGTCTGCAACATACATGGGAGCCTTCTGTAATTTTTCATTTGAAATGTTCTTAACTCATATATAAAAATCTACATTAATTCCTTCAAAATATAAAATGTATTTCTTTTGCAACAGAAAGAGATGCATTCATCATTTATTATTACATTCTTTGTCTTTTGAATTAATAGGAGTAAAGTCAAATAAGTAATTGTGAATACATTTAAATGAGGCAAAGTTGTGATTAAAATATGAGTAAGCATTTTTAGCTTTATGCTTCTCATCCAAGGTAACATGAAAGCAAGGACATGATCAGTAGGCTGTTAGAGTTCAATTCCAGATGTCAGGAAAGTCATGAGAGCAATTTTGTATTTCAAATAATAGGGATGTGATTCGGGCTTCAGACGATTGAAAAATAAAATATCAGACGATATTTTCACAGTATTCTTGCTTATTACTTATAAGTCTTGTAGAAGGCTTCTGTGAATAATTCCTGTCTGTGTTTTCATTTCTTTATAGTAAGATATTATTCTAGTAAATTACTTTGCTGTTTGGTTGCTCTGCTATAGAGTTAAGTTTTAAAACAAAAAAAAGAAACACTCCAGCTTTTAATCTGATAAAATGTATTTCTCATTTGGAGTTAGCTGGCACAAATAATCTGTTTAAATATTAATACTGGGGCATAAAGACTTTAAAAAAAAATTACAAAAGAGGACACATAAACTTCTAGAAGTGATCTGTGCTATCTGGATTGGGTATGGCTGTCTCAGAACTTGGGGGAGGTAAACTTAGAGCAGCAGGAGAACCATTGTAGCCAGTGCACAGTGTGGAGCTGATTTCTCTTTGTGGAGCTGATTTCTCTTTGTAGAGCTGAATTCTCTTGTGGAGCTGAATTCTCATTGTGGCTAAGTATTCTTGCTTATAACTTATAAGTCTTGTAGAAGGCTTCTGTGAATAATTCCTCTCTGTGTTTTCATTTCTTTATAGTAAGATATTATTCTAGTAAATTACTTTGCTGTTTGGTTGCTCTGCTATAGAGTTAAGATGTAAAACAAAAAACAAAACAAAACACTCCAGCTTTTAATCTGATAAAATCTATTTCTCATTTGGAGTTAGCTGGCACAAATAATCTGTTTAAATATTAATATTGGAGCATAAAGACTGTTTAAAAAATTTACAAAAAAGGACAAACAAACTTCTAGAAGTGACCTGTGCTATCTGGATTGGGTGTGGCTGTCCCAGAACTTGGGAGAGGTAAACTTAGAGAAGCAGGAGAACCATTGGGCCAGTGCACAGTGTGGAGCCAGGGAGCACTAAATATTCTTGTGTCCAGCTAAGTAAAGGTTTAACTTAGTTAAACTTACTAAGCCAATCAGGAGGAGGGTCTTATTAAAATCCATTGCAGATACAGAGTCCTGAGAACATCCATGACCAAGGAGTCCAGGAACAGCAGTAACCTGAATGTGGAAAGCTATGAGCACAAATGCTCGTAGTTTGGGCAATAAAATCCCAGATCTGCAAGCCCTAATGGTGGAGGTGGACTTGGACATTGTTGCTGTCACGGAGATGTGGTTCACGGAATCTCACGATTGGGATACGGCAATACCGGGCTATAACTTGTTAAGGAAGGACAGAGCAGATAGGAAACGGGGTGGTGTGGCTCTTTACATCAGAAACAATATCCAAGCATCTGAGTTGCAAGGAAGATGGGGCAATGAAGAAGCACTATGGGCCAACCTAAAAAAAGATGGGACATCCAATTTTATTGGAGTGGTTTACAGGCCTCCAAACCAAAAAGAAGAGCTGGACAGAGATCTGGTTGAAGACATCCAAAAGATGGGAAAGAAGGGAGAAGTGGTGATTGTTGAAGTCTTTAATTTGCCGGATGTAGACTGGAGAGTCCCATCTCTAGAATCTAACAATAGTAGAGAAATAGTGGATGCTCTGCAAGGAGCTTTGTTCAAATAAAAGGTAATGGAACCCACAAGAGAGGGAGCTATACTCGATTTAGTGTTCAATAATGCAGATAATGTCTCTGATGTGCAGGTGGGCACCCATTTCAGCACCAGTGATTATCAAACGGTATGGTTTAATATCACAAAAAGGATATGGAAAAGAAACACATGAACCCGAGTTTTGCAGTTCAAAAACACGGACTTTGATGAAATGGGGAAGTACCTGGAGGAAGAACTAGTAGGCTGGGAGAATGAGGGAGATGTGGAACAACATTGGACCAAACTAAAAGGAGCAATTACCAAGGCAACCAATCTATATGTTAGAAAAGTAAAGAAAAACAAAAGAAAAATGAAACCTATCTGGTTCTCCAAGGAGGTGGCTGACAAAATAAAGGCTAAAAGAACAGCATTCAAGATATATAAAGGATCCCAAAAGGAGCAGCACAAAGAAGAATATCTGGTAGCACTGAGGGAGACAAAGAAAGTAATCAAGACTGCAAAAAGTAAAATGGAAGAAAGGATTGCCAAAGAGATTAAGAGAGGTGGCAAAACATTTTTCAGATACATCAGTGAAAGGAGAAAAGTTCAAAGTGGTATAGTGAAATTGAAAGGTGAAAAGGATCAATGTGTGGAGAGAGATGAAGAAATGGCAGAAATATTAAACAAATACTTCAGTTCTGTGTTCACTAAAGAAGACCCTGGAGAAGGACCATTGCTAGTTAACAACTAGAGGGGAATGGAGTAGATGTAACTCCATTTACAGTAGAGAATATATGGGAAGAACTGAGGAAACTGAAAGTGGACAAAGCCATGGGGCCTGATGAGATTCATCCCAGGATACTGAGGGAGCTCAGAGATGTGCTGGCAGGTCCGCTGTGTGACCTGTTCAATAGATCCCTAGAAAAGAGAGTGGTGCCGAGTGACTGGAAAAGAGTGATGGTGATCCCGCTTCACAAGAGTGGAAACAGAGAAGAGGCTGGTAATTACAGACCAGTTAGCCTCACCTCGGTGGTGGGAAAAGTAATGGAGTCGCTGTTAAAAGAAGGAATAGTGAGCTATCTACAGTTGGAAGAATTGCTGGACCAGTGGCAGCATGGATTCACCAGGGGAAGATCCTGTCAGACAAATCTGATAGAATTTTTTCACTGGGTAACCAAGAACATAAGAACATAAGAACATAAGAAAATGCCATACTGGGTCAGACCAAGGGTCCATCAAGCCCAGCATCCTGTTTCCAACAGTGGCCAATCCAGGCCATAAGAACCTGGCAAGTACCCAAAAACTAAGTCTATTCCATGTAACCATTGCTAATGGCAGTGGCTATTCTCTAAGTGAACCTAATAGCAGGTAATGGACTTCTCCTCCAAGAACTTATCCAATCCTTTTTTAAACACAGCTATACTACCTGCACGAACCACATTCTCTGGCAACAAATTCCAGAGTTTAATTGTGCGTTGAGTAAAAAAGAACTTTCTCCGATTAGTTTTAAATGTGCCCCATGCTAACTTCATGGAGTGTCCCCTAGTCCTTCTACTATCTGAAAGAGTAAATAACCGATTCACATCTACCCGTTCTAGACCTCTCATGATTTTAAACACCTCTATCATATCCCCCCTCAGTCGTCTCTTCTCCAAGCTGAAAAGTCCTAATCTCTTTAGTCTTTCCTCATAGGGGAGTTGTTCCATTCCCCTTATCATTTTGGTAGCCCTTCTCTGTACCTTCTCCATCGCAATTATATCTTTTTTGAGATGCGGCGACCAGAATTGTACACAGTATTCAAGGTGCGGTCTCACCATGGAGCGATACAGAGGCATTATGACATTTTCCGTTTTATTCATCATTCCTTTTCTAATAATTCCCAACATTCTGTTTGCTTTTTTGACTGCCGCAGCACACTGAACCGACGATTTCAATGTGTTATCCACTATGACACCTAGATCTCTTTCTTGGGTTGTAGCACCTAATATGGAACCCAACATCGTGTAATTATAGCATGGGTTATTTTTCCCTATATGCATCACCTTGCACTTTTCCACATTAAATTTCATCTGCCATTTGGATGCCCAATTTTCCAGTCTCACAAGGTCTTCCTGCAATTTATCACAATCTGCTTGTGATTTAACTACTCTGCACAATTTTGTGTCATCTGCAAATTTGATTATCTCACTCGTCGTATTTCTTTCCAGATCATTTATAAATATATTGAACAGTAAGGGTCCCAATACAGATCCCTGAGGCACTCCACTGTCCACTCCCTTCCACTGAGAAAATTGCCCATTTAATCCTACTCTCTGTTTCCTGTCTTTTAGCCAGTTTGCAATCCACGAAAGGACATCGCCACCTATCCCATGACTTTTTACTTTTCCTAGAAGCCTCTCATGAGGAACTTTGTCAAACGCCTTCTGAAAATCCAAGTATACTATATCTACCGGTTCACCTTTATCCACATGTTTATTAACTCCTTCAAAAAAGTGAAGCAGATTTGTGAGGCAAGACTTGCCCTGGGTAAAGCCATGCTGACTTTGTTCCATTAAACCATGTCTTTCTATATGTTCTGTGATTTTGATGTTTAGAACACTTTCCACTATTTTTCCTGGCACTGAAGTCAGGCTAACCGGTCTGTAGTTTCCCGGATCGCCCCTGGAGCCCTTTTAAATATTGGGGTTACATTTGCTATCCTCCAGTCTTCAGGTACAATGGATGATTTTAATGATAAGTTACAAATTTTTACTAATAGGTCTGAAATTTCATTTTTTAGTTCCTTCAGAACTCTGGGGTGTATACCATCCGGTCCAGGTGATTTACTACTCTTCAGTTTGTCAATCAGGCCTACCACATCTTCTAGGTTCACCGTGATTTGATTCAGTCCATCTGAATCATTACCCATGAAAACCTTCTCCATTACGGGTACCTCCCCAACATCCTCTTCAGTAAACACCGAAGCAAAGAAATCATTTAATCTTTCCGCGATGGCCTTATCTTCTCTAAGTGCCCCTTTAACCCCTCGATCATCTAAAGGTCCAACTGACTCCCTCACAGGCTTTCTGCTTCGGATATATTTAAAAAAGTTTTTACTGTGAGTTTTTGCCTCTACAGCCAACTTTTTTTCAAATTCTCTCTTAGCCTGTCTTATCAATGTCTTACATTTAACTTGCCAATGTTTATGCTTTATCCTATTTTCTTCTGTTGGATCCTTCTTCCAATTTTTGAATGAAGATCTTTTGGCTAAAATAGCTTCTTTCACCTCCCCTTTTATCCATGCCGGTAATCGTTTTGCCTTCTTTCCACCTTTCTTAATGTGTGGAATACATCTGGACTGTGCTTCTAGAATGGTATTTTTTAACAATGACCACGCCTCTTGGACATTTTTTACTTTTGTAGCTGCTCCTTTCAGTTTTTTTCTAACAATTTTTCTCATTTTATCAAAGTTTCCCTTTTGAAAGTTTAGCACGAGAGCTTTGGATTTGCACACTGTTCCTTTTCCAGTCATTAAATCAAATCTGATCATATTATGATCACTATTGCCAAGCGGCCCCACCACCGTTACCTCTCTCACCAAGTCCTGTGCTCCACTGAGAATTAGATCTAAAATTGCTCCCTCTCTCGTCGGTTCCTGAACCATTTGCTCCATAAAGCTATCATTTATTCCATCCAGGAACGTTATCTCTCTAGCGTGACCCGATGATACATTTACCCAGTCTATATTGGGGTAATTGAAGTCTCCCATTATTACTGCACTACCAATTTGGTTGGCTTCCCTAATTTCTCTTAGCATTTCACTGTCCATCTCACCATCTTGACCAGGTGGACGGTAGTATACCCCTATCACTGTAGTCTTCCCTGATACACAAGGGATTTCTACCCATAAAGATTCAATTTTGTATTTAGTCTCATGCAGGATGTTTATCCTGTTGGACTCTATGCCATCCCGGACATAAAGCGCCACACCTCCTCCCGACTGCTCCTCTCTGTCATTGCGATATAATTTGTACCCCGGTATAGCACTGTCCCATTGGTTATCCTCTTTCCACCATGTCTCTGAGATGCCAATTAAGTCTATGTCATCATTTACTGCTATACATTCTAATTCTCCCATCTTACTTCTTAGACTTCTGGCATTAGCATACAAACATTTCAAAGTTTGTTTTTTGATTGTATTTTTATTCTGCTTTTTAATTGATAGGGATAAGTTAGAATTTTTTAGCTCAGGTGAGTTTTTAGTTACAGGCATTTGGACTACTTTTCTAATTATTGGAACCTCACTGTCGGGATGCCCTAATTCTAGTGCATCATTAGTATCCTTTAAAGATACATCTCTCCGAACCATGCGCTGCTGAGCGACTGTCGGCTTTCCCCTTTGTTCTAGTTTAAAAGCTGCTCTATCTCCTTTTTAAGGGTTAGCGCCAGCAGTCTGGTTCCATCCTGGTTAAGGTGGAGCCCATCCCTTCGGAAGAGACTCCCCCTTCCCCAAAAGGTTCCCCAGTTCCTAACAAAACTGAATCCCTCTTCCTTGCACCATCGTCTCATCCACGCATTGAGACTCCGGAGCTCTGCCTGCCTCTGGTGACCTGCGCGTGGAACAGGGAGCATTTCAGAGAATGCTACCCTGGAGGTTCTGGATTTAATCTTTCTACCTAAGAGCCTAAATTTGGCTTCCAGAACCTCCCTCCCACATTTTCCTATGTCGTTGGTGCCCACGTGTACCACGACAGCCGGCTCCTCCCCAGCACTGTCTAAAATCCTATCTAGGTGACGCGTGAGGTCCGCCACCTTCGCACCAGGTAGGCATGTTACCAGGCGATCCTCACGCCCACCAGCCACCCAGCTATCTACATTCCTAATAATCGAATCACCAACTATGACGGCCGACCTAACCCTTCCCTCCTGGGCAGTAGGCCTTGGGGAGATATCCTCAGTGCGAAAGGACAATGCATCACCTAGAGAGCAGGTCCTTGCTACAGGATCCTTTCCTGCTACATCTGGTTGGTGCTCTCCCATTATGAGACCTTCTTCCTCCAAGGCAGCACCAGGGCTGCCAGTCTGAAGTTGGGACTGGACTACTATGTCCCTGAAGGTCTCATCTATATACCTCTCTGTCTCCCTCAGCTCCTCCAGGTCTGCCACTCTAGCCTCCAGAGATCGGACTCGTTCTCTGAGAGCCAGGAGCTCTTTGCATCGCGTGCACATGTACAACTTCTCACCGGTGGGTAAAAAATCATACATGTGACACTCGATGCAAAAGACTGGGAAGCCCCCCTCTTGCTGCTGGACTGCTGCCTTCATCTCAATTTTGATCAGTTCCTAGTTAAGTTTTAGGTTGCTATGGAATTAGGAATGTGTCTAAGTTCCTTTAAATGTATTAGTGAATTCACTATATGTCTGGTAGTGGCCTACTGGGGTCTGATCGAATTCTCAATAAAGTTTTTGTTGATGGGGTTTGTTTTTTTTTTTTTTTGGGTTTTTTTTTGTGCAAGTGGCACCTGCCTATAAATTAAGGGATGAGCTTGGGGTGGGTGGGTTGGGAATTACAAACAGTCTAACTTTAGTTAGTCAGCCTGAGTGACTCACAGCTCCCTTGATTAACAAATGTTGTTCCCTATTCAAACCTAATCACACTACCTCAACACCTTTCCAAGGTGAGTAACTGAGCTGAAATATTCAACTTTTTTACTTTGGTATATACTGCTCCTAGCTTATTTCTAGCTTCTGGCTACTTTTTTGTTGGGTTTTTTTTTTTTTTTTTTGTGGTTTTTTTTGTTTTTCAATACAATGCACTCAGTTATTTATTAAATAAAACACTTAGCTCTTTAAAAGTCTGGAGGACACTTTAATAGTCAGGCAGACTTTTTTTAAAAAATAAACACACTACCTACTGCTACCTTATTGACTGACTATTTAAAAATGCAAACAGTCTAACTTGTTTTATTTACTGACTGACTATTAAAGGCACAAACACACAAACACACTAAATAATATTCCCAAATAGTTAACTTTGCCCCAATACTTTTAAAAAAGTCAATGTCAATGTCCCAAGCAAAAACTTACTGATTCCTTTCAGCCACCAGCAAGGTGATCCTCTCCTCTCAGTGTTTCCACTGGAATGTGGGTTACTGAGCTCTTTCCTTCTAATTTATAATGTGCTTCTAAAGTAAATTAGTGCAAAATAATCCCTTAGGAGATGTACACTTCAGTTAGATTTCCTGAGTGACCTTTCAGTTAGATTTCCTGCGTGACCTTTCAGTTAGATTTCCTGAGTGACTCACTGCTGTGCTGATTAACAAAGAATAGCACTGATTCCTTTCAGCCACCAGCAAGGTGATCCTCTCCTCTCAGTGTTTCCACTGGAATGTGGGTTACTGAGCTCTTTCCTTCTAATTTATAATGTGCTTCTAAAGTAAATTAGTGCAAAATAATCCCTTAGGAGATGTACACTTCAGTTAGATTTCCTGAGTGACCTTTCAGTTAGATTTCCTGCGTGACCTTTCAGTTAGATTTCCTGAGTGACTCACTGCTGTGCTGATTAACAAAGAATAGCACTGATTCCTTTCAGCCACCAGCAAGGTGATCCTCTCCTCTCAGTGTTTCCACTGGAATGAATGGATCAAGGAAGAACGCTCGATGGCATCTACTTGGACTTCAGCAAAGCTTTTGATACGGTTCCGCACAGGAGACTGGTGAATAAAATAAGAAGCTTAGGAGTGAGTGCCAAGGTGGTGACCTGGATTGCAAACTGGTTGATGGACAGAAGACAATGTGTGATGGTAAATGGAACTTACTCTGAAGAGAGAGCGGTGTTGAGCGGAGTGCCGCAAGGGTCGGTGTTGGGACCGGTCCTGTTCAATATCTTTGTGAGCGACATTGTGGTTGGGATAGAAGGTAAGGTTTGTCTTTTTGCGGATGACACTAAGATCTGCAACAGAGTAGACACGCCGGAAGGAGTGGAGAGAATGAGACGGGATTTAAGGAAACTGGAAGAGTGGTCGAAGATATGGCATCTGAGATTCAATGCCAAGAAGTGCAGAGTCATGCATATGGGGTGTGGAAATCCGGAAGAACTGTATTCGATGGGGGGAGAAGGGCTGATGTGCACGGAGCAGGAGAGAGACCTTGGGGTGATAGTGTCTAATGATCTGAAGTCAGCGAAACAATGTGACAAGGCGATAGCTAAAGCCAGAAGAATGCTGGGCTGCATAGAGAGAGGAATATCGAGTAAGAAAAGGGAAGTGATTATCCCCTTGAACAGGTCCTTGGTGAGGCCTCACCTGGAGTACTGTGTTCAGTTCTGGAGACTCTATGTCCGAAGGGACAGAGACAGGATGGAGGCGGTCCAGAGAAGGGCGACCAAAAAGGTGGAGGGTCTTCATCGAATGACTAATGAGGAGAGCTTGAAGAATCTAAATATGTACACCCTGGAGGAAAGGAGGAGTAGGGGTGATATGATACAGACTTTCAGATACTTGAAAGGTTTTAATGATCCAAAGACAATGACAAACCTTTTCCATTTCAAAAAAATCAGCAGAACCAGGGGTCACGATTTAAAACTCCAGGGAGGAAGACTCAGATCCAATGTCAGGAAGTATTTCTTCACGGAGTGGGTGGTGGATGCCTGGAACGCCCTTCCGGAGAAAGTGGTGAAGACCAAAACTGTGAAGGATTTCAAAGGGGCGTCGGATAAATACTGTGGATCCATAAAGTGAATGAAGAGAAGAGGCATGGGGGTGGCTTGAGGGAATGATGGCTACTACCTGGAGATGAATATCCTTATTTAATAATGCGACTCCAACATTGCTCTATGCTTCAACGGCAAGAGTAAATGTGGAAAAAAAAGATTTGCAACCACATAAAAGCAGTGGAGTAGCTTGCTTGTTACGGCGGTTACTACCCCAAACAAAAAAATACCTGATACTTCACTTTCAATGCAAATCCAGCATAACTCTCTGCTTCAACGGCAGGGGAAGAAGTTTGACACTTCACACATATCCAGCATAGCTCTCTGCTTCAACGGCAGGGGAGGAAATTTGACAATTCATGCATATCCAGCATAGCTCTCTGCTTCAATGGCAGGGGAGGAAATTTTGACAATTCACACATATCAAGCATAGCCCTCTGCTTCAACAGCAGGGGAGCAAGTCTGATATTTCACTTTCAATGCAAAGCCAGCATAGCTCTCTGCTTCAACGGCAGGGGAGGAAGTTTGATACTTCATGCATATCCAGCATAGTACTCTTCTTCAACGGCAGGGGAGCAAGTCTGATATTTCACTTTCAATACATAGCCAACATGGCCCTCTGTTTCAACGGCAGGGGGGAATGAAGAAAGGTGGATCTATATTCAGGCAACAATCAACAAGGACTGAATTACACAGTCTGAATAAACAGATAAGCATGGGTGTAGCTTGCTTATTGTGGTGGTTAATACCCCTAACTAAATTAAGCTAGTTCACTTAGATGCAGTTCCAACACTGCTCTCTACATTAATGGTGGGGTGGAAGGGAAATAGAATAAAAAAAGGTTACTAAGAGCCAAGAGAAACAGATAAATATGTGAGAGAATAAAAGTGTGAAAGCTTGCTGGGCAGACTGGATGGGCCGTTTGGTCTTCTTCTGCCGTCATTTCTATGTTTCTATATTTTCAAAATCATCAGAAATCGGGGGCTCCCCAAAAACAATAGGAAAACCCCACAATATTGATCATGGGGGTTTTCTTATCATTTTGGGGGAGGGTGGGAAAAACGGCACATAAAAATAACCCCTAAACCCACCCCGACCCTTTAAAACTAATCCCTTAGCTTCTCCCACCCTCCCGTCCCCCCAAAAACTTTTATAGGTACCTGGTGGTCCAGTGGGGGTCCCTGGAGCGATCTCCTGCTCCCGGGCCATCGGCTGCCACTAATCAAAATGGCGCCGATGGCCCTTTGCCCTTACTTTGTGACAGGGTATCCGTGCCATTGGCCGGACCCTGTCACACGGTAGGAGCACTGGATGGTCGGCTCCATCTTGTGCTCCTACCATGTGACAGGGGCTGACCAATGGCACTGGTAGCCCCTGTGACATAGTGAGGGCAAAGGCTATCGGTGCCATTTTGAACACTGGCAGCCGATGGTCCCAGTGCAGGAGGACGCTCCTGGACGCCCGCTGGACTTTTGGCAAGTCTTGTGGGGGTCAGGAGCGTCCCCCAAGACTTGCCAAAAGCCCCTGGTGGTCCAGCGGGGGTCCGGGAGCAATCTCCTGCACTCGGGACATCGGCTGCCAGTAATCAAAATGGCACCGATAGCCTTTGCCCTTACTATGTCACAGGGGTTACAGGTGTCATTGGTCAGCCCCTGTCACATGGTAGGAGCACAAGATAGCGCGGGCCATCCAGTGCTCCTACCATGTGACAGGGTCCGGCCAATGGCACGGTTACCCTGTCATATGGTAAGGGTAAAGGGCCATCGGCGCCATTTTGATTAGTGGCAGCTGACGGCCCGGGAGCGGGAGATCGCTCCAGGGCCCCCCACTGGACCACCAGGTACC
Organism: Rhinatrema bivittatum; assembly: GCF_901001135.1. Classification (NCBI taxonomy): domain Eukaryota; kingdom Metazoa; phylum Chordata; class Amphibia; order Gymnophiona; family Rhinatrematidae; genus Rhinatrema; species Rhinatrema bivittatum. Next base: position 369,054,546 of record NC_042615.1, read on the forward strand.
TGTAAAATGTTTTTTGGGGGGACGGGAGGGTGGGGAAAGCTAAGGTATTAGTTTTAAAGGGTCAGGGTGGGTTTTTTGTTTATCGGCTTGGGCGCAGCCGATAAACAAAACCGTGATCGGGCCCGATGAAAAAAAAACACATGTGAATCAGAACCGGAATCTGAACCGATTCCGGTTCCGATTCACATCTCTTTCAAGTAAGATATCCTGAAGGTCAAGTGTTTTCTAATGACATACTGATACTGATAATGTATTACATGATTACAAGGGGCAACCATTCCAAAAGCCCTGCATGAATTGAGATTAGTTTGATTTCCTGGGATGCACATGGCTTCTGGACCACAATTATTTATTTATTGATTGTTTTTTTACTGAATTTTTAGATCATACAGATAAAAAGAAAAGATTTTCACAGAAAATTAGGTAATACTTAATGCATAACAAGAATTATGTTAGATGTAAAATTCCAAACAGTAATTGTCAAGATATTTAATACTTGTCTTCAAGCTGCATCATTGTTTTGTTTTTTTTTAAAAGTGTTTTTATTTTTAATCGGGCAAAATATAATAATTTTCAGCAGAAAGCTATTGATCAAAGTCCTGATTTTGGGTGAAACAAGATTTAGATGAATAATATTTCTTGAAGTTTTTGATAATGCAGGTGCTATCATATCACTATTTGTCCGTGGCTAAAACATGCATCCTTCATCTACAGTAGATATCTTGCAAGCAGTCTCTCCTACTGTGCACTGTGGGATCCTCATCTAAATCCAGCAGTGCTTGATATTAATACACTGTGTACTTACATAGCCGTTTCCCATTTACTTTACTGGAGACCTGGAGACAATGAAAAATAAGTTCAACTAATGCATGGTAGGTTCTTCCTTATGTAAGAAAACTACGTGAAAAAAACATTCATTTAGAGACCTTCCAAATGCTTTTGGTATGCTTGTAAATACCTCAGAATGTGATTTTATACCATGTAAAATGAGGGAATTGTGAAAGGTTCTGTTTTCCACAGTGCACTCTCTATTTTATTGCCATGACAAAAAAAAATGGTTTTGAAAATAAATTCAAAGTTTTTTTTCTATCCTTGAGTTTGATTGACTCTTCAGCTTGGAGAAGAGATGGCTTAATGGGGGGGGGGGGGGGGGGGGGGGGAGAGAGATAAGGAAAGTCTAAAATCATGGGTAGATGTGAATCGGTTATTTTCTCTTTCAGATAATAAAAGGACTAAGGGGCACTCCATGAAGTTAGCATGGGGCACATTTAAAACTAATCAGAGAAAATTATTTTTTACTCGGTGCATAACAAAACTCTGGATTTCATTGCTAAAGGATTTGATTAGGGCAGTTAGTATAGCTGAATTTTAAAAAAAAAGTGTTTGGAGAAATCCATAAAGGACTATTAATGAAGTTGACTTGGGGGAAAAGCCATAATTATTACCAGCTTTAATAGCATGAGACCTATTTAGTGTGTGGGTACTTGCCAGGTACATGTTACCTGGATTGTCCACTAGTGGAAGCAGGATGCTGGGCTTAATGGACCCTCAGTCTGACACAGTATGGCAACTTCTTATGTTCTTATGATGTACTAAAGTGTGTAGAACATCACATGTGTTTTGGTAAACAGTGCACCTACTTTTTTACCAAGACTGCCATACAAATGAGACTGGTAGAAAAATAGCTCATATAGTTCCTCTACAAAGATTTTCATAAAAGGCTTACTTGACCTCATTAAAGTAAATGGGCTGCCTTATTAGCAAGTTACCAAGGCAAACTAGCAAATTTTATAGGATGTATGAAATCATTGCTGAGGTGAGTAAATAATGTTATTCTACTGCGGGAGCACCAAGACCCTAATATGGGTCCCGATGCTGCACAGTAGGATTAAAAGGCCTTGGAGCCCATCCTGCCAAAAAATGTCAAAAACAGGTCACCAGAGGTCTTACAGACCCCACCCCTACCACTGGGCCGCATTTCAAGGTGGCACCACAAAAAAAAACAACAACAAAAAAAAATAAATAAATAAATAAATATATATATATATATATATATATATATATATATATATATATATATATATATTATATATATATATATATATATATATAAATAAAAGGTAGCATTTGACAACAGCCTCCCTCATGGTTAAACCCCCTCATGATTGATTCAAACCCTCCCAAAGAGTGAGCCCCCCTACTCTGGCCCATCTTTCCAATATAATAGGCTGGTAGTGACCTCCCACCCCTCAAGTCTTCAAACATTTAATTGGTGGCCTAGAGACCCCCCACCCTGGACACCCCCTAGATCTCCCCAGACCCTATTATCTTAAAATCCTCATTGGTATTTAGGTTTAGTGCTCAGGATGTCATCAAACACTGGGCTCGTTTGCAGCCGTTTTCCCAGCCACATGGCCTTGATCCAGTAACCAGATCTTGCCCAGTCATGTGGCTGGGGCAAAGCCTGGATGGCACCATTTTGGAAAATGATGCCGACTGGACCTTGGGGCTTGGGGATGGGGGATGCCTTGAGCCCTAAACCTGAATACCAATTAGGAAGTCAAGGGGAGGTCTGGGGTGATATGCCACTAGCCAACAACATAATGTTTGGAGAGTTGGGGGATGAGAGGGCCACTAATGGCCTATTTTGTATATGGAAAGGGGGTGTTCACTCTTTGTTGAGGGCTGAGGCAATAAGGAGGGTGTTGGTCAGCAAGGGCTCATTATCTCATGGTACCTTTCATCTATTTTCTAACTTTTTTTTGTAGAGCCACCTTGAATGGCAGCTCTGGAGTTGGGGTAGGGGCTAGTAAGAGACTCCGGTGACTTTATTTTTACTGCTAGGGGGAGCCGGGTTGGGCTGCAAGGCTCTTTAAGGTGATAGCAGCCCCATGTGTTGGGGGCTGCCATTGTGCTTTGACTAGTTCTCAGCCCCATTCTTTTTTCTCATATGCTTTTTCTGCAAGACAAATGAATGTGGCAATATTGCTCTGATATTTTGTTGGGAAGAGGCAAGATATCACAGGATAACTCCCCACAATATTGGGCCTCTCCCACAATGAAATATCATGGCTTCGTGAATCCAGGTTTAAGCTTGACAAAATACTATGAGAAGAAACAGAAAGGAATCATTTTGCTTGTTATTGTCATGCAAACTGATACAGGACAGATTCAATCTATTTTAATGATTTATGGATTCCTGTACATTTTTCCTCTTTAAAACGTATTTTTGGATCAAATACCCTAATCCTCAAATTAATAGGGATGTATAGTTTTTAGCTTATTGGATATTTCTTTCTAATATTTATTATAGCTGTTATGCCTAAAGTTTAATTTACCTAACAGAAAGGTTATTCATGGATGCAATAAAAAAAATTAAAAATATATGAAGGGTGCACCATTTAAATGTGTAAAAAATCTGCATACACCTTCCTTAAGATAAAATAAAAGAAATATAGTGAAATAGGAAAACAATGATATACAGTTTCTATTACCCATTCTGCTGACATTTTGATCCCAAGAAAAAAGACCTCATCAGTGCCTTCATGAGTTTGTTCTTAGGATCAGCAGATTGGGGAGCAAAGATGGAATGTAAATAAACATTTCTTTTGACTATACTCTTGTGTCTATTTTCTTTTAAGTGTAAAGTAATAAATTAATGTTATTACTAAAACATATAATTCCATATTTAATGGTGTAGCAAGCAGCAAGTTAGACCGACAAACTTACTGGGAGATGTATCAAGCTACGGTAGTGCTCTAATGTGCATGAAACAGCGTATATTGCAAGATATACACTGTATATCACACAATCGCATGATATTCACAGTATTTTGCATGTTGCCAACCTGGTAGCCTCCCCTATTACAAAGACCTTCTTTGCATCTGATTTGCATGTATGAATAATGCAGACACAATCAAAGAAAGTCATTACTAGGTAATTTAATTAAAATCATTTTATTAATAACCAAGATCAGTACTCATAATAACTGGTGCACACTTGGTTCTGGTGCACGACAGGATAATAGCAAAATATAATGCACTTAGGGGCGGATTTTAAAAGGGCCGCGCGCGTAAATCCTTTCCTGATTTACGCTCGCAGGGCCCTCACGCGCCTATTTTGCATAGGCCGCCGGCGCGCGTAAAGCCCCGGGACGCGCATAAGTCCCGGGGCTTTCGATAAGTGGCGGGAGGGGGTGTGTCCAGGGGCATCCCCGAAACGGCGTGGTCGAGGCCTCCGGACCAGCCCCCGGGACCGGAGGACGGAGCGGGGCTGCCAGCGACGCACACAAAGTTAAGGGGGGGGTTTAGATAGGGCCGGGGGGGTGAGTTAGGGAGGGGGAGGGAGGGCAAAGAAAAGTTCCCTCCGACGCCGCTCCAAAATCAGAGCGGCCTCGGAGGGAACAGGCAGCGCGCGTTGGGCTCGGCGCGCGCAGGTTGCACAAATGTGCACTCCCTTGCGCGCGCCAACCCCGGATTTTATAAGATACACGCGGCTCGCCCGTATCTTATAAAATCCAGCGTACCTTTGTCCGTGCCTGCTGCGCGAACAAAAGTATGCGCTCGCGTATCTTTTGAAGATCTACCTCTTAGCTTACAGTTTTCACCCCTTTAAATACCCACATCCTTACGTTCTATAAAACTAACATTCAGAAATTTAATTTTAATATTGCATCGTGACTGAACGAGAAAGTAGTCAGCTGTGATATAATAATATCTATTCGAAAAATGGTAAATGTAAGGCAGGAACCCCAGGACCCTAGTGCAGGTCCCAAGGATCCAGTCCCACATTTAAAGTGCCAGCAAAAAAGCCTCAAAAGGTCCCAGGGCTTGAGGAAGGTTTAGCAGGAGTCAATGCTGAACCCTTGCTCAACCTGGTGCCACCATTTAAGGCAGCTCCGACTGCCCAAAAGTAAAAAAATAGATACATTTACCCACTAGAGACAGACACCACCCTAAAGAGCTTGAAAATAAAACATAAGTGGTTCCATGCCTCCCTTAAACCTCCAACCCCAAAGTGTTTAAATAAAATATAAGTGGTTTTGAGGCCTTCTTTACTCCCCCCTCCTCCCCCCCCCCCCCCACACACACTCTGGGGAACCTTAGCCCTATCTCCATCCATCCTCACACATGCTCTGAACCTTTAAAATCCAGAACAAGTCCATTGGTGGAGCCGGAGTACCCCTATGCAACTAACCTGGTCGGCGCCATTTTTCAAAAGAAACTGACCTGACCTTGCCCCAGCCATGTGACAAGGTCCTGGGATCAGGTCTGGAATGAGGCCTAGGCATTAGATCCTGGCCTCTGGTCCAGGCTGAAGACCAGGTATTGTGACCTGACCTATGGACTATGCCCTGGTGAAAGGTCTCGGCCCAGGACCTGGTCTAGACCAAGGCCAAGGCCTAGGCATTGGGACCCAGCCTCCAGTATCAGCCTGAGCCCAGGATCTGGCATTGGGCTTGAACTTGGCTGAGGTTCAGGTATCGGGACCCACCCTCCAGACCAGGCTTTGGGCCTTGGCCCAGGTTGAGCATCAAGGGTCGGGACCAGGCCTTGCATAGGACCTAGGCCGAGCTTACGACAATCTACTGTGGTCTAGGCCTATGCAAGGCCAAGGCTTCAGCCTGGGCCTAGTCCTCATTATTGGTTCCTTTTAGACCAGGTAAGTGGGAGCTGGTGAAGATCCTGGCCCAACTTTTTTAAGGGGGGATGAATGAGTGATAGGGAAAAGAAGCTTTGGGAGTCCCCGTTTCTTTTTTTCTTTTCCATTTTTGTTTTTTTTAAATATTTATTTCATTTTTTTTAAACTAAATAGACATTAAATAAAATGAAATTTATGGGTAAATAAACCCCCAAAGATGAAACAAAAAATGAAACAAAATTTTTACTTCTTCCCACCCATATTGTGGATGCCCTGAGAGTCAATTTCTTGGTAGCTCTTGAAGACTGAACTACCTCTGCTATAGAAATTTGAGGCAAATTCAGCAAACACAAATCCACTATATTAAAATTTCCATATGACCATCATAAAGTATCCTGGATCCATCCTGCCTAGGATCTGAAGAACAAAAATGGCTTCCAAGCTGACGGTTCTGCTCCAAAACGTCCCCCTTTATTGACTGTTTTGAATCCTCAACCATGTATGTTTTATTTTGGAAATTCAGTGCAACAATGTACTTCACAGTCAAACTTTAACTTTAAAACTGAATGAATGCACAGGTAAGTGACATCTTTTTGTGTTCATGTGACATGCAGAAGTGCTGACCATGGGCAATGCATGTTAAAATATCAGATACTGTCAAGTTTGTAATGTATATCATAGCAACTGTCTATCCCAGCTATAATGTATCAAAGGGCTAAAAGCAGATCCCTTTCGAGGATACTACTCTGTATGTTGAATCTTCTCTCTCCTCTATGCCAGTTGGCAACACAGCAAGAACTGCTTCTGGCATACACACTAGAGTCTATTTTAACCTGCTGAGTAAATTGCAGTGTTTCCCTTTCTGTTTTCTTTTTACAAACTTTGAAAATGGATGGGATGAAAAAACTGAAACAGAATGATCTGATAGCAGATAATCATAAAGAGGAAAATTAATTTGACCAAACAAAAATCTACCTACTCGACAGAGATCATTGCATGCTGTACCTGGATTTATATACTAGGGATGTGCATTTGTTTAAAACAAATGGCCAATCAACAATGAATACTCTCCATTAATTTGATTCAGTGACCCTTGAAAATAAATGAGCATGGCCCATAAATGAAACATATGTCATTAGTTTCATTCATTTTCATTTTACCACAGAAAAGCATTGGCTGCATTGTAAAAATAGAACCTGCCTGTCTGAAGCGCAGACTGGTCATGTGGGAGTCTCCATAGGAAATCAGCCCTAATGCCTATGACTCATGTGTGAGAGAATAACCAGGATCTTTTGTCAAGGAAACCAGACTGTCAAAGTTAGGGAACATATCAGAATGAAGCATTTTTTGAAGGCAGTGAATCACTGCTCTGTCTATTCTTATTATATTATGTACAGACTGTTTCAACTTGCATTTGAATCTGTCTTCAGATGGAGATACTTACTAGCTGTTGAATTGAGCTCTGTGTGTTACACTCAGTGTTCTGAATCTACAGTGTGCTTTTGTTCAAGATTAGAAATATTACATCTTTTCTATTTCTTTTGGCTGCTATCACACTGTGTTCATTTGTACAAGTTTTTAATTTTTATTTCACATCTCACTGTCACTGCTAATAAATTGACCAAGAGGGAGGATTGTATTGTCCATCCCCCTCTCCCCTGCTGGGGAAAGGCAGGCTGCTGGCTGCAGTGATTTACTTTAATTTTAAACTTGTTGCTATGAACCAGTCCAGTATTACCAGTGCTAGTTTCTAGCTGTGCCACATTACCTAAGCTAGAGAGGCTGTTTTAACCCTCTGTGTCTGGGTCTGTGTGTACCAGAGTAAGTGCATCCACAAACAAAGCAGTCTGTGCCAGTCACCACCACAAGTACAGCCAGCCAGTGTAGATTAGGGGTGTGCATTCGTTTCCTACGTATTGGTAATCTGCAACGTATGGGGCCATATTCATTGTATTCATGGGGAAGTGAAATGTATCGCGATTCCCCCACGAATACAACAAATCCGCCAAATTATTCGGCCGTCTAAAGGAGCGAGTTTAAACAAATACCCCACCCTCCTGACCCCCCAAGCCTTACCAAAACTCCCTGGTGATCCAGCGGGGGGTCCGGAAGCCATCTCCTGCATTCACACCCTCGGCTGCCGGTATTCAAAATGGCACTGAGAGCCTTGACCTTACTGTGTCACAGGGGCTACCGGTGCCATTGGTCAGCCCCTGTCACATGGTAGGAGCACAAGATGGTGCCGGCCATCCATTGCTCCTACCATGTGACAGGGGCTGACTAATGGCACCGTTAGCTGCTGTGACATAGTAAGGACAAAGCTATCAGCGCCATTTTGATTACTGGCAGCCGACGGCCCGAGTGCAGGAGATGGCTCCCGGACCCCCACTGGACCACCAGGGACTTTTGGCAAGTCTTGGGGGACCCTTCTGACCCCCACAAGACTTGCCAAAGGTCCCTGGTGGTCCAACGGGGGTCCGGGAGTGACCTCCTGCACTCGGGCCATCAGCTGCCAGTATTCAAAATGGCGCCGATAGCCTTTGTCCTCACTATGTCACAGGGGCCGACCAATGGCACCGGTAGCCCTTTGACATAGTGAAGGCAAAGGCTATCGGCACCATTTTGAATACCAGCAGCCAAGGGTGTGAGTGCAGGAGATGGCTCCCGGGCTCCCTGCTGGACCACCAGGGAATTTTGGTAAGTCTTGGGGGGTCAGGAGGGTGGGGGGTTGTAGTTAATTCAATTTTAGCAGGGAAACAAATAAGAATTAATGCATGAACATATCAGGGGCCCCTTGCCGAATGCAACGTATCTGCCCCCTGACGAATATAAATCCCGAATACAATGCATGGCATCCTTCTGCACATCCCTAGTGTGGATTAATTTTCTTACAGCATTTACAACTATACAGGTGTGCTAAGTACTCATGCATATATTAGAACATTATACCATTCTTTGTGTGTGTGTGTGTAAGAACATAAGAACATAAGAAATTGCCATGCTGGGTCAGACCAAGGGTCCATCAAGCCCAGCATCCTGTTTCCAACAGAGGCCAAACCAGGCCACAAAAACCTGGCAATTACCCAAACACTAAGAAGATCCCATGCCACTGATGCAATTAATAGCAGTGGCTATTCCCTAAGTAAATTTGATTAATAGCCATTAATGAACTTCTCCAAGAATTTATCCAAACCTTTTTTGAACCCAGCTACACTAACTACACTAACCACATGCTCTGGCAACAAATTCCAGAGCTTTATTGTGCATTGATTGAAAAATAAATTTCTCTGATTAGTCTTAAATGTGCTACTTGCTAACTTCATGGAATGCCCCCTAGTCCTTCTATTACTCGAAAGTGTAAATAACCGATTCACATCTACTCATTCAAGACCTCTCATGATCTTAAAGACCTATATCATATCCCCCCTCAGCCGTCTCTTCTCCAAGCTGAACAATAAGGACGACCTGCTATACATCCCATATTTGGCAGGAGACTTCTGCATGGAATGCCTATGTGTGCATGTGTGTGTGTGCATGCAGTACTAGTCAGCAGAGCAAAATACTAAAATAGTAATGTAGTGCATTCTCTCTGTGTATTGTACAACATTACACAATATATAAAGTAATCACGTTAGTCAGTGACATACACACATACACTTCATTGAAAATAATAAAGATTAAAAAATCTTTTGTTCATCATTTAAATCCTAAAAGGTGCACTGCACCTGATAAAATTCCATAATGTCAGGCAAAGGAAGCCCACAGTTTATAGGGGCTTTTTTTTTTTTTTTTAACAAAACAACAGCGAATCTGCCAACCAAAATAAAGAGGGATTTTTGAAATCCAAAACATCAGGAGAGGCAGGCATGTCAAGCCGCAAGAAATTGGGGCAGATATACCTGCACCATCTGTGTCTCTGCCAGTCCCTGTTTTGTCATTGGAGAGGGAAAGGGCAGGGAGTGGCACTAGAGCCGCAGGGTACCAGTCCCTTTGGAAGTAAAAGTGCAAATGGTAAAACCTAAAGCAGCAGCAGTACAATCCATTAATGCAGCAGAGGCTATACAAGCAGTTTTGTCATCTTCTTCCTCTGAATTACAGTGTGAAGAATCTCCCTTTAAAGGATTTTGTGAAGCAGAGATGGGAGAGGCTTTAGCTGAAGATTCTGTATTTGGAGGATTAGTCAATACCGTGTTAGCCTCCACTTCACTGATGGAGGAAAGATAGGCAAGAGCTGATATTGCTGAGGGAGAGGATGCCACACTGACAGTGCAGGAAGAGAGGATGAATGAATCCTCTGCCGCAGTAGTGGTGTTAATGTTTAGTCCATGTAGCATTTATAAAATACTTATGCAGGTAGAAAATGTAGTTTTCTTAGGGGCAGATTTTAAAAGCCCTGCTCGCGTAAATCTGCCCGGATTTACGCGAGCAGAGCCTTGCGCGCCGGTGCGCCTATGTTCCATAGGCCTACCGGCGTGCGCAGAGCCCCGGGACTCGCGTAAGTCCCGGGGTTTTTCGAGGGGGGGTGTGTCGGGGGCGTGTCGGATTGGCGCGGCGTTTCGGGGGCGGGCCCGGGGGGCGTGGTTTTGGCCCGGGGGCGTGGCCGCGCCCTCCGGAACTGCCCCCAGGTCGCGTCTTGGCGTGCTAGCGGCCCGCTGGCGCGCGGGGATTTACTTCTCCCTCCGGGAGGCGTAAATCTCCCGACAAAGGTAGGGGGGGTCTAGATAGGGCCGGGGGGTGGGTTAGATAGAGGAAGGGAGGGTAAGGTGAGGGGAGGGCGAAAGCGAGTTTCCTCCGAGGCCGCTCCGATTTCGGAGCGGCCTTGGAGGGAACGGCGGCAGGCTGCGCGGCTTGGCGCACGCCGGCTACATGACATCGGCAGCCTTGCGCGCGCCGATCCTGGATTTTAGCTGATACGCGCGGCTACGCGCGTATCTACTAAAATCAAGCGTACTTTTGTTTGCGCCTGGTGCGCCAACAAAAGTACGCGAAGGCGCACTTTCTTAAAATCTACCCCAAGGGTCTGCAAAGTCTATTAAAAAATATTAAGGATCCTCAACTTTTCTAATACTCTTGATATGGTTGGAGCATGGCATGCTGATGTTGGAAGTGCCAGTTCCATGTGTTGTAGTTGGAGCAAAACAGGCTTATGCAGGATATGTCAGGCCTGAGTGGATATGGTAGAGCATGGGATGCTGCAGCTGGAAGTAACAGGCCACAGTGCTCATGGCTGGAGCAAGACAGGTTTATATAGGGTACGTCAGGCCTTAGTGGATATGCTGGAGCATGGGCTGCTGCAGCTGAAAGTGTCAGGCCATGGTTCTCATGGCTGGAGCATGTCTAGCTTATGCAGGATATGTCAGGCCTGAGTGGATATGAAGCAGCATGGAATGCTGCATCTGGAATTCTCAGGCCACAGAGGTCATGCCTGCAGCAAAGACAGGATTATGCAGGAAACATCAGGAAGAAGAGGGACTCAGTGGAGTCATGCCAAGTAGTGGTAATTGTGGTAAAATTGGAAGAGGAAGTCAGTGTTAATATGCCCCAGTGGTGGAGTTCAGCAAGCACTGAAGCATGACTGCACAGACTTCCTTTGCCTGTTTTGCCACAAAAACTGACATCACTGCAGAGGCACGACTCCACCAACTTCCCATGTAGTCCTTTCCCCCCCAAATGCCACCACTGAAGCAGGAGTCCACAGAGTTCCTCTGACTCCTTTTTCTCAAATGCCACCATTGAGGAATGACTTTGATGCCCCTGCCTGCTTCATCCCAAAAGGTTTTTGAGGCAAAGCAAGAAGGGGAAGTCACTGGAGTCATGCCTCAGTGATTGGGTTTGGGGAAATGGAGGCAGAGGAACTCTGGAGTCATGTCTTAGTGGTAGCATTTGGGGAAAATGAGGCAGAACAACTCAGTGAAGTCATACCTCAGATGTGGAATTTGGGGAAAAGGAGTCAAAGGAACACAGTGGAGTCATGCCTCAGTGGTGACCTTTGGAGAAAAGGAGGCAGAGGAACTCAATGGAGTCATGATCCAGCTGTAGTGCTTTGGCCTCAGCAGGCAGTGGAGTGATGACACGGCTGTGGTGCTTGGGGGTAAGCAGATAGAGAAAATTAGTAGAGTTGTATGCCAATGATGGTGCTTGGAATATGGCAGGCAGAATCAGGATGTGAAAAACATCACGTGGTTGTTTTGTGGTATGGCAGAGTAAGGCTGCTGCTGCTGGATATGCTGCCAGGTTATTATGTTGTTGGAGTTCGGACATGGCAGTGGAATGCTGCTCTGGATATATTGCCAGAGCTCTGTAGTGTCAGGACCCAGTGTAGCTGGGGAACTGTAAGGAGGAAGCAGATTGAGTCTGGCCCCATTGTTGTCATTTGGTACATGTAAGGAAGAAGCAGGAGGACTGAAGCCCCAGCGTTATCGTTGGGGACATGTAAGAAGGAAGTAGAAGGAGTGAAGCCCCTCAGTGTTGTTGCTGGCATGTGACAAGAGGCAACAGGGTGTGACAGGCCCCAGTGTTGATGGGGACAAGTTATGGGATAGCAGGGTATAACATGCCCCAGTTTTGTTGATTGGGCAAGTCAGTTGGCAGCAAGGTGTGACAGGCCCCAGTTTTGTTGATGGGGGCAAGTCAGGAAGCAGTAGGGTGTGAAAGGCCCCAGTTCTTTTGGCGGAGACCAGTCAGGAAGTAGCAGAATTGGACAGAACCCAGTTATGATAAACATGTCAAGACTGGCAGAAGAGGTCCGTGCATGTTGGCCCCAGTAATGTTGTTAAGGGATAGGCAGGCAGAAGGTGTCAGTGCAAGTTGAATACAGTGAGATTGCTAAGGGCTAGGCAGGCAAATTGTTTTGTGACCCTCAGAAAGGCTTTTTGGGCCATGGAAGCAACAGCAGTATGGTTGTTGAAATGTGCCCAACTGGCAGTGTTGGGGACACAGGAGGACTCAGCATTACATTTGTTCCAGCTTTCTATCTGGCATCTCAACTTGTGCAGCTGCAACAGTGTGATTATTGAAGTATGGCCTAAATGGTAGTGTTGGGGACACAGCAGGACTCAGCATTGTTGTTTTGTGGCCCTCAGAATGGCTTCTTGGGTCAAGGAGGAAGCAGCAGTTTGGTTGTTGAAGATGGCCCAACTGGCAGTTCTGAGGAAACAACATTGCATGTGTTTCAGCTCTCGATCTGGCATTTTAGTCCTGAGCGGTAGCAGCAGTGTGATTGTTGAAGTGTGACCCATCTAGTGGTGGAGAGGTGGGGAATCAGGACTCAGCATTGGTGTATTGTGGCCATCAGTATATCTTTTCATGCCTGGGAGGCAACAGCATATTGGTTGTTCGTATAGTCCAACTGGCAGTGTTGAGGATACAGCAGGATAGAGCATTGCGGCCCTCAGAATCATTTTTTCAAGCTTTGACTATTCAGCCATGTGATTATTGAAGTGTGGCCCAACTGGCAGTGCTGGAAGCATAGCAGGACTCAGCATTGTATGTGTTATAGTCCTCGATCTGGCATCTCAGGCCTGAGCATCAGCATCAGCAGCATGATTGCTGAAGTATGACCCAAATGGCAGTGTTGGGGACAGAGAGGACCCAGCATTGGTGTCTTGAGGCCCTCAGAATGGCTTTTAAGTCCTAGGAGGCAGCAGCATTGTGGTTGTTGAAGTGTGGACCAACTGGTAGTGTTGGGGACACAACAGGCAGATGTAGTCAGTCTGTTATTGGATATTGCTGGGTACTGGATGCTGGTATTTGAGGCACTATAAATAAATGAATCCAAATCAGCCAGGAACCATGATTAACACAAAAATAAATCCTGCTGAGTATATATGCAGGTCAACAAATGATTTTTTCAAATTGACCTCATATAACGTGCCCAGGTGGCTACAGGCTCACAAATTTGTGGGCAGCGTTAGGCCTTTTTAATCATTGGTCACTAAGAAAATTTTAACAATGCTTCCAATAGAAGCTAAACAGTATTTGAAGGATATTTCAATCAATGAAGTTATCACGAGAAACACTTATCTTGTAAATGTATGAAATTGCCCTCCAGTCCAAATTTCACTGGTGGTGGCGAGCGATACAGTCCACATAAAGATAATTAACCAGGCTTGGTGGAATAGGTCCGACGATGTCCGACACTGCGGTCTTTCGGAGGTAACTCCTTCTTCAGGGCATCGGATGATTTTTCAAGCCGGCGCAGGACTGTGAACTTAAGAGAAAGTGTATATCATTAGACCCTATAAAAATATTGTGGGAAATGGCGCCAATATCAGAGGATACTTACTTCTAAAAAGTTCTTATGTCACTTCAACCATATTTCTCAATGAACGCTGTAGAAAGAACACAGATTGCCCATAAGACATGCCATAACAATAGTTCTTGTATTGCCTGAACGATGAAAAAGGCTTACTTGCACAATGCTGAAAAAAGCTGTCTGCTGCCCCGCCGTGAGAGGTCTATCAGAACGGCGGTGCAAAAAAGACGCTGACATTTAAAGAACCAAAGCCCGCCAATTATTGGAATTGACAGCCGGAAGTGACGAAAGTAAACTATCCAAATATGGATATGTGCGTCATTGAGGCGCCATTTTGGATGTATTCACTATCACCAAAACATCTCGCCAGTTGTAGGCTATCCAAAAATGGACATATACATCACGGGCGCCATTTTGAATCTGCTCGCTGTCAAAACATAAAAGAGATGCCTGTCCAAATAAGGATATGTGCGTCATTTATAAGAACTTGTTGCTATCAGTGTAGAAAGAGGATTTCTGTTGTTTCATGGATAGCACTGAGTGTGGCCGGCATATCCACTGTATTGGCTTAATGCTGTCATTGAAGGACTCAAACGTCTGTCCAACTGAGGATATGAAGGGAATTACAAAAACATTAAAAAGTGTGCACTTTCAAATTAAGGAGAACCATTCAAATTTTTCATTCAGGCCCATAGGTTCCACAGAATGAAGCCGATGAATCCACTGGTTTTCTTTAAGGTTAAGTGAGATTGTCTATCACCACCGCGCCAAGATGGGGTGACCTGTTCAACAATGAGCCATTTAAATTGTTCTAATGTGTGATGTAGTGATATACAGTGTTGTACAATGGGTTCCTTTAAATCTGAATTTTTAACTCGACTCCTATGTTCGACCAGACGGACATGGATATTCCGCTTGGTGCGACCAATATAAATCTTTGAACATGGGCATATGAGACCATAAATAACAAACTCAGAGTTGCAATCCACGTTCTGTTTGCGAACAATTTTGACTTGACTGTTAGGGTCATACCCCTCAACACCAGTGATTACTTGAACACAAAAGCTGCAGTTGCCACATAAAGTTTGTCCCGGGGGGCTATGAATGTGTTCAATGTGTTGTGTCACTCTCACCACATGTTGTTTAATATTGGTTCCACAGCAATAGGCAAACATGGGAGGTGTTTGGAAAATAGGATGCAGACTTAATACATGCCAGTTATGGCAAATGGACTGTTTGATTTAATGTGTTAAACCAGAGTGTTCCAGTATACATATCAGATTGGGAGTTTGTTTTTTATTTCTGTATTGTAGTAATCCATCACGATCAGAGTATTTGGCTCTTTTGAGGGCTTGTTTAATCGATTACTGAGGGTATCCCCTTTCAAGGAATCTGTCACCTAACAATTTAGCTTGTTCTAAAAAGTCATGCTGGTCGGAGCAGATTCTACGAATGTGGAAGAACTGCCCAATTGGGAGGCCTTCCTTGAAACATCTGGGATGGTAACTTTCAAATCTAAGGAAGTTGTTCCTATCTGTGGATTTCCTGTAGAGTGTGGTGTGAATGCCTAAAGATTTTAAAAACCTCTATCATATCCCACATCAGCCATCTGTTCTCCAAGCTGAACAGCCCTAATCTCTTTAGTCTTTCCTTGTAGGGGATCTATTCCATCCCCTTTATCATTTGGGTCACCCTTCTCTTTACCTTCTTCATTGCAACTATATCTTTTTTGAAATGCGGTTTCATAAACTGTACACAGTACTCAAGGTACGGTCTCACCATGGAGAAATACAGAGGCATTATGACATTGTCCATTTTATTCACCATTCCCTTCCTAATAATTCCTAACATTCTCATGATTTTAAACACCTCTATCATATCCTCCCTCAGCCATCTCGTCTCCTAACTTCTTTAATCTTTCCTCATATGGGAGATGTTCCATTCCCTTTATCATTTTGGTCACCCTTCTCTGTATCTTCTACAGAGCCATTATATCATTCTGAGATGCGGCGACCAGAATTGTACACAGTACTCAAGGTATGGTCTCACCATGGAGTGATACAGAGGCGTTATATTTTCCTTTTTATTCACCATTCCCTTCCTAATAATTCCTAACATTCTGTTTGCTTTTTTGACTGCCACAGCACACTGAGCTGACATCTTCAATGTATTATCCACTATGACACCTAGATTTTTTCCTGGTGATAGCTCCTAATATAGAACCTAACATCGTGTAACTACAGCAAGGGTTATTTTTCCCTATATGCATCAATTTGCACTTGTCCACATTAAATTTCATCTGCCATTTGGATGCCCAGTCTTCTAATCTTGCAAGGTCCTCCAGTAATTTATCACAATGCGCTTGTGAGTTAACTATTCTGAATAATTTTGTATAATCTTCAAATTTGATTACCTCACTTGTCATATTATTTTCCAGATCATGTATACATATATTGAAGAGCACCGGTCCAAGTCAGATCCCTGAGGCACTCCACTGTTTACCCTTTTCAACTGAGAAAATTGACCATTTAATCCTAATCTCTGTTTCCTGTCTTTTAACCAGTTTGTAATCCACGAAAGGACATTATCTCCTATCCCATGAATTTTTAGAATTCTTAGACGTCTCTCATGAGGGACTTGGTCAAACGTGTTCTGAAAATCCAAATACACTGCATCTACTGGTTCACCTTTATCCACTTGTTTATTAACCCCTTCAAAAAAATGTAGATTTGTGAGGCAAGACTTCTCTTGGGTAAATCCATGCTGATTGTGTTCCATTAAACCATGTCTTTCTAAAAGCTCTGTGATTTTGATCTTTAGAATAGTTTCCACTAGTTTTCCTGGCACTGAAGTCAGGCTCACTGGTCTATAGTTTCCCGGATCGCCCCAGGAGCCCTTTTTAAATATTGGGGTGACATTGGCCACCCTCCAGTGTTCAGGTACAATGGATGATTTTAATGATAGGTTGCAAATGTTAACTAATAGATCAGAAATTTCATTTTTGCATTCCTTCAGAACCCTGGGGTACATACCATCTGGTCCAGGTGATTTGCTACTCTTTAGTTTGTCAATCTGGCCTACTACATCTTCCATGTTCATAGTAATGTGGTTCAGTTCATCTGACTCATCACCCTTGAAAACCATCTCGAGAACTGGTATCCCCCAAACAACCTCATTAGTAAACACAGAAGCAAATAATTAATTTAGTCTTTCTGCAATGGCCTTATCTTCCCTAAGAGCCCCTTTAACCCCTCGGCCATCTAATGTTCCAACCGACTCCCTCACAGGTTTCTTGCTTCAGATATATTTTTAAAAGTTTTTATTTTTTTTTTTTTTGCTTGTACAGCCAACTTCATTTCAAATTCTCTCCTAGTCTGCCTTATCAATGTTTTATACTTAACTTGACAGTGCTTATGTTTTTTCTTATTTTCATCAGATGGATCCTTCTTCCAATTTTTGATGGATTTATTTTTGGATAAAATAGACTCTTTCACCTCACTTTTCCATGTTGGAATCATTTTGCCTTCCTTCCACCTTTCTGAATGTGTGGAACACATCTGGTCTATACTGCTACGATTATATTTTTAAACAATGTCCACATCTGTTGTACACTTTTAATCTTTGCAGCTACACTTTTCAGTATTTTCTATTTTCCTCATCTTTTTCAAAGTTTCACTTTTGAATATTTAGTGTTAGAGCTGTAGGTTTACATATTGTCCCCCTTCCAGTAACTAGTCCATATTGCCAAGTGGCCCCACCGCCATTACATCTTTCACCAAATCCTGTGTTCCACTAAGAATTAAATCTAAAATAGCTCCCTCTCTCATTAGTTCCTGAACCAATTGTTCCATGAAGCAGTCGTTTATGCCATCCAGGAACTTTGTCTCTAGCAAGACCTGATGTTACATTTACCCAGTCAATATTGGGGTAATTGAAATCTCCCATTATTACTGCACTGCCAAATTGGTTAGCTTCCCTGATTTCTCTTAGCATTTCTTCATCTGTCTAATCATTTTGGCCAGGTGGATGGTAGAATACTCTTATCACTATTCTCTTCCTCAGTGTGGCGCTTGTGGCACTCAGCTCCTCTCTGGCAACCTTAAAGGTCTTCAGGATTCTCACAAGCTCATGCTGCATGCTTCAGAGGGGAGTGGGGGAAATAGGAATTTGGATTCAGAGACAACCAACATGTGGCATGACTTTATTACAGTCTGGGTATGTCTCTAGCAAGTCCTGATGTTACATTTACCCAGTCAATACTGGGGAAATTAAAATCTCCCATTATTACTGCACTGCCAAATTGGTTAGCTTCCCCTGCAGACCTTGGGAAAAAAACACAGAAATCATCTACAGCCAAGTCCATAAGCAATGCATGTCAAGCAGCACTGACTGATACATGGGGGTAATCTGCACAGTGCGGCAGATACTACCACGGGAAGCTTGCTGGGAAGACTGGATAGGCCATTGGTCCTTTTCTGCTATCATTTCTATGTTTCTGTGTTTCTGTATGACTGACCAATCATGATGCCTTGTGGAGCCTGCACATCTATCTCCATTTCCTGAGACAGATCATGCAGGGATGTCTGCTGCTCCATTAGCCTCAGTAGAATTATATAGGTAGAATTCCAGCAGGTGCCCACATCTTGAATGAGATGCTTGTGAGGCATTTCTAATTCCTCCTGCTTTTCATTGAGAAGGTCATCTGCCTTCACACTTCAGTGGAAGTGCCCAGCAATTTTTCTACACTTGTCTAGTAACTCATGCAGGTACACATGCTGTGGGTACATGTACCGTCAACCCTAGAGATTCCTTCATTGCTAGGTGCAGGGTGTGAGCAAGCATCGTACACCATGATATGCCCCGCCAGATATTGCCTTTACCATGTCAGAGTCATTGTCAGTGACAAAGAACCCCACATTTAGACTTCTGGCTCTCTCATCCAGCTTTCAGCTCTCTAGAATTTGTCTGATAGCTGATACAATATTGACAGCTATGGGCACCATCCGCCAAGTGAGTATGAACCAAAGCCCACCTGCAAAACATCAGAATATATTATGTGCTTAGCCTCTATGAATTCTGTTTTTATTCTTATTTTATGTTTATAGTAATTAAGTTTATTGCCCCATTACTGCTATTCATATTTATGCAATTTGCTATTTTGTTTTAGATTTATTTTTATTTGATTTTATCTTTACTCTAACAGCTACTTTATTTAATTTTCCTCTTCTATGTAGTTTTTAGCTGTTACTATCTTAACAAAACAATGTATTTCTTGTGTGTTTAACTTGTAAACCGTTGTGAAGGCATGTCTGATGTAACGGTATAGAAACACTAATAAACTAAACTAAACTAGACCTGTGTCTTGTTGCTCTGGCTCCTGTGGAGCTGCCGCCTACCCCTGCCTCAGCCAGGTCCTACCAATATGCTATCAGAGAGAAAAAGGAGTGTGTGGCAATTGTAGATGTCCATATGTCACTTCTGAAATGCACACAACTCCCCTGTGCCTTAACCAACAGCACTGCCCGTAACAATGTCAATGCTTCTACAAACTGGGAATGACCTTTCTTAAATTGGTCCTGAAGGGCACTTTATAATTTGGCACTAAGAGCTGCAGCAAACACCTGAGACCTACATTCTCCATGACCTGCAGGGACTGATCATCTTAAGCGATCATCTCACCAATAGTTCAGTCACCACTTTGGATGCTGCCTGCCTCTTCTCACGACACCACCACATTTCCTACATTGTGGGCTGCTACTTCCTAGGTATAGCTGGTGACTGCTGCTGCTGGTCTGCCAGCTGACTGATAGAAGGAGCCAAAGGCTTGGAAACAGCTTTAGGAAAACTCGGCCACTTTTCAAATAATGTCCTCTGGCTTGCGGCTCTTTTCCTAACCCACTGACAGCTACCTTTCCTGAGTGCCTGCTGCCGAGGAGGCGCTAGAGGGAGACAATTTCCCCAGTGCCTCTTTTTTACCACAGCTGCCCATTTGCATGTTGCATTGGGTGCCCTGGAGAGGTTGATCGGCACACAGTAGGAGAGCGGGCAGTGAAACATGAATGCCAATTTTCCATGCGCCAATATTGCATCGGCCTGAGAGAGAATGCAGTACAATACTATTTTAAGATAAAATATTTTCCTCATCAGTCTAGTGCACTGAATAATACACACACGCACAAAGCAGAGAATGATGAATAATGCTATAATATGTGCATGAGTGCAGCCATGCGTGCATTAGTATTGCAGTAACTAAATTAATCAACAAAGTATCTGGTAGGGGTGTGCATTCGGATTGACCGCATTAGTAAAACGCAACTCATATTTTTTTTTTACTTAAAAAATTGATTCGACATAAACGATCGGATTTCCCACATATCGAACATAGATATGTTCGATATGTTGGAAATCGCGATTGTTGAGCCAAAATAAAAATATAAACCCCCTCACCCTCCTTAATCCCCCCCCCGACTTACCACAACTCCCTGGTGATGGAGCGAGGAGTGAGGACGCCATTTCTGCAATCCTTGGCGAGAAGCATGTGACATCGGCGGCACGTCGAGTGACGCCGGCGTCACGTGATTCCCGGCTCGTTCGCGCCGGACGGCTCGTTCGGCCCAAAAAGAACTTTTGGCCAGCTTGAGGGGGTCAGGAGGCCCCCCCAAGCTGGCCAAAAGTTCTTTTTGGGCCGAACGAGCCGTCCGGCGCGAACGAGCCGGGAATCACGTGGCGCCGCGTCACTCAGACGCGACGTCACGTGATTCCCGGCAAGTTCGCGCCGGACGGCTCGTTCGGCCCAAAAAGAACTTTTGGCCAGCTTGAGGGGGTCAGGAGGCCCCCCCAAGCTGGCCAAAAGTTCTTTTTGGGCCGAACGAGCCGTCCGGCGCGAACTTGCCGGGAATCACGTGACGTCGGCGTCACGTGATTCCCGGCTCGTTCGCGCCGGACGGCTCGTTCGGCCCAAAAAGAACTTTTGGCCAGCTTGGGGGGGTCAGGAGACCCCCCAAGCTGGCCAAAAGTTCTTTTTGGGCCGAACGAGCCGTCCGGCGCGAACGAGCCGGGAATCACGTGACGCCGCGTCACTCGACGTGCCACCGACGTCACATGCTTCTCGCCAAGGATTGCAGAAATGACGTCCTCACTCCTCGCTCGATCACCAGGGAGTTGTGGTAAGTCTGGGGGGGGGATTAAGGAGGGTGAGGGGGTTTAAATTTTTTTTTTGCACATATGTACATATACCCAACTCATTGGATTTTTTTTATGTCCATATTGGCCGCAAGTGGGACCCCCTTTCGGACATAAAAAATATGAACATAAAATTTTGCTCTGCACATCCCTAGTATCTGGCTGTACCTGTGACAGTGACTGCCTGCTTTTTTTCTGTGGATGCACTGATTCTGGTACATAGACCCAGACAGACAGAGAGCATAAAGAAATCCTCTCTATCTTGAGTGCTCTGGCACAGCTAATGCAGCACTGTCTAGCGCTAGCTGCCTTCCCAGCACAGCTGCGGGTTCATTGCAACAGGTCGAAAATTAAATCTCTGCAGTGCAGACAGAAGGTGCAGCCTTCAGTTTCTCCCCCAAAATGGGAGAAAAGTCTTGACACACAAGCCTTCCTCTTCAGTGGCAGTGATAGTGAAATGTTACAGTAAAAAACAATAAAAAAATCTGTGCAGATTAACACACCCAGCCGAAAGGATTGGAACAGAAGAATGTTTCTGAGGTTGAACAAGAGTGCACTGTTGATTTAGAACACTGTGGAGTCTATTATACACAAACACAGAACTCACACAACAGCTAGCAAAGTTTCATCCTTGAGAGAAAGATCCAGATGTCAGTTGAAAAAATGTGCACTCACTATAAGAATAGACAGAGCAGTGATTTGCTGTGTTAGAAAAATGCTTCACTCTGATATGTTCTCTTCATACCTGGAAACCTTTGAATTCCAATCACCCTGAGATTGCCGTGGATTAGCTAAGGGGGGGGGGGAGTGGGGGGTGCTGCTATGCACACACATGTTCATGCTCACACACACACATATACTCATTCTCCCATAGACACTCAATCTTATTCTCCCCACAAAACTCAAACACATGCTAGCTCTCTTCTCTTCCTCTTTCAATCACAGGTCCTCTCGCTCACACATAAACATTCTCTCAAACATGCCCATAACTTCTCAGTCTCTCACACACATGCCCATACATACTCTGTCTCTCATTCACCCTCAAATACAAGCTAATTCATCCTTTCTCTCCATGTTGGGGGAGCACTAGGGAGCGATCCCAATTCCAGGGAGATTTAGTGTGCCCAGACCATGGCATGACCCCAGAGGACTCCAGGGAAGCACCGAAGGCAAGATGTGTTCAAGCACCGGTGGACAGACAGAAGACCAGGAGCCTGACCTCCGCTGAACCCATCACACCAGAAGAGACCCAACAATGCAATTCTGGTCTCTGGGGTAGCCCTCCAGCCACTCGATAGCCCTTTCGAACCTGCCGCTTGGGAACGGCAGATGTGATGGGATGGACAGAGGTCGAGGTCAGGTACTGGAGCAGGAACAAGATGAGGAGCTTGGAGACTTGGATGAGATGAGGAGGAGCGGAGACTTGGATGAGACGAGGAAACTTGGAACTCAGCCAAGGATTCAGACATGGATGAAGGTTCAGGATGCTCAAACATGGATGAAGATACAGGATGCTCAGATGTGGATGGAGATACAGGATGCTCAGAGGATACAGACACGGATTCAGGTTACTCAGAAGATTCAGACGAAGACTCAGGCTACTCAGAAGACTTGGACAAGGATTCAGGTTACTCAAAAGACTCGGTCAAGTATTCAGGTTACTTGGAGGTCTCAGGCAAGGATTCAGGACTCAGGCGAAAGTACTGGGTGAGAACTGCATCGCAGCATGCCCTACACAGCCACCATGGCTGATCACAGACCATGCTGAGCACGGAGCAGACTCCAGGCGAAGAAGTGGGAGTTGAAGCCAGGACATGATGAAGATTCAGGAGAGGCCTGCCCTGGGGTGCACCCTACACAGCCACCCGTGGCTGGTCACAGACCACGCTGATGTGGAGCAGGTTCTGGCAGAGTCTTAGGCATGGACAGAAGCAGGCAAGAACTTCAACGACCAGGAACAGGATACAAGACTCAGGATTCAAGACACAGAACTTGGAACTCAGATTCAGGAGCATTACAAGTAAGGGTCCATCGGAGACTTGCGCTGCAAGGTGAAGGTGGGCCATGTGCCATGAGGCCAGTTAAGGCAAGGCATGGGTCATGATAGAGGCACGCCAGGAAGGATGGATGAAAAAGAACCTGGAAGCTGGACGAAGAGCTGACGAAGAGGGCATCAGGATCAGGACAGGAATGAAGGACATCGGCACATCGGAACATCAGGACATCGGAACCACTAGATGAGGGGGTCTTCTGGAGATAAGGACATCTGGGATGTCTGCAGCATGGAGCATGGAACAACAGGTACCTCTGGAGCAGGAACATCAGAACATCCAGAGGGAGAAGCATCCGAAGACAGGAACATCTTAAGGACAAGACAGACGAGGAGACAGGATCCGACAAGAGACCAGGACATGGAACAAAGAATCAGGAACCACAGATGAAGACAAGGGAATTCCCACAAAGATCAGAGTGCCACGAAGAAGCGAGATGAAGCAGATAAGACTCCTGGAATGAAGAGCTGGAACCATGGAGAATCCAGGATTAGACCAACTCATTGCAAAGGCAATGACAGACTGAAGAAAGGCCCTCTTTATAGGGCTGAAGAAGGAAACGCCTCTGGAACATCATCAGGAGGAGTCTCAAGGCCCTGCCCAGCGTGGGCCCTTTAAATGAAGAGAAGAGGCATGGCCACGTGCCTTGGGAGGGGCAGGGCCTCGGACAGCAAAGGTGGCATCCACGCTGCAAGGAGGAAGCAGGCTCCAATGCGAGCGGCTCTCTGCCACAAGAAGAGAAGATGATGGTGGCTCCCTGCCACATGAAGACGAGCTCCGGGGCAGCCTCCTGGCTGTGGAAGAGGACTTGGTTGGCAGCAGCCTCTGGGCCACAGAAGAAGGTCTGTGGTGGCCCTGCCAGAGCAGGGAAGATGTTGGCGGCCTCCAGGCATGAGGAAGCATGGCGGCACAACCCGTCATGCAGGACAGAGAGGTGGACGGCCTCCTGATTGCAAGGGCAAGACAGTGACAACTCCAACCACCGCAGAAGACAGGCAACGGCCCCCAGGCCACAACGAGATGGCAGGCTGGCAGTGGAGAACTGGCATCAGTAGCAGTAGCCTCCAGGCCCCACTAAGGTGAGAGGCTGCTTGTGGGCCTATCCCACAAGCAGAATCGTAACACTCCATCCTGAATCTGCCATGAGAAGCAGCTTCTTCCTTCTCCTTTAGGCCTGTGGGGCAACAGAAACTTTCTTCTCCTATTGAGGCACTGAGGAGCTGATCTGAGGCTGTCTTGGCCCATGTTGGAAAATCCCAGGGTCCTGGGATGTCCTGGCCTTGATTTGTGGCTGCTGGGGCAGGCAGAGAGGTGCTGCCAGGGAGAGGCTAGAGACGGAAGTTGGCTATACTTAGCGTCCGCGATCACCACAGTTGAGAGAGAAGAAGGCAGCCAGCTGATCAGGACTGCAGCAAGGGATCCCTGCTCCACAGCTCCAAAGGGAAGTGGGTCGGCCATTAGCCCTTCGAGCCACAGTGGTGAAAAAAGTAACAGGAGAGGAGGGATGGGACATGAGCCGCGATCTTCATGGCTGAAGTGAATTTGCCGCAGTGACTTTCAGTGTTGCAGTGGCAGCCTTGGGGCAGCTGCCACTGCTCCTACTGCTGCTTCCTCGTTCCTGCTATGTGACTGTCATCTCCTCCTCCTCATTCATATCCATGAGGCCAGGAAAAAGTTACCTGGGCTACATGGGTGCTTTCTCAGTCCATTCAGAGTTTTCTCACATTGTCCCGGAGACCTGGCAATTTATTTACAATTCCACAGTCTCTGGGCCAAATCCAGAGAGTTCCCAGTTAGGGTTCCCTTACACTGTCAATTTGGTTTCCTTGATAACAGATCCCAGTAATTCTATGACCTCACACGTGAGTCATAGGCATTAGTGCTGGTTGCTATGGAAACTTCCACTTGACCTGACCAACCTCAGGCTCTATTTTTACAATGCAGACAATGCTTTTCAATGGGAAAAAAAATGAATGAAACTAATGACAAATGTTTCATTCGTGTATCTTGCTCATTTGTTTTCAGAGGACAAAAAAATCAAATGAAAAGGGCATATTTGTTGCAGATTGGCTATTCATTTCAAACAAATGCACATCCCTTATTTCTAATATGTGTATATTCTTGAGGCAGAAATATATGGTATTTTATATGGGCCTCCCACCACCCAGATTATAAAATACTACTGTAATTGTAGAAGTGCTAATTTATGTAGACTATGGAAAATTACCCTCCCTCTGTTGATTTCCATTGCTCTCACTTTTCTTCCTGACAGATTTCACCATTTTCAGACTTTCACTAGCTCTTTTTCTGCCCACATTTCCTCCCAGCACATAGAGAGATTCTCAGCCTGGCTTTTTTTTTATTTTGCAGAGAACTGTTCTAAATGTCAAAAAAGTAGGTTATATATTTGCAGTATTGATCAAAAACTGAAAACCATGAGAGTAACCAGAAAAGTTCAATTCATTCCCATATTATTTCAAGGCAACTAGACAGAGAAAAATCCAATTCAAACTATTTATCCAAGGATCACTTTTCCAAATGTGTACCTCCGTTAGAAAATGTTTGAACGTTATTTCTTCAAAAACCTTCTATCAAGGAAAGACTTGATGTTTTAGAATAATTATGCTTCATTATTTTCACATTCTGCCTTATATTTCAAGCTATTTATTGAATAATTCATGAACACTAATGTAGGTAGCTTGAAAAGGAAACATTTTTAAAACAACAAATAAATTGCAGGTATTTATTTGGATTTGCCCAGATTAGGAGTGTTAAGAATTTCAAACATAAGTTAACTTGTTCTGCTTTTGAAACTTGCAGAAGTGAGTTGGTCACATTTGCTCAGAAGTAACAATACTAAGACAGACTTGGGTAACATACTAAATAGTAAATGATGGCATATAAAGATCAAAGGTCTGCCCAGAAAGTTACTTTTGGCAGTAACTATAACTCCATGCAGGTTGCTCCCATGCTTATGTTAAGGGTGGAAGTAACATAGTAACATACTAATGATGGCAGAAAAAGACCAAATAGTCCATCCAGTAGGGGTGTGCATTCGTTTGTCAAGTATTTGCAATCCGCAACGTATAGGGCCATATTTGCTGTATTCGCGGGGAAGCAAAACGTATCGCAATTCCCATGAATACAACAAGTCTTTACCGATGGCCGGTGCCATTTTTAAAGATGGCGCCGGCCATCCAGTGCTCCCTCCATGTGACAGGGGCCGGCCAATGGCACAGATACCCTGTCACATGGTAAGGGCAAAGGCCATCGGCGCCATTTTTATTAGTGGCAGCCGACGGCCTGAGAGTGGGAGATCGCTCCCGGGACCCCCACTGGACCACCAGGTACCTGTAAAATGTTTTTGGTGGGGTCGGGAGGGTGGGGGAAGCTAAGGGATTAGTTTTAAAGGGTCAGGGTGGGTTTTTTTTTAACGGCTCGGGCCAGAGGAAAAAAAAACCACGATGTGAATCGGAACCGGAATCCGAACCAATTCCGGTTCCGATACACATCTCTACTGGTTATTTCGTTCACTATACAGCCAAGCATTCTTCTGGCTTTAGCGATTGCCTTATCACATAGCTTCACTGCTTTCAGATCGCTAGATTCTATCACCCCAAGATCCCTTTCCCAGTCTGTTCTTATTAGTTTTTCACCCCCCCCCCCAATCACATACAGCTCTTTTGGATTACTGCACCCCAAATGCATGACTCTACCCTTCTTGGCATTGAATCCCAGCTGCCAAATCCTTAACCAGTCTTCAAGCTTTCTTAAATCACTTTTCATTCTCTCTACTCCTTCAAGCGTATCCAGTCTTTTGCAGATCTTAATATCATCCACAAATATCTATCTATGTATTTATTTATTTAGAAACATATTTATTTATGTATTTAGAAACACCCTCTGAAGTTCATGGCAGGTAACAATCATACATACACAATATTCCTTTGTAACATAACATAAAACCCAGATTTAAAACTAAGCCATTTGCTTGAATAAGACAGTTTTTAATTCCTTTTTGAAATCATTTGAACATTTTATATTTCTGATTTCCTTTGGCAAGGAGTTTCACATTGACAGAATGACAATGGATAAAGCACTTTCCTGGGTGTTGCAAGGCGAGCCTGTCATACTGGTGGTACATCATAGAATTTGTGAAGAAGAATGCAGAGTTCTGGAGGGAGTGTAAGGTTGGAACATATCCAAGGTGAGGAAAAGTTATTGAGCAGTTTTGTATTGGATTCACTGCTGGATTGGCAACCTATGTAGGTTTTCAGAATCAGGCAGTGGTATTTTGGACAAGATGCAGGGTTTTGATTGAATATCAGGGATGTGCAGAGCAAAATTTTATGTTCATATTTCTTATGTCCGAAAGGGGGTCCCACTTGCGGCCAATATGGACATAAAAAAAATCCAATGAGTTGGGGTATATGTACATATGTGCAAAAAAAAAATTTAAACCCCCTCACCCTCCTTAATCCCCCCCCCAGACTTACCACAACTCCCTGGTGATCGAGCGAGGAGTGAGGCCCCCCCAAGCTGGCCAAAAGTTCTTTTTGGGCCGAACGAGCCGTCCGGCGCGAACGAGCCGGGAATCACGTGACGCCGGCGTCACTCGACGTGCCGCCGACGTCACATGCTTCTCGCCAAGGATTGCAGAAATGGCGTCCTTACTCCTCGCTCCATCACCAGGGAGTTGTGGTAAGTCGGGGATTAAGGAGGGTGAGGGGGTTTATATTTTTATTTTGGCTCAACAATCGCGATTTCCCACATATCCAACATATCTATGTTGGATATGTGGGAAATCCGATCGTTTATGTCGAATCAATTTTTTAAGTTAAAAATAAATATGAGTAGCGTTTTACTAATGTGGTCAATCCGAATGCACACCCCTATTGAATATTGTATAAAGATAATTGCAGTGATCTAGGGTAGAATGTATTAATGCTTGTAGGACTGACCAGAAGTCAGAGGGTTCTAAAAATGGTTTCAGATGCCTGAGGAGTCTCAGTTTAGCATTTGAGAAGTGGGTGATGTCTTATCTGGTTATCCATGGTTAAAGTGGAGTCAAGGATGATGCTCACATTATGGGCATTAACAGTGATGGGTAGTGTGCGAGATTCAAAAGTAAGCTGATCTGGGATTTGGTCATTTTGCTTTCAGTTAAGGACATGTATTTCGGGTTTTTTTGTTATGTGATATTCAGCTTTAGATCGATGTAAGACAAAGGGAGATGAATTGTGAAATGAATGATCATGAAAATTAATAGGGAAAAATACTTGAATATCATTGGTGCAGATACTGTAGGAAAGGCCCAAGGTAGACAGGAGTGTACAGGCTGGTGACATATATTACAGAGGACATCGGATCAAGCAGAACCCTGAGATACACCTGTTGGAAGAAAACAGAGCCAATTATAACTTGTTGATATCGGTTTTATAGAAAGGAACAAAATCAGAAGTGCACTGAACTAGAAATTCCTATATCAGAGAGACGAGAAAGAAGAAAATGTGTGGTTGAGTGCATCAAATGCTGCTGTGATGTCAAATAGGATTAGTATAAATGAAATGCCAGAATCAAATCCTCAGTGAAATATGTCTGTACTGGAAAGAAGAAGGGTCCAGTATTGGCTTAAGATGTGATTGTTTTCAAGGTATTGAGATAATTGTTTTAAAACAGCGGCTTCTAATGCTTTAGCTAGAAATGGGAATGAGGAAATGCAGTAGTTAGCTAAGTTTGAGGGATCAGCATTTAGGTTTTTTAGGATGTGTTTTACTGATGCAAGTTTGAGTTGCTCTGGGAAAATTCCTAAAGAGAGGGAAAGATTGAGGATTTGTAAGATTGATGGGACTAATTCTTGACATGATACTTTTAGGAGCATGGTTGGACAAAGGTTGAGGTGAGATGAAGAGAAGGATAGGATGTGGGTAATTTCAATTATTTCAGATTGGAAGAATTGTTCAGATGTTGTCCAAGTGTGAAGAAGGGGAACATTGCAGTGATTTGACTTGATATGCTCTACCGAAAAGGACTCACTGAATTTCAATATCTTGTGAAAGAAATTAGCAAATTCGTCACATAGAGTTTGGGATGAAGTAGAGATCAGGTAATGATAGAAGGGGCTGCTGTGAGTTGTTTTACTGTAAAATATAGTTCCTTATAGTTCCTTAAAAGAAGCTTTAATACATTCAGTATAATACTATTTTTTTGAAGTCAATGGCAGATTTATTGTGATATAATTTGCTTTGATATGAGTTAAAGTTTTCTGGGCAAGGATGCTTTCACCATTTCTTTTCAGCCTTATGTAACAGCTGTTTGAACATTTTAACAGATTAGTTGTACCAGGAACTTTATGGCTGTGATGGGGAGGGGGGGAGTGAATCATTTGAGAGGGGCCAACTCATGTGTGACCTGTTCAATCATTTGATGCCAGGCTTCAGAAATTTCTTACACCACCTAGAGAAGCTGGACATCTTTGCACTGGCACTGGTTTTAAGATAAGATTAGTGGGGGTAATGTGTGCACCATGCATGTGGGGTAAGGCCTAATGTTTTCTGGATTAAGGAGTCATTGGACCAGGGGACTAGGTGTGAACATTATCCAAAATAAATGAGAAAACTGTGGGGTTAATGTAAATTAGGTCAAGTGTGTGACCAGCACAGTGTGTGGAGTGATGGATTATCTGTTCCCATCCTCAAGTATCCATAGCATTCAGGAATAGGTTACAGGCATCTTGGGTAACTGTCACCTAAAATAACAGTTGAGGAATTCAGTGAGAGGTGAACAATTTACAGCAAGCATTCCAGGAAGACAATGCAGCAGTTTAATATTAACATTGTGGATATAAGGAACATTACCTCAAATGGAGGGGAAATATTGACATCATTACATATAATTGTACAAGTATTACTAAACCGCCACTTCTACTGTGATTACGGGATTAGAAATAGTAAGAGCAGCATTTGTTTAGCAAGGTGAAATCTTGGCCAACAGTTCAAGTTTCATTCAAACAGAGAAAGTCTGGAGAATCATTTGTAAAACAGTCATAGATGATTGATTTCTTAAAAGATTGATAACACATTGTTTAAGAACAAGGAAAATGGAATGGAAACAGTTATTCTGTTTAAATACTTTAGTGGAATATTAGTAAGTGCTGACCTCAGTCATACAATAGAATACAATAAAGCAAAACATAGGTTACAAGATTGCAAAATCTTTTTTGAAGAAGAGGAAATAATACTATAAGAAATATCTTGTTTACCTAATATCAAGTCCACATCTAGGGGGAATAAGAAACGATATATAGGCAAAAAGGGGGGGAAAAAGCATTCAACATAGAGTGCTGATCTGTCAAATACAAATCAAATACTCTGTTACCAACAGCCAATTACTCCAAACATTTACACAGCTAGCCCTTATCATTGAGAAATGTCTCCAAGTGAGAAAGATCTAGAAATACGCAAGTGTTCTCCTAGTAGCCAACTATACACTTACAGGGAAACTTTATGAAAAATGTGGTTCCAAGAAGAACTCTGTACTACATAAGTGCTAAGAAACACTTCCTGCATAATTGCTTTTCATGGGACACAGCCAGAAAAAGTGCAATCCTTGTCCACAAAAAATGTTTGGCTGGGGGGGGGGGGGGGAGGGAAATCTGATCGTCGTGTTTTTTTTTTTAATCGTTGAAAATCGAAAATCGGGGGAGGGCGGGAAAACCGGCACACCAAAACAACCCTAAAACCCACCCCAAACCTTTAAAACAAATCCCACACCCTCCCGAACCCCCCCAAAATGTTTTAAATTACCTGGGGTCCAGTGGGGTCCCGGCGCGATCTCCAGCTCTCTGGCCACGGCTG
The DNA here is from genome assembly GCF_901001135.1 of Rhinatrema bivittatum. NCBI lineage: Eukaryota > Metazoa > Chordata > Amphibia > Gymnophiona > Rhinatrematidae > Rhinatrema > Rhinatrema bivittatum. The sequence goes on from NC_042615.1 coordinate 369,085,529, forward strand.
CGTTGAGAAATGGTGTCGGTGGCCCTTTGCCCTTATCATGTGACAGGGCAAAGGTAGCGCCGGTGCCATTTTGGTTCCTGGCTCCCAACGTCACGCGTGCAGGAGATCACTCCCGGACCCCCGCTGGACCCCCAGGGACTTTTGGCCAGCTTGGGGGGGCCTCCTGACCCCCACAAGACTTGCCAAAAGTCCAGCGGGGGTCCGGGAGCGACCTCCTGCACACGTACCGTATTGCCAATATTCAAAATGGCTCCGGCGCTACCACTGCCCTCACTATGTCATACGGGTGACGGATGCTGGCAAGATACCAGTTCCTGAGATGGTTTTCAGGGGTGATGAGTCAGATGAACTGAACAAAATCACTGTGAACCTGGAAGATGTAGTAGGCCAGATTGACAAATTAAAGAATGGCAAATCACCTGGACCAGATGGTATGCATCCTAAGGTACTGAAGGAACTAAAAAATGAAAATTTTGATCTATTATTTAAAATGTGTAACCTATCATTAAAATCATCCATTGTTCCTGAAGACTGGAGGGTGGCCAATGTAACCCCAATCTTTAAAAAAGGCTCCAGGGGTGATCCAGGTACCTATAGACCAGTGAGCCTGACTTCAGTGCAGGGAAAATAGTGGAAACTAGGGATGTGAATCGTGTCCTCGATCGTCTTAACGATCGATTTCGGCTGGGAGGGGGAGGGAATCGTATTGTTGCCGTTTGGGGGGGTAAAATATCGTGAAAAATCGTTAAAAATCGAAAAATCGAAAAATCGAAAACCGGCACATTAAAACCCCCTAAAACCCACCCCCGACCCTTTAAATTAAATCCCCCACCCTCCCGAACCCCCCCCAAATAACTTAAATAACCTGCGGGTCCAGCGGCGGTCCGGAACGGCAGCGGTCCGGAACGGGCTCCTGCTCCTGAATCTTGTCGTCTTCAGCCGGCGCCATTTTGGAAAATGGCGCCGGCTGAAGACGTTTTCGTACGGAAAATGGCGCCGGCAGGAGATCGACTGCAGGAGGTCGTTCAGCGAGGCGCCGGAACCCTCGCTGAACGACCTCCTGCAGTCGATCTCCTGCCGGCGCCATTTTCCGTACGAAAACGATTTGCGGCGGGAAATCGCTCCCTGACCCCCGCTGGACCTCCAGGAACTTTTGGCCAGCTTGTGGGGGGCCTCCTGACCCCCACGAGACTTGCCAAAAGTCCAGCGGGGGTCCGGAAGGACCTCCTGCCGTCCAATCTTTTTCGTCTATGGCCGCCGCCATTTTTCGGCGCCATTTTGGAAAATGGCGCCGGCTGAAGACGACAAGATTCAGGAGCAGGAGCCCGTTCCGGACCGCTGCCGTTCCGGACCGCCGCTGGACCCGCAGGTTATTTAAGTTATTGGGGGGGGGTTCGGGAGGGTGGGGGATTTAATTTAAAGGGTCGGGGGTGGGTTTTAGGGGGTTTTAGTGTGCCGGCTCACGATTCTAACGATTTATAACGATAAATCGTTAGAATCTGTATTGTATTGTGTTCCATAACGGTTTAAGACGATATTAAAATTATCGGACGATAATTTTAATCGTCCTAAAACGATTCACATCCCTAGTGGAAACTATTCTCAAGATCAAAATCGTAGAGCATATTGAAACACATGGTTTAATGGATTTACCCAAGGGAAGTCTTGCCTAACAAATCTGCTTGATTTTTTTTGAAGAGGTTAATAAACTTGTGGATAAAGTTGAACCGGTAAATGTAGTGTATTTGGATTTTCAGAAGGCGTTTGACAAAGTCCCTAATGAGAGGCTTCCTGTTATGCTCAGACTTGTGAACCTTTGGGCTGACGGGAGGATGGTATACATTAGGAGGAAGATCCTTAGGTTCTCCCGTCGGGTGGCGAGGCAGGAACAGAAGACGTGACCAGCTGACCCTCGGCACTGGAGACTGAGGAAACTGTGGAGGCAGACGAAGAGTCGTGACGTTGAGGAAAGGAACTGTCTTCGCCACTGGAAGCCAGCGGTCCCCCCAAAAGGAGCCCGTAGGGACCTGGACCGCTGGGACTTAGGTGGGCCCTTGGAGACGATGGTCAAGAGGAAGTCCAAAGTCAAGTGCCAGAGGGTCATCGCTTACCAGTCCGAGGTCACACACCAAGAGATCATTGTTTGCCAGTCCGAAGTGACACACAAGGAATCACCACTTGCCAGTCCGAAGTCACACACCAGGAATCACCGCTAGCCAATCCGAAGTCAGGAACCAGGAACACCAAGACAAGACAGGAACAAGGATACGAAGTAGAAGAACTCACTGAAGCAAGCAGACCTGACTAACCCAAAAGTTTCCATGTCAAGGAATGAGCAGAGGAAGCCTCCTTTTATACTTCCTCTGCTCTGGATCATTGGAAGCAGCTGTGGGTAATTAAAGGGCTTAGGTCCCTTTAATTCTAATGAGGAGGCACGGCCTCATGCCTAAGATGGCGGCGGCCATCTTGAATTCCCAACCCGTGGGGGAAGCTGCCCGACACCGCGAGGAGGGAGCAGGGACGGCTCCCAAGCCCGGGAACCCCTGCAGATGCCCGCGCTGGCGCGCGGAGGCCCAGTCCAACACTGGAGATTCCCCCGATGCTGCCGCAGCGGCCTGCCGGGCCACTCAGGTAGGGGGACATGGTTGCAGAAAACAACAGTACCCCCCTCTATAGGGTGCCTCCCTGGAAGCCTGGGTTTAGACAGATGGTCTGTGAAATTGCTCAAGCAAGCCCCGGTCTAAGATGTTGGCCAACGGCTCCCAGGTGTTTTCTTCGGGGCCGATCTCCTCCCACGCTAACTGGTACTCCCATTTCTTCCTATGCTTTCTCACGTCCAAGACCTCTCGGACTTGATAGGTAAGGTCATCTTCAGAGGCAATAGGTTGGGGAGTCGGGGGGCATGCTGGAAAGCCATGATAATACCAGAGGCTTCAAGAGGGAAACATGGAACGTGTTGTGTATCTTGAGGGAAGGTGGGAGACGAAGCTGATACGAAATGGCACCAACTTGTCGAACAATGGGGAACGGCCTAATAAATCGCGGGGCCAGTCGCGCTGATGGCAGCTTCAGGTGGATGAACTGTGTGCTCAGCCATACCTTTTGGCTCGGCCTGAGGGGTGGATATGGTCTTCTTCGCTGATCGGCATACCTTTTTGCTGCCTGACTGGCTTTGATCAGCACGTGCCGTGTGGAGACCCACAGGCAGTGTAACTCGTCTGCAGAAAGTTGGGCTACCGGGGCCGTGACTGGAATGGGAACTGGCAGCAGCGGGCGTGGCTGCTTCCCATAAACTATCTGGGTAGGCGCTAATTTCTGAAAGCAAAATGAGCGGCTTGGCTGCACATTTTGTTTTCTGAATCGCATGGGAATACCTAATAGGGCCATCAACATGCATTTGCATGTTGCGGGTGCTATTAGGTTCGGGGGGTTAGTCATGTGTTTACGGCCCCTTACTGAATAAGGGGTAACGCTAGCATGTCGAAAACGCGCATCCAATGGCGGGTTAACAGTGCGCTCCGTCGGATTCAGTAGAGCGCACTCTACTGAATCGGCCCGTATGTAAGGTACTTTGCAATTATCCTCCTTTATTGCTCCTTCAAAACCTGGGAATGTTAAGAAGATGCAATGATTTTCATAAGGTAGGAATTCTGTATGGCAATCAGCAGCTTTCACATATCTATATCTTTGTATCTACCTATATTCACACACACACATATATTACTAACAGCACTATACACTGTATCGAGGTACATAGATTTTGTTCTCATGTATTATAGCACACAATATGTGTAATCTAAGTCTTATTGCAATGATAAAATTAAATTTGAATTGTTAAAAATGTTATCTTATTCTATTTCTCTCTGTTCTCTGACTGTAATCTTTCTTTCAAGACTGGAGTTCTAAGATGGAAATAATTAAACACAATGGTATGAGGGTTATGACATCTGTAGACATTAAATGATAAGTATGATGTCCTAGATAATCATGCAACTACAATTAAATGGCTCTATTCAACCATTAGTTAATCATATTGCTTGATTCAAAAAATTCAATTTTAGCAGTTAAGAACATGGTGTTAGAGGTTTTATAATTATGAGCTGGTTGTTTTACTGATGGCTGTCAGATAATATGATTATTAAGAGGGCCTTATGCCCATGAGATTCTCTTCCATAACCATTGAAAGAGTCAAAGTCATTACTGAATAGAGCTTAAAAGAATAAATTTAATATCATTTGTTATATTAAGTACTTTATCAGACTTCTGTTTTAATCAATAGTACTTTAGAAATAAAATTGTTGAACTGGATGGAAGTGCTTTAATTGGCACTCAATCAGAATTAATGCCAGCATCAACTAAAACAATATAATTTCTAGAGCAATTTGAATAAAGAAAGTAATTATTTTCTTGTTCCAACCAAAAAAACTAAACAGTCACAAAGAGGCATATTGATAGTAATTAGATAGTACATTCTGTTCCATACGAATCTACAAGTGGCCATAAAAATTCATAATGTATGAATAATAATCATTTAGAAAATCTTAGCATAGTAGACTGACTACTCTAGATAATTCAAAATGTCAACATTTTGTTTCTTGGATCCTGTATCCTCATTTTATTTTATTCTTTGACTATCTTTAATATTTGTCCAGGCACAGATATAGATTTGTTAGGATTCGTGAGTTAGTGGCCCTTGGCCTGAGGTGAGAGTTGGTACCTCCCACAGGGAGGAGCCCCAATGGGCCTCACTGTTGGGAGGCGAGGTCTGTAGCAGCAGATGACACAGCCTAAGGAGTGTGGAGAGAACAGGAGATTGGAATGTGGGTAAGAATGCCAGAGTAGGAACTCCCAGTGGTGAAGTGCTGGCAGACCCCGAGAAGCGGGGAATGCAAGGCAAGGTATGGAGGAACAACCCCCAAGGCGCAGAGCCATGGGTGAGTAGGCATGGTTGGAATGACATAGGCTTACCCAAGAAGCAGGGAAGCCCCAGGGGTCTCTGGCAATGTATGGAGCACTATCCCAAGGAATAGGGAAGTGCGAGCACAGTCTGTGACGTTGAAACAGAGAGCCACCCCGAGGAGTGGGGAGCATGGTGCAGACACTGTAGTACACAGGCGCTGCTCCGAGGAGCAGAGAAGCATGGCATAGTCACTGAAGTAGGCAAGGCGCTGCCCCAAGGAGCGGAGAGTGCGGCACAGTCGCTGAAGGAAGAAGCAATGGCCTGCAGAGCGGGGTGCACCGATGCTGAGTCTCCACGAAGCAGAGTAGTAAGGCAATGGCCCGCAGAGCGAGGTACACCAACGCTGAGTCTCCATGAAGCAGACCAGTTCCAGGAGTGGCCCCGAGAGGCAGGGAAGCTGGCAGGAAGCATCCGAGGCACAGGGCCCTCTGAGGAGCGGATAGCCAGAAACAGGAATGAGCTCCCGAGGAGCAGGTACTCGAGGAGTGTCTCACGCCAGGAAGTGCAGGATACAGGAACCACAGTCCGAGGAGGGATCAGCAGGAATCATCAATGAGGGAACCAGGCCCTGGTGGTGCTTAAGAGTCCAGGGCTAGTGATGTCATCAGGAGGAGACGCGCCTGAGTTTCCCGCCCTGGCGTCCTTAAAGACAGGCCAAGTAGCGTGCGCATGCACCTAGGGAGGCCCGGAGGAGACATGTGGGGTCTTGGGACAGAGCAAAGTGCGGCAGAAGTGGCTAGCCATAGCTTTGAGTTCACCCAAGAAAGAGAGAGCGGTAGCACATGAAGTAAGAGTGGTCACAGCCATCTGCGACCAACGGTCATAACACCGGTGAAGCACGGGAAAAGGCCCAATGTATCTGGGAGTGAAGCTGGCAGGCAGCTTCAGAAGAATAAACTGGGTGCTGAGCCACACCTTATCTCCAGGGTTAAATTGAGGAGCTTCTTGATGATGAGCATCTTAGAATTTCTTTGATCTTTGAGCGGCTTGCTGAAGAAGTTGTTTGGTGTGGTCCCAGAGTTGATGTAACTCCTGTGCAGTGGCCTGCATTGCTGGGGATGGCGCAGATATCAAGAGCGGGAGAGGAGGCAGCGGCTAGTGTCTATAAACCACCTGGAATGGTGATGACCCTGTAGCTGCTTTCTGGTGGGAATTTAAGGCAAATTCTGCCCATGCCGAAGGTTGTACCAATCATTCTGCCGTGAATTGACATAAGTTTGAAGAAATTGTTTAAGGTCCTGTTTGTTCTTTCTGATTGACCATTGGCTTGGGGATGGTAAGCCGAAGTGAGGTCCAGTGAGATGTCGAACATTTTACAGAGGGACCTCCAAAATCAAGCAGTGAATTGTATTCCCCGATCTGAGAGGATATATCTAGTGAGACCATGGAGATGGAATATGTGGCGGATGAACATATTCCCTAGCTCTGGTGCAGAAGGAAGGCCAGGTAGCACCACAAAGTGAGCCATTTTTGAAAATCGATCCATGGTGATCCAAATGGTATTATTGCCACTCGAAGGGGGAAGGTCCACAATGAAATATGTGGCTATGTGTGTCCACAGTTCACTAGGTGTGGGAAGTGGTTGCAGGAGACCCCAAGGATGACCCATTTGGGGTTTATGATGAGACCTGGGTGGCCTGCAGTAAGGGAGTCGTGAGCCCACTGAAGTATTTTTCGTCTGAGTTGTCGGAGAACCACAGGATTCCCAGGTGGCACAGTGAACATAGCGGAAAGGAGGACTTTTTCTGGATCAATAATGTGGCGAGGAACATCGGGAACATCTTCTGTGAGAAAAGATCTGGAAAGTGTATTGGCACGGCAGTTCTTATTGGCTGGATGGTATCGTAACAGGAAGTTAAATCAAGGAAGAAAAGGGCCCAATGGGCCTGTCGATTGTTTAGATGTTGAGCATGGTGCAAATACTTGAGGTTTTTGTGGTTGGTAAATACTGTAATCTGGTGTTGTGCTCCCTCGAGCCAGGGATGCCACTCCTCGAAAGCCAGTTTAATTGCTAATAACCCCTTATCCCTGATTGCATAATTACATTCTGCTGGAGAGAAGCATTTGGAGAAAAATGAACATGGGTGTAAGGTCTGGGAAGCTGAATACTGGCTAAGCACTGTTCCAACACCGACGTCGGAGGCGTTGACCTCTATGATGAAGGGTCATCGGGGGTCCGGGTGGCGCAGACATGGCTCCTGGAGGAAATCGTCTTGAGATCCTGGAAGACGGTCATGGCCTCTGGTGGCCACTGAGATGGATTGACCCCCTTGTGAGTCATGGCCGTAAGGGGAGCAGTCAGGGTAGAATAGTGGTGAATAAATGACCTGTAGGAATTGGTGAAGCCGAGAAATCCCCACAGGGCTTGAGGCCTGTGGTGAAGCCAGTTGTGAATACTTTTGGATTTTTCGGGATCCATTTGGAAGCCAAGGCTGGAAACCACGTATCCAAGGAAAGGAACGGACTCTTCTTCAAAACAACATTTCTCCAGTTTGGCATACAACCGGTTGTCCCGCAAATACTGAAGAACACTGAAGACATCCTGACGGTGGCTCTGAAGGTCTTGAGAGAAGATTAAGATTTTGGCCAGGTATACTATGACACATCGGTAGAGCATGTCTCTGAATTCCTCGTTCATCATATTCTGAAAAACCACTGGAGTGATACATAGGCTGATCATCATCACAAGGTATTCAAAATGGCCATCACGTGGGTTAAACGCGGTTTTCCATTCATCGCCCTGGCGGATCCGAACCAAGTTTTAAGCCCCTCTAAGGTCCAATTTCGTGAAGAGTTTAGCACCCTGGAGTCTGTCAAAGAGTTCTGAAATCAAGGGTTAAGGATAGTGATCTTTCAGTGTGATCTCGTTTAAGCCACGGTAGTCAATGCACGGAGAAAAAGCCCACTCCAGTGAGAGATTTGAAGGGCCAGATGAAGCCCTTGGCCAAGTTCTCCTGAATATATTCCGACATGGCTTGCATTTCAGTCAATGACAATGGGTAAATCCTACCCCGAGGAGGTTCCATATTAGGCAGCAAATTCATTGCACAGTCAAAGGAACGATGTGGAGGTAGGATGTCCACAGCCTTTTTTGAGAAAACATCCGTGTATGAGGAGTACTGTGGAGGAAGTCCCGGAAGAGAGATAGACGTGGTTAGGCAAGGCAAAGGTGATATGGACGCCAAGCATTTGTCATGACAGGAGGTACCCCAATGAGATAGTTGTAATGTGACCCAGTCAAACTACTGGGTGTGTAGCTGTAACCACGGCAGTCCCAAGACTATGGGATATATTGCTTTATCCAGGATGAGGAATGAAATGGTCTCCACATGAAGAGACCTAGTATGGAGCTGCATAGGGACCATGGAGTGAGTGACCTTGTCTGGTAGATGTTCTCCGTTAATGGAAGAGAGAAACAAGGGCACTGGGGAGCCACTGGCCCCAGAGTACACCAAAGCCAGTGTGTGAAATTCATGATTGTCTAGTTTAATGGAGACTGGCATGGTCAATGGAGGAGAGGGTGAGTTCGGGCCTAGGAGTAGTCTGGCAGAACCTAGGCCTGGGAGTTTCCAGGACAGACTGGGCATGAAATTATAGCTTGTCCGGGTTGGCCACAATACAAGCTGAGGCCTGATTGCTGGTGATGGTGTATTTCTTTTTGGGAAAGCCTACTTTGACCCATCTGCATTGGCTCTTCCACTTTTTTACTCGGAGTGCTGTTGGGCTTGGGAGAGTGCATATGTCAAATTCATGGTGAGCTCGGTGCGATCTTCCTGGACACTCGCCTCTTGTGAACGTTCTTGAAGGCAGCGGTCGATGCGACCGGTGAGATCTATCAGGGAGTCCAAGGTTTCCGGCAGTTCCAGGGCCACCAGCTCATCTTTAATCTGGGGGCTGAGGCCTTCGAGGAAGATAGTATGTAGGCAATCTGAATTCCAGTGAAGTTCAGATGAAAGGGTCCTGAACTCAATGATGTAGTCCGTCAGAGACCTGGAGCCTTGTTGGAGATGTAGAAGGGAAGACCTGGATATGGTTCTTCAACTTGGGTCATCGAAGACGGAATGAAATAAGGCAAGGAAGCCTGGCAAGTCTCGAAGAACAGGGCAGCTCACTCCCAGAGGGGTGATTCCCAGGCCAGGGCCTTACCATCCAGAAGGGACAGGATGAAAGTCATCTTGGTGATCACATCTGGGAAGTATGCTGGTTGTAGGCAAAAGTGCATATTACACTGATTCAGGAAACCCCTGCACATAAAAAGGTCTCCCGAGAAGTGCGGAGGTGCAGGCAAGGGCACGCTAGGCTGGTGAACCAGTGTAGAGGTAGTGGAAATAGGTCTGATAGATGTTGAGGTGGAGTCCACCGAGTACTCAGGTTATCTATGGCAGCTGCCAGAGTATCCAACAATTTTTGTTTTTCAGAAATTCATTGTGCCAGGCCAGGGATTGCCTGGAGAGCCAAGACCTCTGCTGGGTCCATGGACTTGGCAATCTGTTAGGATTTGTGAGTTAGTGGGCCTTTGGCCCGAGGTGAGAGTTGGTACTACCCACAGGGATGAGCCCCACTAGGCCTCACCATCGGGAGGCAAGGTCTGTAGCAGCAGATGACACAGCGCAGGGAGTATGGAGAGAGCAGGAGACTGGGATGTAGGTACAAATGCCACAGACAGCGCAGGAACCCACGTACACTTGTATATCCTTCTTTATGGTTGGCCACTGATAGTATCTTTGCAATATAGCTAGGGTACGACTCTGTCCTGGATGACCTGCCAGACGGGAATCGTGTGCCCAGTTCAACAGTTGTTTTCTTAAACTTATGGCTACCACCATCTTCCTGGCACACTGAGCCTATTTTGCACAGGCTTGGCGACACGCGCAAGCCCTGGGGTACATGTATGTCCCTGGGCTTGAAAAAAGGGTCATACACGTACCCCAGGGCTTGCGCGCGTCGCCAAGCCTATGCAAAATAGGCTCGGTGTGCGCAGGAGTGGGTTTTTGGGGTTACACACAAAATATACCCACGTAACCCTTTGAAAATCCACCCCTATGTCTACCTACATACAAGAAAATGTACAAAAGGGATTTATCAGACCTTCCAAATCACCTGCTGGTGCAGGCTTCTTTTTCATAGGGAGAAAGGATAGCACCTTACGCCCCTGCATCGACTACAGGGGTCTGAATGAGATTACCCTCAAGGACATGCCGGGGAATCTCGCGCCAGCACTTAGCCGGCACATACAACCTACACCTGCCCAGAGGCAGGCGCAACTTAAATAATAAAGGTAGGGAGGGATTTAGGTAGGGCTGTGGGGTGGGTTAGATAGAGGAAGGGAGCAGCCTCGGAGGGAACGGGGAAAGCCATTGGGGCTCCCCTAGGGCTCAGCACTCGCAAGGTGCACAAGTGTGCACCCCATTGCGCGTGCTGACCCTGGATTTTATAACATGCGCGTGGCTGCGCGCACATGTTATACAATCGGGTGTAGGTTTGTGTGCACCGGGTTGCGCGCACAAATCTAGGCCTGCTTGTAAATTAGAAAATCTGGCGCACAGCTTTAGTCTCAGCTACTGAAAGAGGGTAAACTCTTCCTTTGGGAGGTTCTGAATTTGGCTTCAGATTTATGGCACAGTCGAACTCTCTGTGTGGCGGAAGAGCATCAGCTGCTTGCTTTGAGAAAATATTCTGGAAGGAGGTGTATTGTGGAGGTAAGCCAGGTAATGATGGGGTAGTGGGCATGCAGATGAGCGGCGAAAGCTTCTGCAAGACACCGACCATGAAAGTCTGGTCCCCACTGGGACAGTTTCAAGGTAGCCCAATTAAATTGTGGCATATGGTCTGAAGCCACGGCAGCCCCAATACCACCAGATGCATGGCTGTTTCCAATACTAGAAAAGAAATAGATTCTGAGTGTGGAGCTCCAGTGCGCAGGCCAAATGCCTGGGTGGTCAATGAAACTTCTCCAGGAAGTGGTTCTCCATTGATAGATGACAATAGCAGAGGCTTAGCTATTGGTGTGGTAGGAATCCATAGATGTTCAACCAAGCACTTTAGAATAAAATTACTTCCGACCCCGGACTCAAAGAGAGCGAGAGTCTGAAATTTGAGACCTCCGCAAAGCAGAGATACTGGTAATGATAATGGAGCAGTAGGAGAAGTGAGGCCCAGGAGAAGTCCTCCTGCAGATCCCAGGCCAGTCAGTTTCCCGGACAAATGGGACAGGTTTGGACTGTGTGACACGATTGGCTACAGTAAATGCACAACCCCATGTGCTTGCGATAACGTCTCTCCTTGGAGGTCAAATGGCTTCAGCCTAGTTGCATAGGCTCTTCCTCCTCTAGGGGAACAGACGGTAAGCTGGAAGCAATAGACACAGGTTTAGGATGGTTAGCCCCCACCGTAGACTTTCGTGGACTCTTAGCCTCCTGAGTACAATCACGGATACGGCAGTCAATTCTCCCCACCAGTTCCATCAGGGACTCAAGGGTATCAGGCAAATCACGAGCCACTAATTCATTCTTTATGCGAGAGTTGAGACCCTCCATGAATATGGCATGTAAGCATCCAGTGTCCCAATGTAGTTCGGATGCTAGAGTCTTAAATTCAATAGCAAAGTCTGTTAGTGGCTTGTTACCTTGCTGAAGGTTGAGCAAGGCAGATCCAGTGATGGTCTGGCAAGCCGGGATCATCAAACACAGACTTAAAAAGTTTTAGAAATCCTGGTAGGTCATTCAGGATAGGATCTTCACTTTCCCATAATGGTGAAGCCCAGGCCAGGGCTCGTCCTTCTAGGAACGACAGGATGTAGGTGGTCTTGAAGCTTCAGTGAGAAAGAGGGTAGGCTGTAATGAAAAATGCATGCTGCATTGATTAACAAACCCTCTGCACATCTTGGATTCACCTGTAAAGTGGGTAGGTGTGGAAAAAGGTAAAGGTGGTCTTAAGGGTTACCACTGGTGACAGCAATTCCTTAACAGGAGGAGCTGAAGAGTTCAGTTGAGCGTGTAAATGATTGAAGGCAGTAGCTAAGCTCTCCAAAGACTTTTGTTGTTCCGTGATCCACTGGGCTAGGCCAGGGATGGCCTGCAAGGCTGTGAGCAGAGCTGAGCTCATGGAGTTAGCAATCTGTTGTGTTTGTGGCATTGTGGACCCTTGGTCGCTGTAGAGATGAATCCTCCCATGTGGAGGAGCACTGTGGGGAACCATTGCGATAGGCTGAACTCAGATAGCAGACACAGTATGGATACAGACTTTATTGTACTGCTGTATATAGATGATGAAGGCAGGAATGTAAGGCACTGATCCACAAAGTGCCAGTTGTTATGGTTAAATGTGTTTATGTGGATCCTTGGGTGCTGTGGGAGATGACCATGCCCACGGGGAGGAGCTCTGTGAGGAGCCACAGCACTGGGCTAAACTTGTAATCCACAAAACACAGTTAGTTCTTTATTAAACAGCTTGAAGAGAGCCACCAGATGTGGCAGTAGTGAGGCAGTCTAGTAGTTGCAGTCTCAGGGACCTCGGTAGTGGGAGCCCTTCTCTCCTTGATGATATCAGGACGTTCTGCAGCAGGTTTCCCAGCTACGAGATACCGTGAATGAGATATACTGAGAGTTAGAGTACTCACTAGGTGTTTGCTGTTGGTAAGCGATTCCACCAGGTATGTTGTAGAAGGTACAGGCACTGAGGCAGGGAGAGCAGGCCCTCGAGGAGCGTGTACCTGTTCCCTGTAAGGCACCTGAAATAAATCAGAGGGCCCCCGAGGAGCGGGTACCCAGGTCAGCATTTACCCCAAAGGGCAGAGGAAGAGCTTCCAGCGGCAGCACGGAAGCAGCATAGTAGCCTAGACAAGAACAAATTTGAGTCCTTGCTAACTCAATGAGCTAGCAAACTAGTGAAGGTAATATACCCAGATGGCGTGACGTCAGCATGAGTGTGATACAAAGACGTGGGTTGCGCGCGCGCACCCTAGTAGGTACCTGGGAGGAGCAATGGCAGGAAGCTGCACCATAGCCGTTCCGGGGACGTTGGAGAGGTCGGCTTGTAGACACTGTGGTAGCCATCTTTCCTAGGTAAGCAGGAGGAGCAGTGAATAAGGTGAGGCAAACGGGGCAAAGCTGTCTAGTACCGATGGATGCAACATTAACCCCCTTCAAAGTGCATCCACGCTGTTTCCTACCAGGTCTTAGTTTTTGAGGATGCAATTTATGGAAGTCCTGTAGCATCTCTTTATCCAGGATATTTGACATTTGTGTCCAAGAGTTTTCTTCAGGGCCATACCCTTCCCATGACAGGAGGTATTCCCATACTCTGCCTCATTTTCTTACATTGAGAACTGCGTCTACTTTGTATTCGATGTCTTCTTCTGCATCTATAGGTGTAACTTCAGGTATCTTGTTGGAGAACTCACTAAGGATCAATGGCTTCAATAGTGAGACGTGGAATGCATTGTGGATCTTTAAAGTAGATGGCAGCTTCACAGTGTAGGTGAGATTGCCCAGTCATCGGAGAATGGGAAATGGTCCATCGAAACAAGGAGCGAAGCAAGCTGAAGGAAGTTTAAGTCTTAAGTGCTTTGTGGATGTTGAAAAACAGAGACCATCTCGCTTATCTATGATTCAGGCACTGTGCGTGGCGGAGGTACTCCAGATTCTCATGATCTGTGAAGACCGTTACTTGATGTTGCGCTCCTTCGAGCCAAGGGCGCCATTCTTCGAATGCCATCTTTATAGCCAGAAGCTCTTTATCTCCTATTCTGTAATTTTTCTCTGCAGGAGAGAAGCAACAGGAGAAGAATGAACATGGTTGTGGAACCTTGGAGTCACCAGCCTGGCTTAATATGGCCCCTACACCAACGTCTGAGGCATCGACCTCCACGATGAAAGGCTTAGAGGGGTCTGGGTGTTGAAGACATGGCTTGCTTGAAAAGACATCTTTTAGTTTCTGGAATGCAGCTATAGCCTCTGGAGACCAATTAGCAACATTGGCTCCTTTCTTCATCATAGCTGTAAGCGGCACTGTAAGTGAAGAGTAGTTCTTGATGAAGGTCCTATAATAGTTGGTGAAACCTAAGAAGCATCTGAGAGATTTTAACCCGGTGGGTTGCGCCCATTTCTTAATAATCTCCAGCTTCTGTGGATCCATTTGAAAACCTTGATTGGAAACGATGTAGCCTAAGAAAGGTACTGATTAGGGATGTGCAGACCAAAAGTTTATGTTCATAAGTCACACCCCCAAGCTGGCCAAAAGTTCCTTTTGGGTCGAACGAGGGTCCCGGAGCAAACCCGCGGGGAATCACGTGACGCTGCATCACTCCGAAGTGGCGCCGACGTCACGTGCTCCTCGCAAAGGAGTTCAGAAATGTCGTCCTGACTCCTCGCTGGACCACCAGGGAGTTGTGGTAAGTCTTTGGGGGGGGGGGGATTAAGGAAGGTGAGGAGTTTAAATTTTTATTTTGAATCAACAATCGCGATTTCCAATGTATTCAACATAGCTATGTTGAATACGTTGGAAATCCGATCGTTTTCGCCTCATCACTTTTTTAAGTTAAAAAAAAAAAAAAGTAGCGTTTTACATTTAAGTTCAAAACGAATGCACACCCCTAGTACTGATTCCTTGTGAAATTCACATTTGGATAGCTTGGCGTAGAGATGGTTCTCACGGAGCCTCTGCAGTACTCTCTTAATATCCTCCAGATGAGTGGTCATGTCTTCAGAGAATATCAAGATGTCATCCAAGTAAATAACGACACACTTATAGAGGAGATCCTGGAAAATGTCGTTCATTAAATTTTGAAAGACAGCTGGGGTATTGCACAGGCCGAATGGCATCACTAGATATTCAAAGTGACCATCCCGAGTGTTGAAGGCTGTCTTCCACTCATCGCCAGCTCGAATGCGAAGTAAGTTGTAGGCTCCTTTCAGATCTAGCTTGGAGAAGATTTGAGCTCCTTGTAGTCTGTCGAATAACACTGAAATCAGAGGCAGGGGATAATGATCCTTTATTGTTATTTTGTTGAGGCACCTATAATCTATACATGGACGTAATGTTCCATCCTTTTTTCCCCACAAAGAAAAAGCCTGCACCAGCAGGGTACTTGGATGGTCATATGAAGCCTTTTTGGAGGTTTTCCTGAATATATTCGGACATGGCTTTATTCTCTGCCACAGACAGGGGGTACACCCTACCCTTGGGTGGATCCGTATTAGGCTTTAGATTAATAGCACAGTCATAAGGTCTGTGAGGCGGAAGTACATCTGCAGCTTCTTTTGAAAAGACATCTTGGAAAGATGCATATTGAGGTGGCAACCCCAGCATCACTGGGGTAGTAGGCATACAGGGTAACAGAGCTACCTTCATCAGGCATTTATCATGGCAGTCTGGACCCCATCTAGACAGTTCCAGTGTAGCCCTACTGAATTGAGGCATATGCTGCTGCAGCCAAGGTAATCACAGTACTATAGGGTGCATGGCCTTCTTTAAAACAAAGAAGGAGATGGTCTCAGAATGGAGGGCACTGCTCCGTAGACAAACTGGTTTGGTGCTTTGTGTTAATTCACCCGGTAAGGGCTCTCCATGGATGGATGAAAGAAGTAGTGGAGACTTCATAGTGGAAGTAGGGATCCGTAGCTGCTCCACTAATCGTTGTAGAATGAAATTGCCTCCTGCCCCAGAGTCCACTAGGGCAAGAGTCTGGTATTCTAAAGGTCCTCAGATCAAGGATACAGGAAGAGAGAGTGGAGGAGAAGGAGTGGTGAGACCTAAGAAGAGTCCTCCCGCAGGACTTAGGTCTGCCAGTTTCCCGGACATATAGGGCAATTTTGGACAACATGACAGGCTTTTCCACAGTACATACACAGCCCCAATTTCTTCCGCGTTCTTCTCTATTTTGAAGTCAGATGGCTGCGGCCTAACTGCATAGGTTCTTCTTCGCTGGCTACTGGGACCGAAGGAACAGGCCTGGGTGTGGACTTGACTCAAACTTCACTCAGAAAGGGTCTCCTGGGAGTCTTGGTCTCTTGAACCTTGCCGCGAAGTCGGCGATCGATCCTTGTTGCCAAATTCACTAGTTCAGTCAAGGTCTCAGGCATTTTACGAGCGGCGAGTTCAACTTTCAGATGAGAGTTCAGTCCTTCAAAGAAGAGGGTCTTCATGCATCTCGGGTCCCAGGATGATTCAGACGCCAGTGTCTTGAATTTGATAGCAAAGTCAGGTAGTGGTTTGTTCTAGGGATGTGAATCGTGTCCTCGATCGTCTTAACGATCGATTTCGGCTGGGAGGGGGAGGGAATCGTATTGTTGCCGTTTGGGGGGGTAAAATATCGTGAAAAATCGTGAAAAATCGTGAAAAATCTAAAAATCTAAAAATCGCAAAACCGGCACACTAAAACCCCCTAAAACCCACCCCCGACCCTTTAAATTAAATCCCCCACCCTCCCGAACCCCCCCAAATGAGTTAAATAACCTGCGGGTCCATCGGCGGTCCGGAACGGCAGTGGTCCGGAACGGGCTCCTGCTCCTGAATCTTGTTGTCTTCAGCCGGCGCCATTTTCCAAAATGGCGCCGAAAAATGGCGGCGGCCATAGACGAACACGATTGGACGGCAGGAGGTCCTTCCGGACCCCCCGCTGGACTTTTGGCAAGTCTCGTGGGGGTCAGGAGGCCCCCCACAAGCTGGCCAAAAGTTCCTGGAGGTCCAGCGGGGGTCAGGGAGCGATTTCCCGCCGCGAATCGTTTTCGTACGGAAAATGGCGCCGGCCATACGCGTATGGCCGGCGCCATTTTCCGTACGGAATATGGCGCCGGCAGGAGATCGACTGCAGGAGGTCGTTCAGCGAGGGTTCCGGCGCCTCGCTGAACCACCTCCTGCAGTCGATCTCCTGCCGGCGCCATTTTCCGTACGAAAACGATTCGCGGCGGGAAATCGCTCCCTGACCCCCGCTGGACCTCCAGGAACTTTTGGCCAGCTTGTGGGGGGCCTCATGACCCCCACGAGACTTGCCAAAAGTCCAGCGGGGGTCCGGAAGGACCTCCTGCCGTCCAATCGTGTTCGTCTATGGCCGCCGCCATTTTTCGGCGCCATTTTGGAAAATGGCGCCGGCTGAAGACAACCAGATTCAGGAGCAGGAGCCCGTTCCGGACCACTGCCGTTCCGGACCGCCGATGGACCCGCAGGTTATTTAACTCATTTGGGGGGGTTCGGGAGGGTGGGGGATTTAATTTAAAGGGTCGGGGGTGGGTTTTAGGGGGTTTTAGTGTGCCGGCTCACGATTCTAACGATTTATAACGATAAATCGTTAGAATCTCTATTGTATTGTGTTCCATAATGGTTTAAGACGATATTAAAATTATCGGACGATAATTTTAATCGTCCTAAAACGATTCACATCCCTAGTTTGTTCCCTTGCTTCAGGTGAATCAAAGAAGATCCTGCAATGGTATACTGGGCAGGATCATCGAAAACTGACTTAAACAGTTTGAGAAATCCTTCAAGGTCATGAAGGATTGGATCCTCATGCTCCCACAGCGAAGAGGCCCAAGACAATGCTCATCCATCTAGATACGACAGGATGTAGGTAGTCTTGGCATAGGCTGTGAGAAAGTGTCCAGGTTGTAATGCAAAGTGCATGCAGCACTGGTTAATGAAGTCTCTGCATCTCCATACTTCTCCCGAGAAGTGGGTGGGAGCTGCTAGAGGCACAGTAGTTTTCACCGTCAACTCAGACAGTTTAGCTTCTTTACCTGAGGTGGAAGGCGAGTTCATCTGTGTGTGCAGTACATTAAATGCAGCAGTCAGTCATTCCAGCACAGTCTGCTGTTCGGAGATCCACTGATCCAGGCCTGGAATGGCCTGCAACACTGTTAGCTGAGCCGGATCCATGGAGTTAGCAATCTGTTATGATAACGTGTATTTTGTGGATCCTTGAGTGCTGTGGAGATGACCATCCCCATGGGGAGGAGCCCCGTGAGGAGCCACAGCACTGGGCTAGACTCGTACACACAAAACACAGGATAGTTCTTTATTAGACAGCTTGAAGATCTCCACCAGAAGTGGCAATAGTGAGGCAGTCTGTGGTTGTAGTCTCATGGACCTCGGCAGAGGGAGCCCTTCACTCCTTGATGACAGCAGGAGGTTCTGCAGCAGGTCTCCCAGCGAGGAGATACTGTGGATGAGATAGACTGAGAGTTAGAGTACTCACTAGGTGTTAGCTGTTGGTATGCAATTCCACCAGGTATGTTGTAAAAGGTTTAGGCACTGAGACATGGAGAGCAGGCCCTCGAGGAACAGGTACCTGTTCCCTGTAAGGCACCTGAAATAAAGCAGAGGGCCCAAAAGGAGCAGGTACCCAGGTTAGCAGTTACCCTGAAGGGCAGAGAGAGAGCTTCCTGCAGCAGCACGGAAGCGTCAGAGTAGCGTAGACAGGAATGTATTTGTGTCCTTGCTAACTCAACGAGCTAGCAAAACTGTGAAGGTAATATACCCAGATGGCGTGACGTCAGCATGAGGGAAAGCCCTCGAGGTTCACGCCAAGGGTGGTACAAAGACGTGCATTGCGTGCACGTGTGCACTAGAGATGTGAATCGTGTCCTCGATCGTCTTAACGATCGATTTCGGCTGGGAGGGGGAGGGAATCGTATTGTTGCCGTTTGGGTGTGTAAACTATCGTGAAAAATCGTTAAAATCGTGAGCCAACCCCCTAAAACCGCGTATGGCCGGCGCCATTTTCCGTACGGAAAACGATTCGCGGCAAGAAATCGCTTCCTGAACCCCACTGGACTCCCAGAACTTTTGGCCAGCTTGGGGGGGCCTCCTGACCCCCACAAGACTTGCCAAAAGTCCAGCGGGGTCCAGAACGACCTCCTGCGTCGAATCGTTTTTGTCTATGGCCGCCACCATTTTGCGGCGGCCATTTTGCAAAATGGCGCCGGCTGGAGACAAAAGGATTCAATTGAGGGGGCCGTTCCGGACCGCCGCCGTTCTGGACCACCGCTGGATTCCCAGGTAATTTAAAGCATTTGGGGGGGGGGGGGGTTCGGGCGGGTGGGGGATTTAATTTAAAGGGTCGGGGTGGGTTTTAGGGGGTTTTAGTGTGCCGGTTTTCCTGCCCTCCCCCTTCCCCCGATTTACGATTTTTTAACGATAAATCGGGGGAATTGGTATTGTATCGTGGCCCTAACGATTTTTGACGATTTAAAATATATCGGACGATATTTTAAATCGTCAAAAAACGATTCACATCCCTAGTGTGCACCCTAG
Source organism: Rhinatrema bivittatum (assembly GCF_901001135.1). NCBI lineage: Eukaryota > Metazoa > Chordata > Amphibia > Gymnophiona > Rhinatrematidae > Rhinatrema > Rhinatrema bivittatum. The sequence goes on from NC_042615.1 coordinate 369,104,736, forward strand.
TAGATACCGGGGAGGAGCAATGGCGGGAGGCTGCACCATAGCCGTTCTGGGGACGCCAGAGAGGATGGCTTGTAGACGCAGCGGTAGCCATATTTCTCAGGTAAGTGGGAGGAGCCGTGAATAAGCTGTCCCTCAGCTTATTCACGGCTCCTCCCACTTACCTGAGAAATATCCTCGAAAGCTGTGCCTGCCTGTCCGACCAGACTTTACGTCCCTATAAGGGCTTGACCTCTATCCTTGAAAGCTGAGCCTGCCTGTCCATCCAGGCTTAAAAGGGCTTGACCTCTATCTTCTAATGCTGTGCCTGCCTGTCCATCCAGGCCTTACGTCCCTAAAAGGGTTTGACCTCTATCCTCGAGTGCTGTGCCACTGCCTGTCCATCCAGGCCTTATGTTCCTAAAAGGGCTTGACCTCTATCTGTCCCTACAAGGGTTTGACCTCTAATGCTGTGCCTGTTCTCCCCAGTATAGCCGGCCTATCTCTTAGTACCTGTTGACCCATGTTGAATCGCTGTTCACATGGCAGCCACCTCCACCTCCACATCGCCATGCTTTGAAGGCTCGTGCTCCACTTGTTGCATCTGTCAGTCATCGACGGCTTTGCCCCATTTCCCTAATGGGGCAAAGCCGTCGATGACTGACAGATGCAACAAGTGGAGCACGAGCCTTCAAAGCATGGCGATGTGGAGGTGGAGGTGGCTGCCATGTGAACAGCGATTCAACATGGGTCAACAGGTACTAAGAGATAGGCCGGCTATACTGGGGAGAGTTCCCTTTCCTTTGAGCAGGAAAGGGTTCCCCGGAATGGGTTGGCCCCTAGAGTGGAGCACGAGTCTTCAAAGCATGGTGAGGTGGAGCAGGGTGCCATGTGAACAGTGATTCAACATGGGTCAACCGGTACTAAGATATAGGCCGGCTACCCCGGAGAGAGTTCCCTTTCCTTTTAGCAGGAAAGGGATCCCTGGAATGGGTTGGCCCCTAGAATGGAGCACGAGCCTTCAAAGCGTGGCGATGTGGAGCAGGGTGCCATGTGAACAGCGGTTCAACATGGGTCAACAGGTACTAAGAGATAGGCCGGCTATACCCAGGGAGACCTTCCTTTCCTTTGAGCAGGAAAAGGCTCCTGGATGGACAGGCACAGCATTAGAGGTCAAGCCCTTGTAGGGACATAAGTCCTGGATGGACAGTCATAGCATTCGAGGATAGAGGTCAAGCCCTCGTAGGGACCTAAGGCATGGATGAACAGACACAGCATTAGAGGTGAAGAACTTTTAGGGACATGAGGCCTGGATGAACAGGCACAGCATTAGAGGTCAAACCCTTGTAGGGACAGATAGAGGTCAAGCCCTTTTAGGAACATAAGGCCTGGATGGACAGGCAGTGGCACAGTACTCGAGGATAGAGGTCAAACCCTTTTAGGGACGTAAGGCCTGGATGGACAGGCAGGCTCAGCTTTCAAGGATAGAGGTCAAGCCCTTATAGGGACGTAAAGTCTGGTCGGACAGGCAGGCAAAGCTTTCGAGGATAGAGGTCAACCCTCGTAGGGACGTAAAGCCTGGACAGACAGGTAGGCACAGCATTCGAGGATAGAGGTCAAGCCCTTGTAGGGACATAAGGCCTGGACGGACAGGCAGTGGCACAGCATTCAAGGATAGAGGTAAAGCCTGATAGAGACATAAAGCCTGGATGGACAGGCAGGCACAGCTTTCGAGGATAGAGGTCAAGCCCTCGTAGGGACGTAAATCCTGGACAGACAGGTAGGCACAGCATTAGAAGATAGAGGTCAAGCCTCCTAGGGACATAAAGCCTGGACGGACAGGCAGGCACAGCATTCGAGGATAGAGGTCAAGCCCTCATAGGGATGTAAGGCCTGGACGTACAGGCACAGCATTAGAGTTCAAGCCCTTGTAGGGATGTAAGGCTTGGATGGACAGGCAAGGCATAAGAGGTCAAGCTCTCGTAGTGACATAATGCCTGGACGGACAGGCACAGCATTCGAGGATAGAGGTCATGCCCTTGTAAGGACATAAGGCCTGGATGGACAGGCACAGCATTAGAGGTTAAGCCCTTTTAGGGACATAAGGCCTGGACTGGCAGGCACAGCATTCGAGGATAGAGGTCAAGCCCTCATAGGGACACCAGTTTTCTATAGTAATAGAAACATTACTGTTGGCACCTAAGAAAGATTTCGGAAACATGGCCCATATTATGAAGGTCATGAAAACTATTAAGCATATTGAGCAAGCTCCAAACATCTTAAGTCAGCTTTTTATGTTCTTACATACCAAATGTTGCAAAACAGGAAAAGAATATTCTGGAAAGAAGTGATACACAAACACATGAAACTCAAATTAGAAATACTAGAACTAAAGTCAGACAGGCACAGCATTTGAGGTCAGGCCCTTGTACAGACATACGGCCCGGACAGTGGACGGACGGCACAGCGTTTGATGTCAGGCCCTTTTAGGGACGTATGGCCTAAAGTGGACTCACAGGTACAGCGTTTGAGGTCAGGACCTTATAGAGACGTATGGCCTGGACAGTGGTTGGACAGGCCCAGCATTTGAGGTCAGGCTCTTGTAGGGACATAGAGCCTGGATAGTGGATGGACAGGCACAGCGTTTCAGGTCAGGCCCTTGTAGGGACATATGGCCTGGACAGTGGATGGACAGGCTCAGTGTTTCAGGTCAGGTATATGTGCTGATATTATCTGGACCATAGGAGGCAGTTGGAGCTGCTGCAAGGCTTTCAATTGCTTTTATTCATCTTGCCATTCACAGGGAAAATTTGAAAACCCAAGCAAAGGCAGGTTTATTTTCAAAAATACCAGCATTTCCATCATCTCTGGTGCCAACCTTGAGCGGTGAGGGTTCATGATATCCCCTGTCATTGAAAATACACGTTCACTGGGAACACTGGTTGGTGGACATGACAGATATCGCTGAGCCACTTTGGCTAGGTGTGACCAGACAGTGGACTTGTGTTCCCAATATGCTTGCAGATCTGTCTGCATGTCCTCTGTGGGCTCTGAGAGATACTGTGTCACTGACAGTTGTGCTGGTGTCTCCTTTGCTTGGGTGGGCTGAGAATCACTAATGCCAGCTGCTTTCTCTCTAGCCCGTAGCAGAACAGATGATTCTTTTTGGGCAACATGCCTTTGGCGTACTGAAGTGGAGGAGGAGGTGGTAGTAGCTGTCACTGACAGAGTGCTGCTCCTGCTTGGGCTAGCACAACTCTCTGAAGTGCCCGCCACTGTTTCCGCTTCTGCTTCATGCCTAATCTGTCTCTGCCTATGGCTCTGCTGATCATGGACTGTTGCTAACAGCAGTTCCTTCACAAATGAGAGACAAGGACTGTAGGGCTAGTTTCCCTTTCACACGGGGATCACAGACTGTGGCGAGCATGTATGTGTGGTCTTCTGTTAAAGGCCTTAATCTCTCTTGTACCTGCTTCTGCTAAATGTCCAGACAATGCAGCACCTCAGCTGTCATTCCCTTTTCCTGTTTAAAGCCCTCCAAATTTTCCTCCAGAAAATTAACTATAGGGATGATGTCACTGACATTTATGCTGGTGTCTCTTTACTTGGGTGGGCGGAGAGTTCTTCTTGCTAGCTGCTTTCATTCTAGCCCGTGCCAGAAGTTTTTAGGGGCAACATGGCTTTGGCATATTGAAGTGAAGGAGGAAGTAGTAGCTGTCACTGATAGAGTGCTACTCCTGCTTGGGCTTGCACTACTCTCTGAAGTACCCACTGTTTCCTCCTCTGCTTCATGCCTAATCTGTCTCTGCCTATGGCGCTCCTGTTCACAGACCTTTTCTACAGCAGGTTCTTCACAAATGTGAGACAATTGGACTGTAGGGCGAGTTTCCCTTTCACACTGGGATCACAGACTGTGGCGAGCATGTATGTGTCATATTTTGTTAAAGGTCCTAATCTCTCTTGCACCTGCTTCTGCAAAAGTTCCAGACAATGCTGCACCTCAGCTGTCATTCCCTCTACCTGTTTAAAGCCCTCCAAATTTTCCTCCAGGAGATGAACTATAGGGATATCAACCAAGGTGGCACTTCTGGAACTCAGATCCTCCATGACATCCTTGAAGGGCTGCAGGAGTTTTACCAGCTAACTCATGACTACCCAATCATGATGCCCTAGGGGACTCTGCACACCTATGTCCATTGAACCAGAAAGTTCATGAAGGGGTGTCTGCAGCTCCACTAAGCTCTGCAGGTTCATAAAGTTGGAATTCCACTGGGTGGCAATGTCTTGAATGAGACGCTTGTGAGGCATGTCCAAATCAATCTGCTTTTGTCGGAGAACCTGCCCGCTTTCACACTTCTGTGGAAGTGCACTGCTATGTTTCTGCACTTGTGTATTAATGTATGCAGGTTTCATTCTCTTGGTGACTGGACTCCAACCCCAGAACTGACTTCACTACCAGGTGCAGAGTATGTGCAAAACATCGGATGTTCTGAAAGCGCCCGTCGTATATTGCCTTAACCATGTTTGCACCATTGTCTGTGACAAAGAACCCTGCCTGAGGATGCCTGTCTCGCTGGTATAGCTGCCAGCCCACCAGCATCTGTCTGATGCATGCTAGAATATTGGCTGCGGTATGGGCCTCATCCATCAGGTGGGTGTGCAGTAAAGCCCACCTCCACCCTGATACTTGTTCACTAATAGAGCTGCTGCCTGCCCCTGCCTCAGCTAGGTCCCACCAGTGTGCTGTCAGGGAGAGGTAAGAGTATGCAGCATTCATGGTGGTCTAGATATCGCAGGTAAAATGCCCACTCCCCTCTGCCTTAGCTAGCAGCGCTTGGATGTGACTGTGACACTGGTTGTACAGACTGGGGATGACCTTTCTGCTAAATGTGGTTCTGGAGGGGACTTTGTAATTTGGAACTAAGACCTTCAGCAAATTCTTGAAACCAACATTCTCCACTATCTGCAAGGGCTGGTCATCAAGGGCAATCATTTCCCCAATGTTCCTGGTTACAACGTTTGAGGCTGCCTGCCTCCTACCACGGGATAGCGTTAATGCACACCACCCCATTTCCTCCATGGTGGGTTGTCACTTCTGTCACATGGCAGGGGGCTGCTTGCCTGTCATCTGACTGCTAGAAGGGGCTGAGGGTGTGGGGTGACTCTGCTCCCTTTCAACCACTTTATGCTGCCTGGAAAAAGGGGTCCCCTGACTGGTACTGCCACTATCCCCAGATAGCAGAACTGTTGTTGGGTGTTGCCTCTTCATATGATGCGTTATGCCAAAATTAGATAGATGTCCCATTTGCTTGCCTCTGCTAATAGCCCTGGCACAGTAATTACACTGAGCAAAATGCGGGATCTCCGTCACTTTAAAGTGGCTCCAGATTGCAGATTTCTTTTATGATCCCTTCTCTATAGCCTTTGCAGTGGATACTGGCACTGCAGCTGAAGTAGTGGGTGTACCCTGAGAAGCAATGCCAGGGGCATCAGTCACAGTCTATGCCTGCGCTGACTGCTCTTCCTCCTCAACATCATCAGTTTCATCTCTCCCCTGCTGCACTGAAGTGGAGGCTAATGCAGGACTAACTAATCCTCCTAAACCTTCTTCAGCTATTACTTCTTCCATTTTGATGATGAGAATCCCACACAAGATGATTCTTCATTGGAATCAGAAGCAAACAATGCCTGTGCTACATTGTCAAAGCTAAGTCGAGTCTGCTGTTGCACTGCTGCTTTTGGGTGTTGCCATTTTGTCTGCATGACTCAGCCTCCCCTTCCTTCACCTCCAAAATTACAGGGTCAGAAACAGGTGGTGGCGATGCATCATCTTTAAATTTCATTTTTTTCCAGATGGAATTGCCTGTCCCTTCAGAGATTTTAGATTGGAACAGGTCTTTTTAATTGTATTGGGGGACTGGCACTGCCTTTTGAAGTGCATCCTCTGCCAGTCCCAATCACTCAACCACGTCTAGCTTTCCCTGACATTATGGTTTTAATGTCACTGCCTACTAGGGATTTCAATTAAAAGAATTATTTCTAAAAGAGGCCCACTGGAGATTTGGCTTCAGAGAGCACCGCTGTCGCAATATATGTGAGTCTGTAAAAGTGCCTCCAGGCCCATGAATCTGTGCCTGGATGTACACTGAAACTGGGACCTCTGTATTGTGTACACAGCAAGCTTGTAACTACAAAAGAGGCTCACCGGGGATTTTGCTTCAAAGAGCACCGCTGTCCCAATATATGTGAGTCATCAAAACTTCCCCCTGGCCCACGAGGCTGTGCCTGGATGTACACTAAAAGTTGACCACTATATGTGCACGCACCAAGCTTGTAACTACAAGAGTCCCACTGGGGATTTGGCTTCAGAGAGCACCGCTGCCCCAATATATGTGAGTCTGCAAAACTGCCCCAGGCCCACAATGCTGTGCCTGGAATACAGTAAAAGTGGGACCATTGTATGTGCATGCACCAAGCTTGTAACTACAAAAGAGGCCCACTGGGGATTTGGCTTCAGAGAGCACTGTCCCAATATATGTGAGTCTGGAAAACTGCCCCCAGGCCCACGAGGCTGTGCCTGGAAGTATACTAAAAGTGGGACGATTGTATGTGCTATCATGAAGCTTGTAACTACAAAAGAAGCCCACTGGGGATTTGGCTTCCGAGAGCACCACTGTCCCAATATACGTGAGTCTACAAAACTGCCCAGTGCCCACTGATGCTTAGTGAGTGCCCTGTCTTCTTGGCTTAAAAGAGCACAAAGAGATAGCTTGAGTTCAATTAAAAAAACTGCAGTTAAATAAAAAGGATGGCTTGCTTGGCCCAGCAGCAAATACGAAGAAATATCTTTTTCAGTGGAAAATTCTATCAAATTAGCTAGCAATTGAATATATCTCCCACCCACAACACCCAAATCCTGCTAGCAGCTTCTCTCAGTGGCACAGACAGAGAGACCATCTCAGATAAAAAAAAAAAAAAGTGCGGTCAGAAAAGGTATGGCTAGCTGGCGGCAGCACTGCAGCAAAATTGGACAAATATTTTTTTCAATGGAAAATTCTATCAAAGTAGCTAGCAATTGAATACAGATTTGAGACACTCAGACTAGCTCTGATTTCATCCACCTCCCCAGGTCATCTCCCCAGACAATCTCCGCCAAGAAAGTGCATGGCACACCACGTGCTAAACGTATACATAGTGCTGCATCATCAGGAATAGCATCACAGAGCACTGAGTGAGAGCGGCGATTGGCTGCATTAGAAAAATGCTTACATTGCTTATCTCTGATAGGTTGCATTCTGGTCTCCTTGCCAACCTGTCTGACCCACTCTATGACAGGGCTGTGAGGTCACTTATGACTCACAGGAAAGGCCTGGTTTTTTTCTATCTCCTAATTCAAACGGCCACTAAGAAATCACTGCGAGTCAAAAGAATGAAACTAATATGTTGTATTCGTGGGGGATCATGATGCGTTTCGCGAACCCACGAGTACAACAAATAGGGGCTTATGCGTTATAGATTGCCAATGCGTTGAAAATGAATTCACATCCCTAACAGATACTACTCAGCTTTGGAATGCAATTTTACCACTAAGATTGGTGCTATTTTCTCCCTTCTGGAACAGAGATACAGGAAGCTATGCAACAATATCAGAATCAGGTCCCTGAGGATGAAATTTCGCTTTCTTGCCTTATGGCCTTTATCTATAGAAACATAGAAATGAAATATAGAAATGACGGCAGAAGAAGACCAAACGGCCCATCCAGTCTGCCCAGCAAGCTTCACATTTTTTTCTCATACTTATCTGTTTCTCTTAGCTCTTTGGTTCTATTTCTCTTCCACCCCCACCATGAATGTAGAGAGCAGTGATGGAGCTGCAACCAAGTGAAATATCAAGCTTGATTAGTTAGGGGTAGTAGGGGTAGTAACCGCCGCAATAAGCAAGCTACACCCATGTTTATTTGTTTTACCCAGACTGTGTTATTCAGCCCTTATTGGTTGTTTTTCTTCTCCCCTGCCGTTGAAGCAGGGAGCTATGCTGGATATGCGTGTAGTATCAGTTTTTCTTCTCCCCTGCCGTTGAAGCAGAGAGCTATGCTGGATATGCGTGAAGTATCAGTTTTTCTTCTCCCCTGCGGTTGAAGCAGGATATGCATTGAAAGTGAAGTATCAGGCTTATTTGGTTTGGGGTAGTAACCGCCGTAACAAGCCAGCTACTCCCCGCTTTGTGAGTGCGAATCCTTTTTTCTTCTCCCCTGCCGTTGAAGCAGAGAGCTATGCTGGATATGCGTGAAGTATCAGTTTTTCTTCTCCCTTGCCGTTGAAGCAGAGAGCTATGCTGGATATGCGTGAAGTATCAGTTTTTCTTCTCCCCTGCCGTTGAAGCAGAGAGCTATGCGTGAAGTATCAGTTTTTCTTCTCCCCTACCGTTGAAGCAGAGAGCTATGCTGGATATGCATTGAAAGTGAAGTATCAGGCTTATTTGGTTTGGGGTAGTAACCGCCGTAACAAGCCAGCTACTCCCCACTTTGTGAGTGCGAATCCTTTTTTTCCACATTTCCTCTTGCTGTTGTAGCTTAGAGTGATGTTGGAGTCACAGTAACCATGTGTATGTTTATTGAATAAGGGTATTATCTCCAGGCAGTAGCCGTCATTCTGGCGAGCCACCCACTCTTTATTGACGGCCTCTTGATTTTATGGATCCACAGTGTTTATCCCACGCCCCTTTGAAGTCCTTCACAGTTCTGGTCTTCACCACTTCCTTCGGAAGGGCATTCCAGGCATCCACCACCCTCTCCGTGAAGAAATACTTCCTGACATTGTCCCTTTGACATTGTCCCTTTTTTCCCCTACCTTTTATAAAAGTTTTTTGGGCTTATACATTTGCTACATATGCACATAGGTCATGACATTAATGAAATACAACACATTTCAAGCATCAATATATTCCTATTGCCTCTTACCCTATGACAAGCTCAACAATTGCACCCCTAAAACCTCATACACATACCTCCACCATGCCACTTCCCTACCCCCCAATATCCCTATGCATGCCCATACCCTATTGCATCTACCTACCTCTACTCCCTCTACCTATACCCGTTTTGCTCCCACCCATCCCTAACACCCATAATCACACTACTCCATTGACCCTATATGCACTGAACATCTCTACCCACACCCCCACCTCCCTATTTCCCCCACCTTCCACTAACAACACCTTCATTCACCTCCATTCACCTATTGCCTCCCACCCCCTACCCCTACCCACCTTTCTAGCTCCCACAAGGAACTTGCCCCTCAGGGTAGGAAGTTAGGCAATTATAATGGGCCTCCAGGTCCTTCCACACCTGCCTCATCACTACATTGTTTTCTGCTTACCCCCCCCCCCCTCAGATGAAAAAGAGGTGTGCCTCATCTCTCACCACCAAGGATGCCAAATTATAGATATCCCTGGTGGTAAAATTAAGCTACCTTGCTGGGGGGGGGGGGGGGGGTATCTTGCAATAAGCCTGTCCTGGAAGTACTGTAGATTTTTGCATGCCATGGAAAACCATTCCCCAGTACTTAAAGGTTTGCACTGGCTCCCAATCTCTTCCCAAGTTAAATTCAAAATTGCCATCTCTATTCATAACCATCTCTTTACTCTTAAATCTCCATGGATTAGTTCTATTTTAAGAATCCACACTCCAGCAGGAACACTCAGGACTTCTAGTCAGTTCCTAATAGATGTTCCACCTCTCAAAGCAGCTTGTCTAGTCTCCACATGCAAATGCTCATTTTTTGATACATGGATCCAATCTTTGGAACTCACTTCCCCTCTTTTTACATCTCATGCAAGATGCAAATTTATTTAAAAAGATACTGAAAAAACACATTTGATTAATGAAGCATTCCAATAGCCTCTCCCTACTGCTCTTCCTTCTGCCACCCCAGTCCTTTAATTTCACCACGTAGAATATTACCAATTTATTATGTTTTTGTTATTTGTTTGATGTGTTAAATTAGCTACTTTTATGAAAGTTTTGTTGTATCCCACCCTAAATATTGGAGGGGAGAGTACTAAATGTTTTTAAATAAATAAATACAAACATACAAATGTATTCATTTAGAAAGTCACTTATAGGCAAACACATTTGCACAAAAAGCTATCATATACATGTATCTTTTCTTTTGCATATATATGCATGCTGTATAATCCACTGAGATTTATAAATGCAGATTATTAAATATGAGTATACTTCAGTGCGGCCCAACTATGCGCGTATATAGGGCATCGTGGAGTTCATTGAAACGTATCCTCATTCAGTATAGTTTCTTTTTGCACCTAGAACAATATGAAAATGTCTTTGTGTGTAGAATGTCAGCTGCAAAAGAGCCCACAAGATTTGAAAGGAGATTGTAAGAAGAATGTTCTGCAGCAGGTCTATATTGAAATCTTATACATAGATACATAGAAAATGACGGCAGAAAAAGACCAACTGCCCCATCTAGTCTGCCCAGCAAGCTTCCAACACTTATTTTCCCATACTTATCTGTTTCACCGGTCTTGTTGGTAATTTATTCGAATTTCCTGCCACCCCCTGCCGTTGATGCAGAGAGTAATGCTGGAGTTATCTGTCTTTCCAGACTTTATTCAGTTATTGACTTTCTCTTTTGTGATTTTGATAAGTTTATCTCCTATACATATACCAGAACTTCCCAAATACAACTGTGCAACATTTTTTACATTTGAACAAGCAATAAAACAAAACATAATACTGTATATGGAACTGAAATGGGATGTGTGAAATTTACATAAATAACATAACCAATATATAGATGAGTTTGCAAGAGAAACATACAAATCAAGTACCATTAATACCATTATATTTAAGTTTCCAAATGCTATGATAAACCTGTTTACAATTATTATTCTCATTGATATATGTTTCATATTTACAAGTAACACAAACCATGCTCCACCAGTAATAAATGAAGCATTTTTTAATGAGGTGACTTTGGTCAAAAATAGACTCATCCATGCACATACACATATTACACAGAATCATTCTGAAATATTTAAGGTATTAATAACCTTAAATATTTCAGAAAAGTATGATTTGTTCATTTTCAAAGAGTTGATTTGTGTAAGGATCACCATAGCATATGGATTTCTGGTAGCACACACAAAAAATAGTTCAACTTGTTTGAAAACTTGAAATTTTGAAGGGTTAAAACATGTCATGGACTAATATCTCTCATAATCTGTTTACTCAGTTTTCACACGCATTTAGTGAGGCTGGTTGTAGAGATAAATATAACAAATAATGTCATGGGTGCTGAATAATGAATACAGGATAACTATTACACTCATAGGAAGGAATCTGTCACCTTTGCTATAAAACATAGGGTTAAATGTTCAGGACAAACACCACCTCAAACAAAAATGTGAGTGTGCAAGAAAAGACAGCGATACTGGCTGCAAGTAATGGTCTCAGAGAGAGTATTTACAGTGACTCTCAAAGGAATAAGATACGAAACAGTCCTTTCAAGAATTTGACCTCAGCAATCAAACATAAACCTGAAAAGGAATCCCTGCCATAACAAATGACCAATATATTATGTCATCCTATGAGATGGATCTAGCATTCTCTACTAAGAGAAGCTGAATTAAAAATAGATGTTAGAACAACTGGCCGAGAATTATTATATGTTCTGGCACTTTCTATACCATTTGATACCCTTGCTCACTTGAGATCTTTTCATGAGAATTATTACGCATACAAAAGGAATAAAAAAAAGCCCAAATAATGTCAGATGCAAAGTGCTAAAAACTGACTTGCATCAGTGAAGTAATTAAATTACATGGAATCACTTGAGCCCAACACTGAGCTCTTTCCAAAAGTGTGTATTGATGCCTCCATCTAAATTAGAAGTGAATGTGAATGGAATGAATCTCCAGTTAAATGGAATATGATTTTTTTTTCTTCAATTTGGCAGGTTCCTCCTGCTCCTTTGGGCCTGCAGCTCAGTTGAAACCCCCTCTGGGATCTTGATTCCATGAGCTTTCATTTGCAATCTTTCTCTCCCCCCAAAAAAATGCCTAGTTTGGTCATTGCAGTAACGGTCCTCATGCCAGGAGACATGCTCCAGGGCTCCTTCTGGAACTGTAATTATGGCTCTTCAATCTAGCCACTCGATATCACCCCTGAGTGATGACTATGATTCTCTCTCCACTGGGACATGTGAATATTGCCTCCACAGCATCCCCAGCCCCAGTCAACCTGCTGGGCATAAGAACAGTCCCAGGAATCAAACCAGGGATTTTCTGCCTGGCAGTGCACAGCACTACTAATGAGCCACCATTACTGGCCTGAAAGAGTATGATTTTAAACAAATATACTCCCAGAAGTAGTTCCAGAAATAGTATTGCAAAAACATATGTGCTTTGTCAGGAATCTCAAATGTTGAAATGGGTATGGGTCAAAGAGTGTGCCTTTTGACTATCTGCTAAAAAAGAAAAAAAAAAAATCTTCAAACCTTAAACTGATTTCTAAACCTGGATACTGTCGGGTGGCTAGCCATAAGATATGAAAACAGGTATGTTCACATTTAATGCATAACAGACAACAGTTCTCTTCACCTTCATTAACTTCAATAAAACCATATAAGAGCTTGCTCACAGTAAACCAGTCAGTCTTGTCCAGGTTAGAATATTCTTTCTGCCAATGCCTCAAAAGGTTCAGCAGGGTTACTTCACAGATACTCAAGGTTAAAGATCTTCCTCACCCTGAATTCATAACACGTCTCACAGCTCTCAAGTTGACTGGAACACTGGGATATCCCCGAAGATCCCTCATAAACTGCCAAAGGTCAATAAGAGTCCTCCAGGGCAGGATTGCAGGTCTGGCTGGAAGCAGGTTTATCAGCCTTACTTGGCTGCAAGTACAGAGATCTGCACTGTGGCTCATGGACAGAGCACAAGCCCTCCAACAGGACAAACCATACGGATGTATTTTTGCTAGAAGTGGCACAGACAATGTCGACGATGTTATCTATATTTCAAATCACTTTTAAAAAGAAATGATAAGTAAAAACTGATATTTTGTGTTCTTTTTTTTTCTATTGTTTTTAGGGCACATTATTTCAGAATAGCTCACACTGGGGCCGATGCAATGTGGGTGAAAACTGTGCTCTGAAATGCAGCACACGGTTTCTTAATGCACGGGTTATTTTTTTTTTATTTTAAGCTCCTGATGCAGTAAGCTAATAGTACACTAATGCACGTTCAGCACAGGCTGAACGTACATTTTAAACTCAGGGGAAGAGCGGAGTCTCTCAGCCATGACTTATGCACACAAAATATGATTTATACTCACAACAATTCATTTAGTGCAGTATGCATTTTTTTGTGTGCATAAGGCATGTTTATGAGCAGAAAACATGCTTTGGGAATATAAAGCATGTCTTTTTTTTTCTATTGTTTTTAGGGCACATTATTTCAGAATAGCTCACACTGGGGCCGATGCAATGTGGGTGAAAACTGTGCTCTGAAATGCAGCACACGGTTTCTTAATGCACGGGTTATTTTTTTTTTATTTTAAGCTCCTGATGCAGTAAGCTAATAGTACACTAATGTACGTTCAGCACAGGCTGAACGTACATTTTAAACTCAGGGGAAGAGCGGAGTCTCTCAGCCATGACTTATGCACACAAAATATGATTTATACTCACAACAATTCATTTAGTGCAGTATGCATTTTTTTGTGTGCATAAGGCATGTTTATGAGCAGAAAACATGCTTTGGGAATATAAAGCATGTCTTCTTCACATAAATCCCTGACTATCTATAAGTCCTGTAACCCATCTTCTACCCATAGACTGACACTAGCTCTGGAAACTTTACTCCACCACTGACCAGGAATAACATTTCCAGCACTATGAAAACCTCAATTAAGCCAATACACCTATCTGCATTAGGAGGTAATAGCTGTGTGAAATTCCTTGCTGCACTGGGATTGCATGCCCATCTGCAGGTAAAAGTGTGTACTCTGCTTACCGCACCTTATCAAGTTTAAATGCAGCATATATTCTAACAATCTTTAAAAGCCCATTTATTTGCTTAAAACCCAGTTTTATGTAAAACCCACAGAATAGCATCCAAATATCATTCTTTTTATGACAAGTGATATTAGGAAATTCTGATTTTTGGTCTCTGTTTGCCAACTCAGGACCAGAACTACCTGGCATAAAATGACCACTAAATCATTTACTCAAAGGGACGTTGTGTTTATTGTCTTGGAGACAATTTGTATATGTGATATTTTTTAATAACTTGAATGTTCTTAGTTTGTATTACTCTCTATTCCTATGTTCTCACCTCAGTAAACATTTAGGTCTCAGTTCATTCAATCCTGGTCCCAGGCAGGAAGCTTTTTTTTGTGTGTGTGTTACTGTTAACTATTCTGATAGTTTTGCTATTGGTGTGGTATATAAATTTTTAAATGAATACAAGCTGTGGAAAAAACTAATTAGGCTGGAAAATAGAAATATAGCTGGAGTAGAGGCTGCACAGGAGACCTATGAGTATGCAAAGAACAATAATAGGAAGTGTTTACGCAGGTAAACCGGGGGTAGATATTCAAAGTTGGTTATGTAAGTAACTTAGACCTAGATTCATCAAATCACTATAAATATCATGTAAATAGCGCTCGCAATAAAAAAAGAGCGTGGTTAGGCAAAGTTGCTGCCTGCCGTATCGCATAGGTAAATACCGCATGCGGCATTGCGTCAGCACTCACGGGGTTGCATCAGCGCGTTACATGTTGTATCACCATGCAGTGCGTAGCATCACTGTGTGCCACCTCATTTGATGCGGCTCGAGTTAGTTAGCGCGTGGTGCATTATTTTTTCCAGGTTATATATCTAGGCTTCTTGCAGCTGCCTGTTTGAGGGTGTGTTAAGGTATGGGTTAGAGGAGAGGAGGTGAGTAGTGGTCAGTGGATTAAGAGTTAGTTGGCATTGCGATTTCTGAGTGTGTTGTCCTGTCCTTTACTGCTTTTCATTCTGTTTATCTTTATCTTCATCTTTTGTCTATTTGTGTGTGTGAAAGTTTTTGTTCGTCATGTTTGTCAGTTTGTCATTTTTCTGTGGAGGAGTGAGGATATGAGTGGAGGAGTGAAGGAGTGGAGGAGAGAGGAGGTGAGTGGAGGAGTGAGGAGATGTGTGGAGGAGGGGAGGAGTGAGGAGGTCTGTAGAGGAGGAGTGCAGAGGAGAATGGAGGTTGTGGAGAAGATGAAGCTTGAGAGGCGTGGGGAGAGAGGGCAGGCATGAGGCGAGGAAGGGGAGAAGGGAGAAGAGAAAATGGGAGGATGAGGGCAGGAGTTCTAGGGGAAGGAAGAGTAGGACTAGGGACAGGAACAGGGGCAGAGAGAGGCAGGAGAGAAGGGATAGGAGGAGGTGGGAGGGGAAGGGGGAAGGGGGAAGGGAATAAGTATGCTAGGATGGATGGAGGAGGACAACAACAGGCTAGGGATAGAGAGAGAGGGCAGAGAGGAATGGAGTTGGCAGGGCAAGGGCAGGGATGGAGGGGAGAAGGGAGGGGAGAGGGGAGAGGAGAGGGAAGTAGAAGGGAAAGGGAAGAACCTCACCAGAAGTGAAAGTGGCACCTCTTTCTGGCAGCCAGGCAGCACAATGCCCTTATCTCAGGGCTTTCAAGTTTAGCATGCAAGAGAATGACATGGTCATTGCAGGGGTCTTGCACCATTATGTCATGGTCCTTGGCAACTGGGCAGCCAAGAGCTCTAAGGCAGCCAACGGCCAGATATGGTGTAACATAGCCCAGGGAATTAGAACCCGCAGTGGAGTCCAACAAACTGTGGAGCAGGTGGTGCACAGGTACCGGGACATCAAGGCACAGCTGAAAACCAAAGTGATGACGAGAAATAAATATCAAAGGTGGACTGGAGGAGGAGTACCTTGTCCCTTTGTCCTCACCACTATGAAGGAATGACTCGTGCAAAGGCTGGGACCAGATGTCTTTGAGGGCATGGCTGAGTGGCTGGACACCAAGCTGGTAAGTTCATGCAATCTGTAAATGGGCAGGCAGCTATGGGTGTACACATCATTTAGCATAAGAAGCTCACAATCAGGCCGCTGGAGCGCACTGTTAACCTGCGTTTGGACGTGCGTTTTCGACTCGCTAGCTTTACCCCTTATTCAGTAAGAGGTAATAGCCCGTTGAAAACGCGCGTCCACCCCCCCCCCCCCCCCAAAACTAATAGCACCCGCAACATGCAAATGCATGTTGATGGCCCTATTAGTTATTCCCGTGCAATTCAATAAGTAAAATGTGCAGCTAAGCTTCACATTTTACTTTCAGAAATTAGCGCCTACCCAAAGGTAAGCATTAATTTCTACGGCACTGGGAAAGTGCACAGAAAAGCAGTAAAAACTGCTTTTCTGTGCACCCTCCGACTTAATATCATGGCGATATTAAGTCGGAGGTCCCAAAAGTTAAAAATAATCAAAAATTAAAAAAAAAAAATGTAATCGGCCGTGGCTCGCAGGTTGAAAACCGGACGCTCAATTTTGCCAGCGTCCGGTTTCCGAACCCATGGCTGTTGGTGGGTTTGAGAACAGACACCGGCAAAATTGAGTGTCGGCTGTCAAACTTGCTGACAGCCGCCGCTCCTGTCCAAAAAGAGGTGCTAGGGACGCGCTAGTGTCCCTAGCGCCTCTTTTTACCACAGATCCTAATTTGAATAATTTTTTTTCTGAATCGCGCGTACAGGAGAGTGGCCTGTGTGCATGCCGGGAGAGCGGATGCTCGCTTGCTCTCCCGAGACTTTTACTGTAACGGCCTGAATATTAAGAAGCAAAGTGCACCTCTGATCTCAAATGAAAAAAGGATACTTGCTGCCATTAGTACATATGTCTTATGTTTTTTTTCCACAGCTCTCGCTCATAAAAAGCTGGTCTCACCAGGAAGCCCCAGGGACAAGCCAGCAAGCTCCAGGGACCAGCAGCACACCACCCCTTTTGCACAGGCCCTTCTTCATAGATACCCAGACCCAGGTCAGCAAGGAGGAGCAGCAGTAGCACGCACAAGCTCCAGAGGCATTGCCAATGCTGGAGTCCCTGGGTACACCCAGCCCACTAAAAGTGTCCCTCACCCTTTCTGGTTTCATGAAGGAATAGAGCCTTGAATGGGAACCTATATAATCAGCACAAGCTTGAGCCAGCATACCACAGTGCCAGCCTGAAGCACCATGCCCTTGGTAGGAATATCCCACAAGCCCGGTAATGCCAAATTTGGAGGCTCAAATTCCTGCACCGGCACCAGCACTGGCACCAGCACCAGGTCCTGCACCAGGACCAACATCCCCACCATCAACAAATGAGTCCATGCATGAACTGCTGGACCAGCTAAAAAAGAGGCATGGGGTACACCTCAGACACATATGGGCAGAGCTACTACACCTCAGGTGGGCTGTCAACAGGAAAAATCAGATTCTCCAAGATCAAACATCTGGCAACACACAGAATGTGAACACGCTGGTTGCCGCAGTGAACAGCATGACCAATGTTCTGATGCAGATCCTGAAAAGGATACCCGAGCTGCTGTCAGTCTTTCCCAGCATCACTGGAGTCCACACCCCACAGGATGACAGATGCCAAAGGGGTAGGCCCCCAAAATCCATGCCCCCCCCCCCCCAAGTGGAAAACCATGACGTAGCAAAGGGCCATGAAGTCCGGAAACACCTGGCCTCTTAGGCCAAAGAACAAGAGTTGTAGGACAAGCCTAGACAGGCCTCTGTACAGAGTTCCTGTGCCATCTAGATGGAAGAAGCCTGCTGGGTCTGTCCTCACTACAGAGTCCCTGTGCCATCTAGGTGGAAGAAACCTACTGGCCCTGTCCTCATTACAGAGTTCCTGTGCCATCTAGATGGAAGAAGCCTGCTGGGCCCATCCTCATTACAGAGTTCTTGTGCCAGCATGCAGAAGGGATAGTCTAGTGTCAGCCATTGTGGTCCAGCAGCCTAATTGTAAATCTGCTGCTGCCTCCATGTTGCTGGTGTCTCATCTCATCTAAGCTCCTGCTGCTGCTGCTGCTGCTGCTGCCTCCATGCTGCTGGTGTCTCATCTCATCTGCTGCTGCTGCTACCATGCTGCTGGGTCTCCTCCTGCGCTTCCTGCCTCTATGCTGCAGTCTTTGGACTTGGTTCTACTGCCTCCATACTGCACTCTTTGATCCTGGATCACCTTTCTCCATGCTGAACTCTGCTGCCTTGGCCCTTACGCTGTCCCCTTGAGTGCACTCTTTCAACATTTTTGGGCCTTTACTTGAACTCTGCTGCCTTGGACCTTCCAATGTCCCCTTGAATGCACTGTTTCAACATGGACTGTCTGGGGCCTTTGCCTAGCCATTACATAGCAAGGATGCTATCAGCTACAAAAATAAAGATGTACTGTAGCTATTGGGGGTTGCCACTTACACTTTCAATGTTCTTAGTTGTAATCATGATTGTGCCAAAAGGATAAGAGTATAAGCCCTTATATGTAATGATGCCATTTCATATAATATATGTACAGGTCTACACAGAATGTGATGTTTATGAAATGTACAATGGTTTATGCTGTTTGATATATTGTCCTTGGATAATGTGATTATTACCTAAGACATTGACTTTATTCCAAACAGTAGAGTATATGTCATTGCTAATAAAGTGGTCACTGGTTTGAAAATGACACTTCTTAGTTGACTCCTTTAATTGGGTGGTTATTGTTTTAATGGTTCACTAGGTACAAGTTTTTCCCTCCACATAATCTTGCATGCTAGATTGCCCTTGCATATTATAACTTGCCACTTATCTAGCAGGCAAGACCATAAGGCCTAGACCATACAATTGAACACATACTGAATTCTCCATAGGAAGACAGCAAGAGGTAAAGAAGAAGCTTATTATTGGGGATTTTCAGTATTTGCTCTTGTTGCCTTCTTCACATTGCCCAGTAGCTAACTGGTGCACACTGTATATTGTGTACATGTAGAGCTTATGTGGTGTTAAGGGGAAGTTAGTCATCATCTCACAAGATGTGATCTTTGGTCCCCTTACTTGCTGAATATTTGAACAGAGTGTGAGCTGCTGTGTGACAACTAGGGAGGATGAGTGAGGGAGTAGTGTCATGTGGAGAATGTCCACAGGCGAAGAGCACAGGGCCTAGAGGGCTGCTGCTGCTTGGGCCAGGCAGACTTCCACAGACTGTCTGCCACCCCTGTACTGGGATGCCATGGGGATCTCTTTAATACGTGTAAGGTTTCATCCATATCCCGAAGGCAGCCCACGTTTAAATCTCTTTCTATCTGGTAAAATACATAACATCTCAGGCAGAAAATTCCAGAGTTTTGGTCCTGCTCTGGAGAACATTTGGTCTCTTATTTGCTTCAGATGTGTGCTCCGTATTGTGGGAATAGTCAACAGTCCTTTATTTTGAGATCTTAGTGTTCACTCAAGATTATAAGATTGTAGTATTACTCCTAACAAGCTGGTGTTATTGGAATGGATGAATTTGAATATTATCATTAACACTTTATAGTAGATTTTGGATTGTACTGGTAACTAATCCAGTGACATCAGTGAGGGTGCAATGTGTTCATGTTTCCTAGATCCTAATAACAGTCTTGCCACAACATTTTCTAATAATTGTAGTGATTTTAAGTGACTAGGTGGAAGACCAAGTAGTAATGAGTTATAGTAGTCAAGGTTTGAGAAGATTAGAGTTTGCAATACAGTGCGGAAGTCCTGAAAAGTTAATAATGGTTTCAACCAATGCAGTATAAACAACTTGACGTCATCTGTCTTAATTAATTTACTATGTGTATTTTCAGTATGAGGTTCTCATTAGTTGTACACCTAAATCCCATACTTGAATTAAGGGATTAATATGAAAATTATCCAGGTCTAGGGCAGGTGGTTTAATTCTTGATGAGTTTCCATTCAGCCAAATGATTTCAGTCTTTTTAGGGTTTAATGTCGGCCCCTGTGACATAGTGAGGGCAAAGGCTATCAGCACCATTTTGAATACTGGCAACCGATGGCCCGAGTGCAGGAGGTCGCTCCCGGACCCCCGCTGGACTTTTGTCAAGTCTTGTGGGGGTCAGGACGTCCCCAAAGTCTTGCCAAAAGTTCCTGGTGGTCCAGCGGGAGTCCGGGAGCAATCTCCTGCACTCGGGCCGTCGGCTGCCAGTAATCAAAATGGCGCCGATAGCCTTTGCCCTTACTATGTCACAGAGGCTACCGGTACCATTGGTCAGCCCCTGTCACAGGGTAGGAGCACAAGATGGCACTGGCCATCCATTGCTCCTACCATGTGACACGGGCTGACCAATGGCACCGGTAGCCCCTGTGACTTAGTAGGTCAAAGGCTATCGGCACCATTTTGAAACCGGCAGCCGAGGGTGTGAGTGCAGGAGATGGCTCCCGGACCCCCCGCTGGACCACTATGGAGTTTTGGTAAGTCTTGGGGGGGTCAGGAGGGTGGGGGTTGTAGTTAATTTAATTTTAGCTAGGAAACGAATACAAATTTACGTAAAAACGTGTCGGGGGCCCCCCTTGCCGAATGCAACATATCTGCCCCCCAAAGAATACGAATACCGAATGCAACATATGGCGTCCCTCTGCATATCCCTATTATGGGGCATATTTTTAATATTACGTGCGGGGGGTACATTAGTGCGCGCTACTCGGTGCGCACAAATGTACACCCGATTTATAACATGCGCGCACTGCCGCGCACATGTTATGAAATCCAGGGTCAGCGTGCACAAGGGGGTGCACTCTTGTGCACCTTGCACGCGCCGAGCCCTAGGGGAGGCCCGATAGCTTTCCCCGTTCCCTCTAAGGCCACTCCGAAATTGGAGCGGCCTTGGAGGGAACTTTTTTTTTGGTCCCCCCTACCTTTTCCTCCCTTCCCCTATCTAACCCACCCCCCAGCCCTACCTAAATCCCCCACCTACCTTATTTCGTTGAGTTATGCCTGGCATGGCCAGGCCCCGACACAGGCTGCTGTGTCAGGGCACTCGGCCACGCCCACAGATATGCCACGGACTGCAGCCCCGCCCACGGCCCCACCCCTGGACTGCCCCTTTTTCAAAGCCCCGAGACATACACGCGTCCCGGGGCTTGCGTGCACCGCCGAGCCTATGCAAAATAGGCTCGGCACAGGCAGGGGTAGGTTTTCGGGGGTTACACCCGTATCTTACGCGCGTAACCCTTTGAAAATGTACCCCATAAAGTATTAATCTCCAGGTAGTAGCTGTCTTTCCCGCAAGCCACCCCCTATTCATTGTTGATATCCTGAAAACCTGACTGGTTCAAAGCACTTAGGGCCAGATTTTATATCATGCGTGCGGGCATAGATTTGTTTGCGCAACCTGGCGCGAACAAATCTATGCTCGATTTTATAACATGCGCGCACAGCCACACGCATGATATAAAATCCAGGGTCGGCGCGCGCAAGGGGATGCACAATTGTGCAACTTGCGCGCGCCTATCTGAGCAGCCTTCCTCCATTCCCTCCGAGGCCGCTCCAATATCGGAGCGGCCTTGGAGGGAACTTTCCTTCCGCCCCTGCATCTTCCCCTCCTTTTCCCTATCTAACCCGCCCTCCAGCCCTAACTAAAACCCCCCCTGACCTTTATTGGAGAAGTTACGCCTGCCTCCAGGCAGGCGTAACTAGCGAACGCCGGCTCTCCAACTTCCAGCCCTGTGGCTGTTCCGGAGGCCTCGGTACTGCCCCCGGAACGCCCCCAGGACGGCACCCCGCCCACGGCCCCACCACTGGAACGCCCATTTTTTCAAGCCCCGGGACTTACGCACATCCTGGGGCTTGCGCGTGCCACCAAGCCTATGCAAGATAGGCTCGGCGCACACAGGGGAAGGCAGAGGTAGTTTTTTGGGGGTTGCGCGCATATCTTACGTGCGCAACCCTTTGAAAATCTACCCCTATGGCTTTAGGAAGGCAGAGTGGGTAAGGACAGATGTTTTTATTGGGCCAGAAGGGCCTGCTAGGTATGTCCCTTAGAATTCCTCTTTTTATCAAATGCAATAATTGCTGCAATAATACTCACGATCTGTGATATCGTCCATGATAAATCCTTTTTTCACTGTACAGCAAAAAAATAGGTGTAGTTATTTCCCACGTTTAATCCCATGATAGTGTGCACTGCTGTATCACATGCTGTGCTAGCACACCATCATTTCCATTTATGCCGCCTAAATTACTCCCACTCGAATACTAATTTTTTATTTGCATACACATTTTGCAATGTGGTATTTATTGCGCACGTTAGGTCCTAACGCAATTTGATAAATGACCTTGTCAGTCGGTTAGAACTTTTCCGTCTAAGTTATGATGTATATTCAGTGGCACAGAAAAGCCACTGAATATATGTGTCTACTGGCTAAGTGTAGATCTATTTATGGGGCATCTAAATTTACATGGAAACTTATGCAACTAACTCCGAATCAGTAAGTTATATAGCTAACTCACTCCACCCCTGATCTGCCCAGTACATGCCTACTTTTTGTGCATATAACTTTTAGCCACATTAGGGAATTATACGGCTAAGCAGCAGCCACTGAACATAGGCTCATATTCACTGGCTGCTATTTAGCCATATGAGTTCCGCTTATCTGGCTAAATTGCACTGAACAAACTTTGAATATTGGGCCCCTTGTGTTTAGCTACATAAAAGTGCTGTTTGAATATTGTCTTCCTAATGATGAGTAAAAGTATACAAAGTCTGCAGGGAATTTTCCTTTGAAAATGAGCTTGCAGGTCTGCAGGTACAAAGTACCTGTGGACCTAAAACCTCTTATTGCAGTTTGATAATTGTCCCCCATATTGATGCATTGTGTTTCCATCCTTCTTTGAGTTGTTTCTGTCTGCCTCAGTTCCCAATGCATGATCTTCAATATAGACCAGGGAGCCTGACTTCAGTGCCGGGAAAAATAGTGGAAACTATTCTCAAGATCAAAATCGTATAGCATATAGAAAGACATGATTTAATGGAACATAGTCAAAATGGATTTAACTAAGGGAAGTCTTGCCTAACAAATCTGCTTCATTTTTTTGAAGGGGTTAATAAACATGTCGATAAAGGTGAACCGGTAGATGTAGTGTATTTGGATTTTCAGAAGGCGTTTGACAAAGTCCCTCATGAGAGGCTTCTACGAAAACTAAAAAGTCATGGGCTAGGATGCGATGTCCTTTCGTAGATTACAAGCTGGTTAAAAGACAGGAAACAGAGAGTAGGATTAAATGGTCAATTTTCTCAGTGGAAAAGGGTAAACAGTGGAGTGCCTCAGGGATCTGTACTTGGACCGGTGCTTTTCAATATATATATAAATGATCTGGAAAGGAATACGACGAGTGAGGTTATCAAATTTGCGGATGATACAAAATTATTCAGAGTATTTAAATCACAAGCAGATTGTGATACATTACAGGAGGACCTTGCAAGACTTGAAGATTGGGCATCCAAATGGCAGATGAAATTTAATGTGGACAAGTGCAAGGTGTTGCATATAGGGAAAAGTAACCATTGCTGTAGTTACACGATGTTAGGTTCCATATTAGGAGCTACCACCCAGAAAAAGATCTAGGCATCATAGTGGATAATACTTTAAAATCGTCAGCTCAGTGTGCTGCAGCAGTCAAAAAAGCAAATAGAATGTTAGGAATTATTAAGAAGGGAATGCTTAATAGAACGGAAATGTCATAATGCTTCTATATCGCTCCATGGTGAGACCACACCTTGAATACTGTGTACAATCCTGGTCGCCGCATCTCAAAAAAGATATAGTTGCAATGGAGAAGGTACAAAGAAGGGCAACCAAAATGATAAAGGGGATGGAAGAGCTCCCCTATGAGGAAAGGCTGAAGAGGTTAAGGCTGTTCAGCTTGGAGAAGAGACGGCTGAGGGGGGATATGATAGAGGTCTTTAAGATCATGAGAGGTCTTGAACGAGTAGATGTGACTCAGTTATTTTCACTTTTGAATAATAGAAGGACTAGGGGGCATTTCATGAAGTTAGCAAGTAGCACATATAAGACTAATCGGAGAAAATTCTTTTTCACTCAACGCACAATAAAGCTCTGGAATTTGTTGCCAGAAGATGTGGTTAGTGCAGTTAGTGTAGCTGGGTTCAAAAAAGGTTTGGATAAGTTCTTGGAGGAGAGGTCCATTAATGGCTGTTAATCAATTTTACTTAGGGAATAGCCACTGCTATTAATTGCATCAGTAGCATGGGATCTTCTTAGTGTTTGGGTAATTGCCAGGTTCTTGTGGCCTGGTTTTGGCCTCTGTTGGAAACAGGATGCTGGGCTTGATGGACCCTTGATCTGACCCAGCATGGTAATTTCTTATGTTCTTATGTTCTTATATTTTAGAACACGCAAATTCTCTTAGCTGATGTCATTCATATGAATGTAAGAAATGCAGGGGTGGTTCTACCCTTAGGCAAGGTGAGTTGTCTGCATCAGCTGATAAAAGTTTGGGAGTGGCATAATGTGCCCCCCCCCCCCCCACCACCACCAAAAAAGAACACTGCTTTAGCAGCTTCCTCACCTTGCTGAAGAGCAAGGCTGGTGAAACTGTGGCAGATCCTATCCCACCATGGCTCAAATAGCAAGGCCTGGTGAGCCCATCTTAATGCATCCAAAGTGTGATGCTCAGTGTGATCATAGAGAATTCATTTTGCTTTATCCCAAAAAGAGAGGAGGAAATCCTAAGAGAATGTGTGTGTGTGTGTGTGTGTGTGTGTGTGTGTGTGTGTTTGTGCAAGAGAGAGTGAGAACTTGTGTGTGAAAAATAGAATGTGAATGTGCCTGAATGCATGTGTGTGTGTTTCTGTGTTAGAGAGTGTGTGTGTGTATATGTGTGAAGGACAGAGAGCCCATGTAGTGAGAGAGAGGGAATGTGTAGTGTATAAGAGCATAGGTGTGTGTGTAAGTGTGCGTATAAGAGATAGGTTAAGGTTTTTCAACCTCCTTCCCCAATCCACTTATTTTTTCCTGTGTGTTTAAGCAAAGTTAATTTTCCACTGATTTTTTTTATATGAACATTGAAATTCCCAAGAAAATAAAATAAAAACTGAAAATGAAGGTTCCTAAAATATGCCTAATACCATATGGGCTCCAAATGTGTTGTGATATTTTTATTTCAGATGTCTGTGACTGTCCTTTTTTATGTAAATCTATTATAAATGCGCAGTTTTTAATTGTGTGGTGAGGGCTGGGAAGGAGAGGATGCAAGATTGTAAAGTTCACCTACCTTTGCACTGACCTGAAGAGAGTCCGCCACACACTGGCCCCCTCCATTTAACCATCTCCCATTTCTCCAGGAGACAAAAAATGGGGAAATGTGGGAGGAAGGCTGTAGGGCTCCTGGTAGTCTAGCAGGGTTGCCAGATTCCTAGGAATACTATCAGTGACACTCTATCTGCCAATCCTCTAGGAGCTCTGTCCCCTCCCACACACACACACACACTTTCCCCATTCTGCAGCATTTCAAGTCACTGAAAAGGCCTGTCTCCAAAGGGACTCTCCCCCTCCCCCCACCTCGGCTCTCTTTTGACTTGACCTTGCAGTGGAGGGATGTGGAAGCACTAACTCATCCCTAGCTTCAGGCAGAAGATTGGCTAGAACCACCCCTGAAGAAATGCCATACTGGATCAGAACGATAGTCCATCAATCTTAGCATTCAATCTCCAAAAGTAGCTAATTTGGGGCTGGATTCATCATTCCTTGTGGAATGATGAATCCTGTGAAAAAGGGGGCGGGGTGAAGGGGGGGCGGTCCTGCGAAAGGCCGCAGCCATTCACACCGCAGCGGTGCGATTTGCCCGCTGCGATGCGGCCGGCTGAAGCCTTTCGTGCAAATAGCGCCACCGTAAAAAGTGATGATATTTGCCGCGCTACTGCCGGTGATAATGTTTCTCATGTTATCGCTGGCAGCGGTGCTGCGGCCGACTCCTCTCCCTCCCCGCCCCAACTCCGCCTCTCCAGCTTTTTTGCATCCTATCGCACGCGAAAAGGCTCTTTTTGCGTGTGATAGGGGTTTATTGCGTGCCTTAGGACCTAACCACGTGATAAACGTTTAGAAAATAACCCCCTTGAGTTGCTTAGAAGAAATACCTAACAGACCCTGATAGGGAGATCCATTCACTTCTTGCTACTGTCAGTAATGCATTGTGTTCACTAGGTCTGTCTGGCTAATTGTTTTTTATTGAACTGTCTTCCACTAACTTTTCCAAAGCTTGTTTAAACCCAGCAACACTATTAACCACATCCTCTGACAATAAATTCCACAGCTTAACTGTGCATAGACTGAAAAAGATAGTTTCTTAAATTTGCTTTAAAATCCTCTACCAGCTAATTCCATGAAGTTTCTACCAGTCATTGTACTATTTAAAAGGGCTATCATTTCACATTTACTTACTTCATACTATTCATGATTTCATCAATTTCTATCATATCTCCTTGTAATTATTTCTTCTCCAAGCTGGAGAGCCCTAACCATTCAAATCTTTCTTCATAATTGATCTATTCCCAATGTCATTTTTGTTGCTCTGCTGTGTACCCTTTCAAGTTTTTGTTCCATATTTTTTTTAATTGGGTAACAAGAAATGCATATAGAACTCAATATGTGATCACACCATGGATTTGTATTGAGAAATTATGACAGTCTCAGTTTTATTTTCTATTCTTTTCCAAATTCCTATCATTTAAATGCTTTGAGACATTCAGTTTGTCCATTTCAACTCTGAAAGCTGGATTTTAATGCAGTGTTCCATACAAGGTTTATTGATAAGGAAGGTAATGCATTCAAGATTAAAGTCTGCATGACCAGTAACTTCATCTGCTATTTTCTGATGAGTTTTACCATGCCATAGATAAGAGCATTCCTTTTGCTAATATATCATTATATACTACTAGATTGAGCATTTTTATCTGCAAAGAAAAACATAAAAAAAGACTTTCAAGAAATTTATCTGATTAGACCTATTTACAAAGTGGCAAATGACGATAAAAATGTGCTTGTATTCCATCCATTGAGGATTTACTATCTAGCACTTCTGATCAAGCTTACTGAAGGACTGTTAAGTTTTTTTTTGCAACTTACCTTTTTTCTGTTTTGTACACGCCATCATGTTGTGCTCTTCCGGGGTTTGTTTTTTTTTTGTTTTTTTTTAAAGTTTATCTAAAATGATGCCATGATTCTTTTCTTGAGTGGTATCTAGTGTAGAATCTATCATTGTGTAAATATAATTTTTATTATTTTTCCAAATATGCATACAAGTGATATAGGGCCTGAAACATAAACCCTACAAAGAAAGGATTTAAAATACATAAAGATGAAATTTTAAGGTTGCATGTGTAAAATTAGCACTTGTGCATCTAAAATAGCATGTACTCATGCATATGTTATTTTATAAACTCTGCAAATAGAATAGTGGAAAGAATGAGTGATATACTGAATGGTAACTAATAGAGATGTCAATCGGAACCGGAATCAGTTCCAATTCCGGTTCCGATTCACATCGTAAAATGTTTTTCATGCGGTCTGATAGTTTTTTTTTTTATCGGCTGCGCCTGAGACGATAAACAAAAAACCCACCCCGACCCTTTAAAACAGATCCCTTAGCTTCCCCGAACCCCCACCCAAAACCTTTTACAAATATCTGGTGGTCCAGTGGGGGTCCCGGGAGTGATCTCCCACTCTCGGGCCGTTGGCTGCCACTAATAAAAATGGCGCCGATGGCCCTTTGCCCTTACTATGACATAGTAAGGGCAAAGGCTATCGGCACCATTTTGAATACTGGCAGCCGACGGTCCGAGTGCAGGAGGTCACTCCCGGACCCCTGCTGGAGTTTTGGCAAGTCTTGTGGGGGTCAGGAGGGTCCCCCAAGACTTGACAAAAGCCCCTGGTGGTCCAGCGGGGGTCCAGGAGTGATCTCCTGCACTCGGGCCATCGGCTGCCAGAAATAAAAATGGCGCCAATAACCTTTGCCCTTACTATGTCGCAGGGGCTACCGGTGCCATTGGTCAGCCCCTGTCACATGGTAGGAGCACAAGATGGTGCCGGCCATCCAGTGCTCCTACCATGTGACAGGGTCCGGCCAATGGCACGGATACCCTGTCACATGGTAAGGGCAAAGGGCCATCGGCGCCATTTTGATTAGTGGCAGCCGACGGCCTGGGAGCAGGAGGACGGCCCGGGAGCGGAAGATCGCTCCCGGGACCCCCACTGGACCACCAGGTACCTGTAAAATGTTTTGGGGGGCATCAGGAAGGTGGGGGATGCTAAGGGATTGGTTTTAAAGGGTCGGAGTGGATTTAGGGGTTATTTTTGTGTGTCGTTTTCCCCGCCCTCCCCCCAAATGATAAGGGAACCCCCACGATCAATATTGTGTGGTTTTCCTATCGTTTTGGGGGAGCCCCCGATTTCTGACGATTTTGAAAATATCGACGATATTTTCAATCGTCCGAAGCCCGATTCACATCCCTATTTGGTAAGTCTTGGGGGGGGCAGGAGGGTGGGGGATTGTAGTTAATTAAATTTAAAGGGTTGGGATGGGGTTTATTTTGGGAAATGAATACATACGTAACTAATGAATGCATCGGGGTCCCCCAGAACGGATGCAATAGATTTGGCTCCCCACAAATACAAATACCGAATGGGATGAATCCGTCCCTGCTGCACATCCCTAGAAAATACTATAAACAGCAATAATAAAATGGGGAGGGAGGGAAGGAAGGAAAGAAAAAAGGGAAGGGGAAGAAGAGGAGGAAGAAGAGGGGGAAGGGAAGGAAAAAGGGGGGAGGGAGGGGAGGAAGGCTGGAACATGGCACCAGAGTGTGTAACAGGGCTACCTAGTTGCAGTAGTCTTCAAAGGCAGTTAGTCTCCATACACTGACCAAGGAAACAGACAAGAGAAATGTCAGTCCTGAATAGGGATGTGAATTGTGTGCCCGATCGTTTTAATGATTGGGTTTGGCTGGGGGGGAGGGGGGGCGAAATCTGATCGTTACGAGATGTGAATTGGAATCGGTTCCGATTCCAATTCACATCACTAATTTTTTTTAGTGAGGCCCGCGCCGATAAAAAAAAACCCACCCCGACCCTTTAAAATTACCCCCTTAGCCTCCCCCACTCTCCTGACCCCCAGCCAAAACTTTTTACACATACCTGGGGGTCCAGAGGGGCCGAGGGAAGCGATCTCCCGTTCCCACACTATCAGCTGCGCTAAAACAAAATGGCGCTGATGGCCCTTTGCCCTTACCATGTGACAGGGCAAAGGTAGCCTCGGTGCCATTTTGAATATTGGCAATACGGCCTGCGTGCAGGAGATCGCTCCCGGACCCCCGCTGGACCCCCAGAGACTTTTGGCCAGCTTGGGGGGGCCCTCCTGACCCCACAAGACTTGCCAAAAGTCCAGCGGGGGTCCGGGAGCGACCTCCTGCACTCCGGACGTATTGCCAGTATTCAAGATGGCTCCAGCGCTGCCTTTGCCCTCACTATGTCATAGGGGCCAGTGTTCGGCCGACGGTCGGCCCCTGTGACAACTGTAGGAAGCCATCAAAGAGTTTATCTGCAGCGGTCTCCTGGGAAAAGATAACCGGGTAACACATTAGTTAGGGATAGGTGCAGAGAAAAGAATAAGGGCAACCACTAGGTTAGGGATCTTGAGAAACAGCAATGAAAACCTACCGTCACCACGGATCTAAACAACGACCGCAAGAGATGCCCGTAGGGAAAGGGCTGGGACAAAGAAAGGTTAGCGGGGCGAAGCTAACCTTGGAAACATGAAAAAAGCTAACGAGGATGCTGGGACACTAGGAAGCCATGGTTTCTAGATGGGAGGGGGGAAAAGATCAATCAAACCTCTTCTCCTCCCCCTGGTTCACTTCTTAGTCGTTGTTCTTTTATCACTGTTTATTTTTATTCCATTTGTATTTTTCAGTTGGTTTGTCAGTCGTTTCCTCTTGTTGTTTTCTGGCAATTTGGCTGATCTTCCCCCCCCCTGTTTATTCCCTCCCTCCCCCTGATCGTCATTTCACTCCCTCAATTTCTGCTCCCCCCCCCCCCCAACCTCTGTTCCCTTCAGTCACTCTCTCTTATGGTGAAACAGGATGAGAAGGATGGTGGCCTTGCATGTCCTCATCTTCCAATGTCATAGTCCAAGCATTGCACTTTAAACCACTGCTACCAGTGCTTTTCCAATGGGAAGGGAGGGAGGAAGAGGGGCCAGAAGAGGAATGATATGCCGTCCCTCAGCCACCAATGGTTCCCTTCTGAGCGGGTACCCTGTCTTCCATGAATTTTGCATAGGACTGACCAATTCTACAGCAAGTGCTGAATTTTGCAGTCCTTCTCATGGCCATGGAATTACAGGAGACTGAGGACCCTGCTTACAACCAGGGATAATCAATGGCTTTCTCAAGTCTACATGGCTAATAATAATTTATAGACTTTTTTTTTTCTAGGAATGTGTCTAAACCCTTTTTAAACCCAGTTGCTCTAACTGCTTTCACAGCACACTCTGGTAACAAATTCCATAGTTTAATTGGGTGCTCAGTCAAAAAAATGCTACTTTTATTTGTTTTAAATATGCTACATAGAGTGTCCTCTAATCCTTGTACTATTTGAAAGGGTAAATAACCATTTTCTATTTACCCATTCTACCCTAGACATGTGCATTTATTTGAAACAAATGGGTAAAACATAATGAATATGCCAATATTTATTTCATTTGTGGCCTCTGAAATAAATGGAGGGGTCCCTTGAATGAAACAAATATTCTTCCTCCCATGTTTGTTTCCCATTCCTTACAATGGTCTATTGAAGTCTATGGCTGTGTACTGCTGAGGAAAAACTGGCAACCATAGCAACCAGCTCTTGCCTGTGACCTCACCACCTTGTCAGAGGCTTGTCAGAGCCAAGGCAGGACAAGTTAGCAAGGAGGCTAGCCAGAGGATATATTACAGTGCAGCATCTTTTTAAGTAGCCTATAGCTATCTTGATCAAGTAACGCTGACGTCCTCCCACTGTAAAGTCTGTATTTCATTTCCAACTCTTCACAGAGAAGGATGTGCTAGGAGATACTGCAAGTTTTAAAAAGCTTAACATTTGGATTTGGCACAGGTAAAGGGCTGTTTCTAATCTCTGTACTACAGTGATCTCATTCACTTGCTAGGAAAAAAGGTAGTTCATGGCTACTGGTTTTGATTTTTCTCTTCACTAAGGAAGGTTCAGAGTGAAAGACAGTACAGAGAGTGGAATTCTGGTAGTGCTAGTGATTTTTTTTTTTTTTTTTTTTTTAAATCCTTGGACATTAAGGTGAGAACAGCATACTCAAGGACTGAATTGAAGATTTATCAGGCTGTCAGTTATTTTTTTGCCTGTTAATGTTTAGCAGGTTTGGGGTTTTTTGTGTGTGGAGTCAGCACTACTGAACACAGCACAAATATATATAGTCTATATGTGTCTCTGCATTTATATGTGACACAGTTCTCCATATGGTGAGAGATACTGTGAATGGGGGTAAGTTACAGTATCAATTAATTCATTTGAAATATCCAAACCTCAAGTAGGCAATGGACTTCAGCAAATTCTATCATACCAGGAAAAAAGAGAGGAGGGAAAAATTGGCAGAGTTGGAAGCTTTGGCAGGGTCAGCAAAAAAAGGCAGTCCAGCTTTTACATTAAAAATAGACTTTTTTAGGTCTAGACAGACCATTGGGCAGGAGGGGAAGGCAGCGCAATGCAGAAGAAATTGAAATTTGGAGAGTAAATGCCACAGCATCTTTCTTTGGAGCAGATGGAAAAGAAGAGAGTCATCCAAAGACTGGCTTTAGCAGGGAAGGGCTAACAGAAGTGCAATGCCCAAAATCAGCAAAGTTCTTCTCTTTGATTTCTGCATCTGAGGCCATGAAGGCAGTATTTGCACCAATTCTTCTCTGAATCAGAAGAAATTGAAGAGAATGAATGGCGCTGTCCCAGCCTGCCCACCCCTGGGACCACCCCTTGGAAGAGGCCTGGCTCTTGTGCACATAACAGGGGTTATGCCCGCAGCCGGGCCTCTTTTGAAATACACGCAGGCGCGCAAGGCCCGGCATAACCCCAACTTTTTACACGCGCCAGCCATTTTAAGTCGGGCCGATAATATTTTATAAATTGACTCCATATTTTTAAAGTCAAAAGTATGCATGTAAATACCACTCCAGCTCCACTACCCAGAATGCCAATTTAGTATGCATATAAAAAATATGCACAGAATCATGTTATGCACATATTTTTACATGCATACCAGCCAAGGCAATTTTGAAAGAACTATTTACAAGCATAAAACCAGGTTTTATATACATACAAGGTCAAGCCAATCACAACTCCAATGGCTGGATGGGGACTTCCTTACATGTAAAACGTCATCACTGCTCATGTTAAAAGTTAGATGAGATGCTTTTCCAGGCTCTCAGGGGATTGGGAGGGCACTTCTTGTAATAAGGTAGTAACCAAGAAAAAAATAAATCTATGCATAACCCCAGATGAAGCTCAGTATTGTAAAAGGAGATGAGTTGATTGATATAAAATTAAAGTTGCAGCTATGTGCTTTTTCAAATCCAAGACTCCAATTCATATTTATGATATGTGCCAGTGACTAAAGGGGTACAAGAAGGAGAAGGATAAAGGAAGATATCTAGGCCCACAAGGCCTGCCAGATGGGATTGTTTGATAGTAATTTAATTCCATATAAGAAAAATAGTAATGTTAGATATTCAATTTTCTTTTGTTTCATTTCATTACTTTTTGCTTGCAATTTTTTTGCGTGCATAAAATTGTATTTACATTAAATCAATTTTATGCACCTACCTATGGATGTATACATATTTTACATGCATACTGTAAATAAAAAGAACAAACAAAAAATGATGCTGAAAGAAAGCAAAGTGAAGCAAAATAAACCAAATACAATTTTTCCTGTGTACACCCCTACTAAATGTTTTCAGAACATCTGCCAGCTGCCAAGGGACATTGAAGTGTTTGTTGGTTCACTTCCTTAAAGTGCATGCTGAGAAGATAGTGATTAGTGCAGTCACTACAAATCTTTGGCAGAGGCAGTGTGAAGAGGTGAAACAAGAAAAATCTGGAAAGGTGCATGGCAATACTTCTAATGGACAAATTCCTGGGTTAAGAGACTGACAAATAGTATCTTCTCTACAAAAAACACATTGCAGTGAGTTTTTAATAATAATAAAAAAGCAAAAAATAAATTATAGTAAATTATAGTGATGCAATTGTATTCATTCATAATTGCTCTGTCTTCAAAGAGAAGAAACATTATAATTTTGTTCTTGATTTGAACATTTGTGTAAATACTAGTTTCTTATACAGTCTGCAAAAAATTCTAGCACCTTTTCAAATAAGTAGAGCTTAAGTGTTTTCCTTGAGGTAAATTCTGAAAGATTCTTGTTTTATGGACACAGACCAGACTTTATAGATTTTTTATATTGAAAAATTCCTCATAAATAGAATTCATTTAAAAGAAATATACTTTATCTGATTCCAGTGATTTCACAGCTGTGAAAAATGATAAACCACGTGTCTGTAGACAGTATGTTTGTACTTATCCGTGTTCTCTATGAAAAGCAAAATTGAAGAAGTAATCTGTGCCTGGTTTATCCCTTGCGTCAGTGATGAGGGATACTGATCTGTTATAGAAGTAGGAAGCTTTAACTATCAAGAGTTTCCATCTGAAAGCTTAAGCACCTGTACTATGTCTTAGGCACAAAGAAGAGAGTTGAAAGAAAGAGACTCCAGAGGAGGAAAAACTACTGAATATTATTTATTGTCTCAAAAATGGTATTCCTAGTTTAATTGTCTTACTCTAAGCTCTGGCAATTTGTTTAGGGTTAAGTCTTAACTTTTTAATGAAATCTGGAAATAATGCATATTCGAAGCTTCTCATAGTTGATACATGGAATAAATGGAGCTTCCTGTTTTTTTATTGTCTGGTCTGATTAAGGGCCTTTGGTTTTGTCTCAGCTTCTCAATATATCCCACAGGACACCAATTGCCAAGAAATGCCTTTCCTCACTAGTCATTCTCCCTTAATGCTGTAATGTAGAAGGTGTTGGGTATAGTTCAGAAATATTTTAGTTCCTTTGATCACTGATTCAAAACAAAATTATACAGAATTAAGATATTCATCAGAGATTATAGAAAAGAACAGTGGATGATACTTGATGTATAGGGACTGTCATCTTGCATTTAGCATACACAGATATGCATGGAATTCTGTGCATTTCACCTCTGGATTCTTTCTGGGCCTGGAATTTCAGTGGATAGCTTGTCACCTTACGAAATCAAGATAAAGGAAGTAAGTAGAGCTTGCTATTTCAAACATTGGTATAGCACTTCATCAAGGCACATCACACAATAGCAAAGTTATATATAGACAAGGATTAGATGGTCATTGTTTTCAGTTCAGCTAAATAAGACTGGGCTCTATAAATGGAATACTAGTTGACCTTTCTGTTGCCATTAGTCTATGCTCATATATAAGCTGTAGCCAGGGGCACTTTTTCTCTTTGGGAGTACTCGGATTTGACATGAAATTTTCTACTGCTTGATCACAATGTTTGAAAGGCATAAGCCCTATGGATCTATGCAGTACAACGAGCTGAGGTCCTTTTACAATTTATCACAGTTTGTGCTCTCTGCTGGTCAGTTCCAGCCTCCTCCTGTCCTCAGGCATTCTAAAATCCCGTACTATGAAGTGGAGATTCTAGATGCCAAAACCAAAAAGCAGATCTGTGTAGTGGATAAGGTGAGTGTTTTTTTCCATACCTGAGCTTTGTTGACAAATGACAAAATGAGACAAGAAAATTAATATTTACAAAATACTGTTTAATCTGTCTGTTGTAATAGGGTCATGAATGCTATACTGCTGATCCCTTAGGGATATTACAGATTTTTATTTATTTGAAGTTGTAATATATATTTTAACAAAATAACTGTTTAGAATGAATGATAGCTACTAAAACATGCAAAACATCTAATTGCACTCAAATTTGTCTGAGGTTTACAAAGATCTACATGTAGAAAAGATTTCTGAAAATGACCTCTGGGGCAAAATATATAATTTTGTAGTGAAAAAAAAGGGACTTTTCAATTCATTTTTTAAAACCAAATCAGACAAGAAATAATTCCAAATTTCAGGAAGTATCTGATCTTGCACAGAGAAAGTGAAATTTTTTGCTTATATAAAAAAAGTAGGAATGTGAATATTCTGGTTTTCTGTAGTGATGTTCCCTAGACTCGCTACATTTTCCTTGGCCTCTACCTTTCTACAAGTCAGAGGTGTGCAAGAACATATACAGTACATAGTAATAAATCCTCAAGGAGCAGAGTCAAGTATCCCTGAAACTGACCTGTATGTCTTAGACTAAAATATAAGTAAAGATGTCATAGATGCAAAATCTTTAGATTTTCAACTGTTTTCATTAACTCAAGAATTTTGTAGGTACGGTGTTTTAATATTCAAGTATCTGATTTTCCTGCACATTTACTGCAACTTTATAATTTTTATATCAATGACAACTTAATATATTAGCTACTGTTTTATTTTATTAAAGTTTGTTATAAAATAAATCAGCAAATATTAATAACTTTGCCGATTCTTTTTCTCTGCCTTGATAGAGGAGTTATGACAGTACCTCTTTCATTGCCTGATAAATGATAATCCAATGGAACATATTTGTAGATCATATAATACACATGAGCAACATAATGTTGTAGTTTTAACTGGTACTTATAGCCCTAATAAGAACTGTGCAGCATGACCCAGTTCCAACCTTTATGTAGCTACCTAAGAATTATGCAGACCAGAAAGTCCAAACTGATTGTTTAGAAAAACATAAAGATATATTCTGTAACTGGCATGATATAAATGATTTGAATTTAGCTGCCAATAAACATGAAAAAAAGTTATTTAAAAGTGGCCTTGTAATAGCAAAATGTCAAGCAGTGCAATAAGAACATTTAGGAGTTTGGCATCTATAGGTTTCAGGAAAATAAGTTCCGCATGAAGGGATATTCCCAGCAGCAGAACATTGAAGCATCCACAATAGAATGTTACACATTGCTACTGTACAGTAAGGCAGATATTTGGGTTTTTTCACAATTATAAGTAGTTTCTCCTTGCATTATTGATATTTTTGGAGACACTCCAATGGAAACTGTCTTCATTTTGTAAGCCTTCACGAGACTTCTCTTATGCAAAGTGATGTAAATAGTTACACTCTCTGACAGTAACTTTGAAACAGCTGCATATGACGGTTCATGCCCAGAGACACAGCCATATTATAATATACATGCATATATATGCATTTGATATAAAATCAGCTGTACATGCCTCATGTGCAAGCAATTTTACATGGACTCGCACATGTAAACTCAAATGTGGCTCTACCGCATAAATGGGGGGATTTTATTAGATATGCACGCTGACGCAATTACCCGTTTTCTCAGTCCGTTCCAAGTTTGCCCAGGTAAAGGATTGGACTTCCTACCCCTCCTAGTTAATATGCCTCCCTTTTACCCTTTCAGCCCCAACACTTCAAACCCTGCTACTAGCCTCA
The DNA here is from genome assembly GCF_901001135.1 of Rhinatrema bivittatum. Lineage (NCBI taxonomy): Eukaryota > Metazoa > Chordata > Amphibia > Gymnophiona > Rhinatrematidae > Rhinatrema > Rhinatrema bivittatum. The sequence goes on from NC_042615.1 coordinate 369,141,400, forward strand.
TTTGTTTTGTGTCATTACTTACACACCATCCATAGCAGAAGTAAAGTTACGCAGTAGAGTACCCCGGCATGCACTTGTGCATGTAAATACTTACATGCGTATTTTGGGGTACCTGGCGCTCACACATGGACACACAATTTTATAACAAGCGCGCGCAGGTGTGCGCATGTTATAAAATCGGGGGTCGGCGTGCGCAAGGGGGTGCACAATTGGGCACCTTGCATGCGCTGAGCCACGCTGCCTTCCCCGTTCCCTACCCCCTCCACCACAGCTTCCCTTCCCTTCCCCTACCTCCCCCGCCCTTTCCCCCCTACCTGTTTCTTGTTTTTTTTTTTCTTGTTTTCAAACTTTCTTCAGCCCTGGAGCTGAAATAAGTTGCACGTGCTGGCTGATTGCCAGCGCGTGATCCCTAGCCCAGCGGCCATGTGGAGGCCTCTGTCCCCACCCCTTTTTGCAAGCCCCAGGACTTACATGCGTCCAGGGGCTTCATGCGCATCGCCGGGCCTTTTGAAATCCTTTGGATTTACGCATATAGGGCTTTTAAAATCCGGCCCTTTATGTTACAGACCTGGATTGCCCATGTCCTGCCCAGACTCTGCCCATTCCTCCCCCTCCCCTTTTTGTCTTTCCCATTTGTGCACATACTGGGAGATATGTGCGTACTCAGCTGCTTCTTAAAATCCATGTAGCTCGAGATTCTCACATATCTCTCAGATATGGCACGCATAGGGCTTTTATAATTTCCCATTCTGTATTTTGACTCATGTGGACATATTTTCATATAACTCAGCTGTTACTTGGTAATGTTATAGACTCCCAAAGATGTACTTGGTCCTTGATATATTTGTTCAAGTTTAGACCACAAGCCAGTTAATTTTTCAAGATATCTAAACTGAATATTCATGAGATGCATTTGCATGCACTGCCTCATTGCATGCAAATACATCTCATAGAAACATAGAAATGACGGCAGAAGAAGACCAAACGGCCCATCCAGTCTGCCCAGCAAGCTTTCACACTTATTTTTTTTCTCATACTCATCTGTTATTTATTTATTTATTTATTTTTTAATTTTTATATACCGGAATTCCTGTATGCAATACAAATCAATCCGGTTTACATGTAACGAGAAGGTTGCCCTGGTCTGGGAGGTTAGACCAGGGTTTTTTTTACATAGAACATTGAAACAATAACAATCAACCATTGAACATTATTACAAGGAGCATAGAAAGTAATAATAATATTTAACCAAATAACAAATAACAAATAACCTTATTCGTGTATTGAAAAGTATGTGTGTGTTCACCTTTTTTCAAGCAACTTTAGTAGCGTATATGGTCTACAGTAAGCGGTTATATAAAGGTGAATAAAGACTGTTAAATAGACATCCGAATAAGCAAGTACGGGAATGAAATTAAGTGTCAAGGTGTTAGTGACATCCTGCAATGGTTGGGTCTGAAGGTCAGGAGTAGGTGCCTAGTTACACTCTGGGAATTGGAACGCTTGCCTGAAGAGCCAAGTTTTTAACCTTTTTTTGAACTCTGGTAGATTGGGTTCGAGTTGTAGGTCTGGTGGGAGTGCATACTCTTGGCCTTATACTTATCTATTACTCTTGGCCCTTAGTAACTTTTTGGTTCTAGTTACCTTCCACCCCCACCATTGATGTAGAGAGCAGTGCTGCAGCTGCATCTAAGTGAAGAATCCAGCTTAATTGGTTAGGGGTAGTAACCGCCGCAATAAGCAAGTTACTCCCAATGTTATTTGTTTACCCAGCCTGTGCAATTCAATCTTTGTTGGTTGTTGTCTGAATATAAATCCTCTTTTCTTCATCCCCCGTCTGCTGTTGAAGCAGTGAGCTGTGCTGGATATGTATTCCAAGTGAAGTATCAGGCTTAATTGATTCGGGGTAGTAAACGCCGTAACAAGCAAGCTACACCCATGCTTATTTGTTTACCCAGCCTGTGCAATTCAATCCTTGTTGGTTGTTGTCTGAATATAAATCCTCTTTTATTCATTGCCCCCTGTCGTTGAAGCAGACAGCTATGCTGGATATGCATTGAAAGTGAAGTATCAGGCTTATTTGGTTTAGGGTAGTAACTGCCGCAAACAGCAAGCTACTCCCCCACTTTTTTGTGAATGCAAATCTTTTTTCCACATTTCCTCTCGCCGTTGAAGCATAGAGCAATGTTGGAGTCGCATTAACCATGTGTATGTTTATTGAATAAGGGTATTAATCTCCAGGTAGTAGCTGTCATTCCCGTAAGCCACCCCATATTCATTGTTAATATCCTAAAAACCTGACTGGTTCAAAGCACTTAATGACTGGACTTGCCTACATGTGTAAAATTATTTTTCTCACTCGTATATTATTTTTCTCACTCGTATATTATAATTGTATTATTTTAAAAATTGGGTAGATTTTAAAAGAGGTGCACCAATTATATAACATGCGTGTGCTGGCGCATGTATGTTATAAAATCCATTCGCCATGTGCACATGCAAGTCAGATTTTATAATCCATGTGCACATGTGTGGGCAGTGCGCAAAAGTGTGTGTGTGGGGGGGGGGGGGTGAATTTTTGCAAAGTCCTCATGGTGATGCAATTGGACCTTCCCCAATTAAGGAGCAGACTGGGAGAGAACTTCCCTAAACCCCTGTTTAATCTTCCTTTCCCTTCCCCTTTCCTCCCCACCTCCTAAAACTACCTTTCCTCAATTTTTTTATTTTATTACTTATTTCTCCTTGGGAGCAGAAGTAATTTACGTGCACCAGCTGGCTCCCAGCACGCGTTTCCCCGCCCAGACCATGCCCCCCCGGTGTTCCCATTTTCAGGGCCCGGCAATTGTGCACGTATCAGCACTTATGCACGTGGCCGGGTTCTTTTGAAAATGTGCAGGGCACACAAGCGTAAGTACCTATTTTTATGCACACTGGGCATTTAAAATTTGGCCAAATATTTATTTTCCTGAATAAAAGAAAACATGTGTGATTATTCAGAATATTTTAAACATTAATAAAATGCACATTTTTTCTGAAAGAGTATAGTCTTCATGGGGCTGATATTTAAAAACCATTTAAACGGTTAACTGACTTATCCAGCAAAATTCCACCCATATAACTCTTTATTCGGCTAGAATTTAGCTGGATAGGTCAGGGTCTTTCCTGGGGTGGGCTGTAAGCATTCCAAGGAGGAGTCGAGTTAGCCAGTTAGGTTATCCGGCTAACTCCGATATTTGGTGTTAGCCAGTTAACCTAACTAGCTAACTCTGGCCTTGTTGTAGGGCAGGTTTAAAGTTAGCCAGCTATTCCTATCTGGATAATTTTTAAGAAAGCCATGTATATTCAGTGATGCTGCCACACTGTTGATTATCCCAGTTAAGTTAGCCGGATAGGTATATCCGGCTAACTTAACTAGCCACTCAGTGGCTGAATATCAGCCCCCACATTTTTATTTAACCTTGAGAAAAGCAAAAGCAGATTGGAATGTTGAATCATACAGTTAAGGCCGGATTTTTATTGGCCCACGCATGTAAAAAACGGATTACATGCACGGCTGGGCACTGCACACGCTGCGTGCATTTTAAAAAGGGCCCAGCCACGTGCGTAACCCCTATATATGTGCACAAGAGCCGGGCCTTGGCAGTGGGGCTGTCTGGGGGGCGAGGTGTGGTGGGATTAGAGGTGCCCGGTACAGCAGCCATTTGCCGCTGTGCCGGGGGATCGCACACCAGCACCGTGCCGGCACACGCAACTTACTCCTGCTACTTTGCAGGAGCAAAATGTAAGTTAAAAAAATGGGGGGTCTAGGATAGGGATAGGGGGTAGGTAGGATAGGGGAACGAGAAGGGAGTTTAGGGTAGGGAGAGGAAAGTTCCCTCCCAGTCCGCTCTTTAATTGGAGCGGACTGGGAGGGAACTGGGGAAGCCCGATGATGCATCGCATTGCGAATTCACTAAATTATACCCCCCTTGCGCGCATCCATGTTTGTGCATCGGGTAGTGCATGCACATGGATGCGCGCGCGTTCAAAATTTACCCCTTAATTTTTTTATGGGTAAAAATTTTCAATCTATGGCCTGGATTCAGCATTCTACTACAGAATGGTGAATCCAGCGAAAAGGGGGGGTGGGGAGGGCGAACGGGGGGTGGGCCTGCAAAAGCCAGCAGCCATCGCACCACTGAGGTGCCCCGGCTGCCGGCTTTTGCACCGAATAGTGACACCATAAAAAGTGTAGTTATTGGGTGTGCTACTGGCGATGATAATGTGTCTTACCTTATCGCCGCCAGCAAAGACATTCCAGAGTCCACCCCAATGCCACCCCGACGCCGCCATGACTCCTTCCCTCACCACCCCGACTCTGCTCTGACTCCGACTCCGCCCCTAGCAAGCTATCGCACGCGAAAAGGGAATTTTCGCGTGTGATAGCCGCTTATCGCACGCGATAAGCAAGAGAAAATGACCTCCTATGTTTCTATAGGCTCAAAAAGCTTGATGTATGAAAGTGTGTTAACTTTGGTAAGTTCTCATGGGTCACCTACAAAATTTATTGGCTACTAAAATTGATTTTGTGAAATATAAAAGAAAAATGAGTTGAGCATTAATTCAGGTGTGATGCAAGAATGACCTTGAAAGTGGCTGCTTCCTCAGCAACCTGAAACACTGAATTAGGAACATCAAGCACCATCACCCTACCCAGGTCTAGGATCTACAACATTCGATAAAATACAGATGCTGCTTGAAGGAGGTGGCAGCATGGACCTCAGCAATTCAGAAAAGTGGATGGTAGGAGCACTGGATGGCCCGCGCCATTTTTAAAGATGGTGCCGGCCATCCAGTGCTCCCTCCATGTTACAGGGGCTGACCAATGGCACGGATACCCTGTCACATGGTAAGGGCAAAGGGCCATCGGCGCCATTTTGATTAGTGGCAGCCGACGGTCCGGGAGCGGGAGATCGCTCCCGGGACCCCCACTGCACAACCAGGTACCTGTAAAAAGTTTTTTTGGGGGGTCAGGAGGGTGGGGGAAGCTAAGGGATTAGTTTTAAAGGGTCAGGGTGGGTTTATGGGTTATGTTTGTGTACCATTTTTCCCGCCCTCCCCCAAAACGATAAGAGAACCTCCACAAACAATTTAGTGGGGTCTTCCTATCGGTTTCGGGTAGCTCCCAATTTCTCACGATTTTGAAAATATCGTACGATATTTTCAATCGTCAGAAGCACAATTCACATCCCTAATGGGGAGTACTACCCTTAATCAATTAGTTTTGATGTTTTTCATGCAACTGCAATGTTGTTCTCAACTTCAGCGGGGACAAAAGCAAAAAGGGGAATAGGATACAGATGACAGGCAACACTAAGAACATAAGAACATAAGACTCAGCTCTGACTTTACAGTCTGGGGTATTGATATGCAAACATTAGGGGAAAAGCACAGGACTGCTTCTTTGTCCAATGCCAAAAAGAAAACACATTCAAGCAGCATTGTCTGGATTATCAAGAAGGCTGCTCACCCAGTAAAAATGTTGCTAGCAGTAATTTTGTTATGGGTTTGACAGTTGCTTGGTTTCATTGTAAATATTGCTTCCCTTAATATAAGGCTTGGGGGAAGCCTGCACAGAGCAACAGTTACTACTTGCTGGGCAGACTGGATGGACCATTTGGTCATTTTTTTGCCAACACTACTATGTTACTATGTTATGTTAATATCAGATGCCAATGTTACTTAGGGTTCTCTTTACTTTTCTTCAAAATCCAATTTCTGAAGAAGTATCTCTCCATTCCAAAGCATTACTGGCTCCATCTAAGATGAACATAATTACAGCATGATTGTTGTAACCCTCTGAGGTTCCTTGTTAGAATACAGGCTTGCAGCTTACCTGGCTCTGCCTCTCAGGTCTGCTGCTTTTACCTGCAGGCTTTCAACAGGACAGAAGGAACTCCACCCAAGGAGGATAACTTTCAAACAAATGCATGCAGGTGCATAATCGCACGTATTTGGCCACAAACAGATCTACACTAGTATTTTATAACCCAATCTTATAATGTACATCCATTTTATAACATACGCAGATCTCTACCCGGCAACATATCTGTGTATGTAGGCTTACGCGCTAATACATGCAATGTATTAGAAGAACATATTGATGCACTGAACATGCATGCTTTTCCTACCTATTGTAACCCACTCCAAACCTTCAAGGGTGCGGGATATGCATTCATTTAAATAAATAAATAAATAAATAAATAAATGCATGTATATTTTATATGTGAAAATAAAGTAGGAGTACCTCACAAACTGGGCTTTATGCATATAAAATCACTTACACCAGATAATTTGAAGATGTAAAATTACACAAATTACACAAATAAGTTGTCAAATCTACAATTGTGTCTTTTAAAATAGAAGCTTACATGCACAAATGTTGGCCATGCGCTAGACCACTGCTAGACCACCCTTTTTTCACACTCGTATATGTATGCGTGAAAATAAAAATACATGTATATTTTCAATTTTCATAGAATATGGACATTTGAATAGATGTTACTTATGCACATAGACGGTAACTTTTAAACGGTGGCACAGGAGCACATATACACACTTATGCTGGCTCACACCAATACATGTGGCCAGTTTATAACATATGCGCATATATGCATGCATGGTATAAAATAGGCTGTACACACGTACATTTGCACACAATTTAATACAGATGTGCGCATCTGTGCACAAATACCACTCTACCGCATAAGTGGGGGGATTTTAGTAGACATGTGCGACGACACAATTACCAGTTTCCCCAGTTTGTTCCCTATTTACCCAGGTAAATGATAGGACTTCCTACCCCCCCCCCCCCCCCCAGTTAACTAGCCTATTTTTTCCCTGGTAGCTCCAACCCTTAAAACCCCATAACCTCTTTAAGGACAAATTTTTAAAAACCCCTGTGCATAAAACCTGGGGGTTACGCACGTGGTTGGGTCTTGCGCGCACCACGCACATTTTAGAAAGGGCTCGGCTGTGTGCATAACCCCTGTTACGCTCACAAGAGCCGGGCCTCGCAATAAGGGCGGTCCATGGGGGTGGGGAGGGGAGGTCCAGGGAGTGGGGTGGGGCAGAGCTGGAGGCAGACGGTACAGCAACCATTTAAGGAGTCAAAGAGGACAGGGGAAGAGGGAGGGAGTATGGGTGGGGGGGGAGGGAACTGGGGAAGGACCGGTTGAGTCGCCACATGGAAATTGCATAATTCTCCCCCCCTTGCATATGCCAGAGGCACATGCAGATTATAAAATTCATCGCGTATGTGTGCAAGGCCCACGTATTTTACAACATGCGCACAGCCACGTGCACGCACCAGGTCCCATGTACACATAGACGAACACGTGCTTCTTTAAAATTCTACCCCCTGGGGGTGAAGGAGAAAGAGAAAGGAGCTTGAGCCAGTTTCCCAGAGCTCATACTTACTTAAACTTATTGCTTGGACCTTTTCTTCGCCCAACCGAGGGTGAGGCTGCTGTCCCGGCCCGTCGGAAAGGAGTCGCACATGTGACATCATCGAGGAGGGACCGGAAGGCCATAAAACCCGCCCCTCCTGCGCGACTCTTTGGGGTGAAGGAGAAAGAGAAAGGAGCTCGAGCCAGTTTCCCAGAGCTCATACTTACTTAAACTTATTGCTTGGACCTTTTCTTCGCCCAACCGAGGGTGAGGCTGCTGTCCCGGCCCATCGGAAAGGAGTCGCACATGTGACATCATCGAGGAGGGACCGGAAGGCCATAAAACCCGCCCCTCCTGCAAGTGACGCCGGCGCGCTGCCGAAGCCGCGCGCGCCAAAGGGGCGCGCGGCTTAGAAAAACATTGTGGACTCGAGAAGGCTATATACTAAATAACTTGGAATTAGTAAGTAAAAATTATTCTTTTGTATTTGTCTCCTAAATCGCCCCCACCTAAAGTAATTCCAAGAGCTTTTTAAAGAGTAATTGAGGCATTGGAAGTAAGCCCCATAGTTTATTTCCACTACATCTATATTTTCCTATGCCACATTCGAAGAGAAAAGCTAGGATCAGGGAACTGGGGATGAACCCCCCTAACCCAGACTCCTCTCAACCTACCATCACGGGGTTTATGGTTCCAGTCGTGGATTTTGTAGCTCCACAGGCGTCCTTGGTGGCGAATCCACAGGAGCGGGTGGATCAGGCACCGGACATGTATGTCACCTTAAGCCCAGGAGCTCCGTCTACCCCCCCTTTTCCCTCTGAAGGTTTGAGGATATCAGCTAGTCTAGTGGGCAATGGAGAGTTATCTCCTATTGCAAACAGAGTAGATCTAAGGACTAGCTCTGTTTTAGATCCCGGAGTGGTGGGAACTCCGGAGGGCCTAGCACAGGGAGCAGATATGTTGTCTCCCTCTGCATTAAAGGCCTCTACTCCTAGAGGGAATATAGAAACATCGGGGGATTCAAAGGGACAACAACAAGAGAATCAAGCTATTGTGCTGAATTTATTGCGCCCTGCTATTCCTAAACCTACTGAGATAACTCTGGACTCTATCTGGAGTGCCATAATGGTACTGGAGAAATCCATTACTTCATTAGTAGAAGTTACTGCAAATTCAGCTGGAAACTATTAACTCTGGAAACAAATACCTCTTTAAATACCCAGAAAATTACAAATTTGGATTCTAAAGTTTCTCTTTTGCAACAAAATCAAAATCAATTGATAAAATCGGATCTGATACAACAACGTAAATTGGAAAATATCGAGAATTCTATTAGGTACCAAAATTTGCGTATATTAAATTTTCCGATTTTAAAGTGGATTTCTTCTCCATTGGAAATGGTAAAAAAAATATATACTGGAGATCTTAAAAATTCCTAAAGAATTGACACCTACCATAGCTAAGGTCTATATGACAAAATCTGAAAGGACTGAACAACTTGATCAGGTGTCTGAACCTGAATTAAATCTGACACAGTTCCTGGAGACATCCACGGAAGTAAAGATAACAAGACGAGGAACTTTGCTTCTACAATGTGTTTTCTCTCAAGATAGAGAAATGTTATTGAAAGCTTTCTTTCGTAACAGAACATCTCAGTTTTTTGGCCAATTGGTTTGGGTTTTCCCAGATATTACGCGCTCCACTCAGGAACGAAGGAAAAAATTCTTAGCTATGCGAACTGAAGTAGTGGGTATGGGGGCCAGATTTAATCTCAGATTTCCATGTCAATGTATAGTGAATATGAAAGGTGTAAAAAATGTTTACTTTGAACCTGAATTGTTACGTAATTTCCTAGATGCACATACCTCGATGTCTCTAGTTTAATCTGTTTTTGATTACGGAATGTAATGGAAAATGATTCATGACAGCCTCTATATATTCTTATATTTTATTTCTTTATTGTTCCGCTTAAGTTGCTCATATCTTGGAATTTCTTTTTCTTTAATATTACATAGGAGAAAAACGAACTAGCAGTTAGAGTTATGTTAGATAACATGTATTCAGGTGGAATAACCGCAACTCCTATATTGTATTTTGCCTCTAAATTACTTGTACTGTATGGTATAAAAAATTCTATAAATAAAATAAAAAAAAAAAAAAAAAAAATTCTACCCCCTAGTTTTTTATTTAGGACTTACAAGCCATCCATAGCAGAAATATACTGTATTTTCCGGCATATAAGACGACTTTTTAACCCCCTGAAAATCTTCTCGAAAGTCGGGGGTCGTCTTATACGCCGGGTATCGTCTTATAGGGCAGCTCTTCTCACCTGTGTGTCACATGCTCCCGGTCTCTCCCGCTGCTCTTCCTTCCCTGCTGCCGTTGCCGCTGGGCTATCAGCACGTTCAAGCCCAGCGGGAACGGCAGCGGTGCAAAAAAAAAAAAAGCTGTGGCATCCGCGGCTGGCCTTTTCTTCTTCCCGCGCCTGCATTCCCCCCCCCCCCCACCCTGGACCCGAAACAGGAAGTGATACGCAGTGCGTGGGAAGAAGAAAGGCCGTGCCGCGTGATAAAAGTAGCAGCGGCCGCTGAAGCATCGGCCCCCGAGCAATTGAAGCACCGGTAATCGAGAAAGGAGACAGCAGCAGGAGCCTCCCGCAGCCGATGGGATTCTTCTTTCTTGGCCTGCGGGGGCTGGAGGAGGAGGCTGCTGCAGCTACTATTTGTTGCTTGGGGGGGCGGGGGAGGGGAGAGGAAGTGAGTGAGAGAGAGAGAAGCAGCCAGCCAGCCTGTGTGTAAGTGAGAGAATGTATTTGATTGAGAGCATGTCTGTGATTGAGAGAAACTGGTCAGAGAGCTCATGTGTGTGTATATGTGAGAGACAATGAAAGTGACTGCTCAGAGAGATGACTGATGTGTATGTGAGTGTGAGAGAGAGAGAGAAAAAAAGCATGGAAGTGAGAAATCTGGGTATGTGAGAAAGCATGGGAGTAAGAAGCCTGATTATATGAGAGAGAGCATGGGAGTGGGAGGGCTGTGTGTGTGTGCGTGCATGAGAGAGAGACTGGTTGATAAGGTGATGGTGTGTGTGAGAGAAAGAGACTGGTGTGTGTGAATGTGAGAGAATGTGATTCAGGGAATGAGAAGCCTGTGCACGTGGAGAGTGAGCATGGAAATGAGAGAGAGACTGGTGTGTGTGTGTGTGTGTGTGTGTGTGTGAGACAGAGAAAGTGACTTTGAGAGTGAGAAGCCTGTATATGTACGGTAAGCAGAACACGGGAGTGGGAAGCCTGTGTGTGTGTATGGCATGAGAGAAACTGTTCAGGAAGGTGTCTGGTGTGTATGTCAAAGACTGTTTGGGAAATGATTGGTGTGTGAGAGACAGAAACTGGTCATGGGGGCATGACTGGTATGGTGTGTGTGTGTGAGAGACATGGGCCCTAAGGAAGAGGACCATGAGTATAGAGCTTAGCCACTACTGCTGCTTCTGGTGTGTGCTACGGCCTGCATGGAAGAGGAGTAGGAGAGCTGCTGGAGGGGGTAAGGAAAGGTGGCTTTTTAAGTTTATTTTTCTTGATTGACTGCCATTTTAATTATTTAATATTATGTGATGTGTCTTCTTTTTTGAAATATTTTATTGGTGTTTGGAGAATGTTTAATAGTTTTTATGAGTTTTTAATTGTTGGATGTTATTCTGTTCATAGCTGTTTTGAAACATTTATTCTGCTTATTAGTATAGTTTTACAATTATTTCTGTGTGGGGATCTATAGCTGCTTGCTAGTTCTGTTTTCCTAATAAGAGGTGTATTGGTTTTTAGGGCCTGATTTAATATTTGTAGTGTTGCCTTTTCATAATAGGGTTGCTCCTGTTTGAGTGTAAAATTATTTTTTTTCTTAAAAATATGTATAAAAAAGGGGGGGTCGTCTTATATGCCGGAAAATACGGTATCTATGTGGTATGGGACCCCGGCATGCACTTGTGCACATAAATACTTATGCACAGATTTAATTGAGAAATCTAGGAATGCCTATGCCCCGCCCAGACCATGCCCACACCCCATCCCTGTTTTGCAAAATAATGTTAAACATATTTATAAACAATTTTCACCAGATTAGTTCAGGGATGTGATAGACATCATTCCGCAAAAACTGTGTGTGAAATATTGCACACAGGAATCCATTTCCCCAGCACAGCTTGCAATATCTCCTGTGCTGATATAAATAACTTTTTTTTTTCTTGCAATATGACAAACAATGCTGAGGACCAAATTTCTCCACATATTCAGTCATTTATGTAACTTGGGGATTTTGGAGAAAGGAGACCTCTATATGTTGCTATTTTTATAATCTGTATATTACATAACATAGCATTAAGAGCTGTGATTTATTATACTCTGGAGATTCCAAAAATGTCAAGCAGATAGAGGCTGGGCTGAAGTGATTTAAATCCAATCATACTTATCCTTATAATGAAGACCTACTAGCTGATAAATCAGTTGGTGAAAAACATGGAACTGTATGATAAATTAATATGGTTTTAACAACAGAAATAATCAAGGCCATGAATGAAAATAGAATTTTCTAATATATTTCCCTTAGTACTGTAGCCACAAAATTGATCTTGTTCCTTATGCTGTACCTTCATGAATCGCATGAGAGTGTCAGTAGAGAAGAGAAATGCAGTAATTAACAGAAACTGAAAATTCAGCTTTTCCCAAGTATTGTTTTGAGTTCATTTTGATGAATGTGGTTCTTTAAGACATGGTCTATTAAAGAGATGGCAAAAGCATCACCTACAGCAAGGGTCCCCAAACTATGGCCTGCGGACTGCATCCAACCCCCAGATCAATATTTTCTGGTCTGCCAAATACTTCCCTGCCTGAAGCCGAATTGGCCCGTGGAATAAGGTTTACTGGTTGTTTTTTTTCTTTACACCATGCATGGCAGCAGCAGAAGCCTGCTGAGCTGGCAGGATCCCCAACTCCTGCCAGTAAAAGAGGAAGTCTTGTGAGGTTTTAGGAACAATCTGCAGAGCGGGCAGGATCTCCACCTTCCACCAATAGAAGAGAGGTCCCTCGCCATGTGATGGGGTTAGGTGTGACAGGAGAGGAGAAAGAGGAGAGTAAAGGAGTGAGAGGATGGGCTGGATCAGGGGCAGCTCATGGCAATCTGCTGCCTGAAGCGAGTGATGAGATGGTGCCCCCTTGCCCCACCCCCTCACACAGAGTCACATACACACACATACATACTCTTATACACACCCACAACCTATCTCACTGACACTCTCAGGCTCTAAGACTCTCTCTCTCTCTGTCTCTGTCTCCTCCACACTCCTGAGACACAGGCTCTTACTCCCCTGGATTCTCTCATACACACACACACTCTCACTCCTACTGGCTCCCTCACATACACACACACATATACATCCAGGCAAACACCCAGGGCCGGCGGAAGCACTAGGCGAACTAGGCGATCGCCTAGGGCGCTGAGCATTAGGGGGCGCCGAGCCGCTGATGGCCAATGGCCGCCGGTGGACGTCATCCCAATAGCGGCTGAGCGGTGAACTACTGCTATGCTGTGTGCCGGATACACACAGCAAGAAGATCGGCAGGACCGTGGTACAGTCGCGTCTAAACATGCTGGTGCTCCTCCTCTTTCCTGCCCGCGCGGCTCCGGCAACATTTTTCTTCCGGGGCCGCGCGGGCAGGAAGGAGGAGGAGCATCAGCCAATGCAGGAACTTCTCCTCCTTCCTGCCCGCGCGGCCCCGGCAACATTTTTCTTCCGGGGCCGCGCGGGCAGGAAGGAGGAGGAGCATCAGCCAATGCAGGAACTTCTCCTCCTTCCTGCCCGCGCGGCCCCGGCAACATTTTTTCTTCCGGGGCCGCGCGGGCAGGAAGGAGGAGAAGTTCCTGCATTGGCTGATGCTCCTCCTCCTTCCTGCCCGCGCGGCCCCGGAAGAAAAATGTTGCCGGAGCCGCGCGGGCAGGAAGGAGGAGGAGCATCAGCCACGTGCAGAAGAGGATCAGCGCGGCTCGAGAAGACCGGGGCCGCTGCAGAGCCCATCCTGCAGTGGCCCGTGAAGAGGAGGCCCAGAGGTGAGAGAGAGACTGAGGGTTTGTACAGTGTGCATGTGTGCGTGTATGAGATGAGTTGAGAGACTGTGTGTGTGTGTGTGTGTGTGTGGGAGTGAAGACCTGAATGTTTGCAGAGACAGCATGGGAGAGCCTCTGTGTGTGTGAGAGACAGCATGTGATAGTGAGAGCCTGTGCTTGAGCAAGACAGCATGTAGGAGTGAGAGAGAGCCTGTGTGTGTGTGTGTGTGTGTGTGAGTCAGCATGTGACAGTGAGAGCCTGTGTGTAGGATTGATTGTATGAGAGAGAGCATGTGACAGTGAGAGCCTGTGTGTAGGAATGATTGTATGAGAGAGAGCATGTGACAGTGAGAACCTGTGCTTGAGCAAGACAGCATGTGGGAGTGAGAGTTAGACAGCATGTGCAAGAGAGAGACTGTGTATAAATGATTGTATGAGGGACAGCATGTGAGAATGAGTGCCTGTGTATGTGTGAGAGAGAAAGCGTGTGAGAATGAGAACCTGACTGTGTGTTTGAGGGAAGCAGACAGATGGAGAGAAAAGAAATATGTTATAAAAGGAATTGGCAAAAAAATAAGAAAGGGAAGGTGGAAAAAAAAAAAGCCTGTGACCAACCGATTAGAAAACTAAGATCAGACAGCAAATGTAAAAAGAAATAAATTACTTTTTACTGATTGGCACATGTAATCTTTGGGAATGTGCAAGAGTAGCACTTTCTCTATGTGGATCTCACAATGTACGAGATCAGCATAGAGGAACTGGAAGCCCATGGGGCCTGCACAGAGGAGGCAGCAGAATGTGCTTCAGTGCCAATAGCAGCAATCAGCACCTCCGCAATAGCCATACAGCAGCAGTGACAGTGGCAGCAGAAGAATGAGAGAGGCTCTGAGGTTGCTGGCAAAAGAAAGAGAGGGGGTCTCTGCCTTTAGTGTGTGCATGTGTATGAATGGGAGTCTGCCTGGCGGTGTATGTGTGTGAATGCATGGGTGCTTGCCTGAGGGTGTGTCTGTGAATGAGAATGTATGGGTGTCTTCCTGGGGTTTGTATGTGTGAGAATAGGTGCCTGCCTGTTTGTGGTGTATGTGTGTGTGTGAGAATAAATTGGTGCCTGCCTGGGGGTCTGTGTGTGTGAGAATGAATGTGTGCATGCCTGGGGGATGGGGAGGGAGTGGTGTGAAAATGAATGGGAGCCTGCCTGGGGTTCAGTGTGAGAATGACTAGGAGCTTGCCTGTGTGTGTGTGTGTGTGTCTGTGTGAGAATGAGTGGGAGCTTGCCTGGCAGTGTGTGTTTGTGTGTTTGTGAGGGAGCCAGTGAGAGCATGAGTGTGTATGAGAAAATCCAGGGGAGTAAGAGTTTGTGTGGGGGTGTGTGTGGAGGGGGAGAGAGTGCCTTAGAGCCTGAGTGTGTCAGTGTCTGTGAGAGCGAGAGGTTATGGTTGGGTATAAGAGCATGACTGTGTATGTATGTGACAGTGTATGTGTGAGAGAGAATGGACATGTGAGTATGTGTGAGAGAGAGAGGATAACCTCCTAATCCTCGGCAATATCAGGGTGACTGGAAATCAAGAGCTCCCATGTATGGACAGCAGGGGCTTTTTAAAATCCTTATTAGTTTTAATTATTGTGTGTTATTTGATATATGTACTGTTTTGAAATATTTTATTGGTGTTTGGGAAATTGTAAAAAATGTATATGATTTTAATTAATAGAAATTCTATTTATCAGTAGTTTTAAAATATTTTATTAGTATGGTTTTACTATTATAACTGATGCTTTGTTTCTTGATTTTATTTGTTTTATGAGGAATGGTTGTTCTGTTTTTCCATTGCTAATACACAGAGTCTGGCTTCTTGGGGTTTCCATTTCAGTTTTTTCTAATTTGTGCTCCTTTATTTTGTATTCTGTATTTGGTGAGGGTCTGTCTCTGCTCTGTGTGTGTGACCATGATGAGAGATTCTGCTTGCATATAGTGTCTGTATAGAGATCTATAGCAATTGGGTTTGTTTTGTTTCCTCAGTAGGTGGTGTATTGGTATTCTAGGACTCAGTGTAATATTTACCCTTGCTTATTCACAGGTAGGGTTATTGTTGTTTGAGTCCTTGGTGTTATTACTGTTATGTTATGATGGGATTGCAGTATAGATTTTGGGTGTCTTTTTTGCGGTGCTTTGTGTTAGTTCACAATGTGTCTGGCAGTGGAAGGTGTTTGTGCTGCTGTTGCTGTGAGGTGACACCAGAATTTGAAAATATCTTTTAGTATGATGAGCTGTAAGGGAAACATCCAAGCTCCATTGTTTGGGGGAATTTCAGTGGATGCACAGAGATACAGAACTGGAGGTGCAGGATTTGTATTGACAGTCTGTCCCTTCCTATAAATTCCAGATTTCACTCTCATAATCCATATAGAATTAGTTGAATGAGGCTATCAAATAATTTTATAGTAGTTTTACTAGAAGTGTGAAACTGGCCAGCTTTTTAAAATAATGCAGAGGACCCTTTGGACTTTTTTTAACAACACTTTTTTTTATAACCAATTTTAAAGCAGGGTGTGATGAAGAAATGTCATTTTGGCTCCCCCCCACCCAAAACAAATTCTTCTGTCTAGAGATGCCACTGATTTTCTGTGGCACACAAATGGATTGGCCCCTGGGCGCCGGAGACCCTTGGTGCGCCACTGGGTGCGAGCCATATGGGGCCGCAAGTGGTGGCAAAGAGGAGTGGAGATTTGGCGGGCCGCAAGCAGTGCCCAATCTGCTCGCGACCCAGAAAACCCCAGTCAGCGGGCGTGATTGAGAATGAGGTAGGAGTCTGGGCCGAGACCGGAGGGGGGGGGGCGCAAGGAAGAAGGCTCGCCTAGGGTGTCAATCCCCTAGCACCGGCCCTGCAAACACCCATTCATTCTCACACCACTCCCCCTCCCCACCCTCCAGGCATGCACACATTCATTCATGCACACACACAGACCCCAGGCAGGGTCTGTGTGTGTGCAATTCATTCTCACACACACCACACACAGAAACCCCCAAGCAGGCACCAATTCATTTTCACACACACACACACCACACACACACACACACACACACACACAGGCAGTCACCTACACATGTCCATAGGACCTAGACCATTTTTTCAGCCACCATGTGCTCCTCCTCTCTTGTGTCGCCAGTCTCATGGCAGCAGGAGATGACAAGTCACGCTTCTCCCAATGTCATCTCCAGCTTCTGTGAGACCCATAGCAGCAGGAGATGACATTGGGAAAAACGAGACTCCTGCTTCTCAGGTGTGCCACTGAGCTGATTGGGCAGTGGATTTGTTTATCCCTGCCTGATCCAATGTTTGACATTGGAGGCAGAGTGAGGCAGTGGCTGTGGCACAGGTACTTTGGAGGGGCACTTTTTGCCGCTCCAAAATTCTGCCACCTGAGGCCACCGCCTCACCCTGCCTCATGATAGAGCCGCCCCCGCTCACATACATGCTCACAGTTCCACATGCTCAATGACTCATGCATTCTCACAGCACTCACTGACACACACATATACTCACTCTCAGTTAAAAACACACATTCATTGACTCAGCTGTTTTCTCTCTCTCTCTTCTCCCCTCTGAATAAATTAAAAAAAAAAAGTTTTTACTTATATTGGTGGTCAGGGGGGACCTAGGCTGGGCCCCAAGATCCAGGCTGTGAAGAGAAGTCAACGACGGTGTTGATCCTGCCGTAAAGAAGAAGGCATTGGGCCTGCCACAACGAGAATGACAGCAGGAGCGGCAGGGGCAATGGCATCCAGCGGTGGCAGCAGCACTCTGGCCATGAAGGGGCAGGCTGCTTTGGCAGAGGCTGCGACCACGGGCCAGGGAGCAACCAAGCCGGCGTCACACCGGCGGAAGATGAGAGGCTGCTCACAGGCTTGACCCGCGGCGGTAGTGGCACTCCAACCAAGAAGGGGCAAGCTGTGTCAGCAGTGGCTCTGACCACAGGCCGAGGCACAACCAAGCCGGCGTCCTGCTGGTGGAAGATGACAGGCTGCTCATGAGCTTGTTCCGCGGCAGCAATGCAACAATAGCCAAATGGCTGAGAGCAGGGTTGGCCTGCTCATTGCCTCCTGTCGGCTGCCGGCAGAAGCTTGTCGGCAGAGCTACACATTGATGGGTCTGAAGGCAGGGTAAGGCGGCTGTTGATGGAGAGTTTTGAAGAGCAATTTTTGCCACCTCAAAATGTTGCCACCTGAAGCGGCCACCTCACCCTGCCTCATTACAGAACCCCCATGGGATGGGAGGGAGTGAAAGGAGCAAAAGGAGGGACAAATGGAGAAAGGGTTGGGGAAAAAAGGGGATAAGGATAAAGGTGAGAAAGGGTGGTGTGAAAGGGAAAGTGTGTACCACAAACATATCACCCTGCTATTTAACACACCTGCCAACACACACTCCTGCAGAAAACAGGTGCAAATGCTAAGAAAGCGGAGAGGCAGATAGTAAGGTTTTAAGCAGTTTGGCACAGTTGCTGACTTACCTAGGAATATATTTGGTGACATCCTATCTATCTGCCATCCCTTTGTAACTACTCTGCCCCCCCTGCTCCTCCCCTTCTGTAACATTTGAAATCAATGAAAAGGTTAGAATCCAAGGGAGAAATCATTACCAACACATCTTCCCCCCCTCATCAAAATTGTGTCCCTTCTCCCCATGCCCCCCCCCCCCCCCCCCCCCCCCGGCCTTCCTGGTTATTTGAAATATTACATGCCCTTTGTCACAAAAAGAATTCATTTCTATGAAGTCCAAAATAGAAAAACAAACATATTAAGCATGACCAGTAATAATCTCACTAAAGAACAAGAGTGTAAATGAAGAGTTCTTGTCTAAATATTTGTTTTCTAGTTGTTGCATGCTGGAACGTGTTTCAATTTGTTTTCACGACCAGGTAGACCATTTATAGTGAAATATATCCATACTCTTTTTTGAATGAGTGAGAACAGGGAGAACAATTTTTATTGACCGATCGTTGAATCCTGATGGCTACTATAGTTTTGTGTTCTTGCTAAAGATGTTAGAAGAAGTCCCAGGGCTGCGCGCCGACATGCGAGATGGTCTGCCTTTGATGCCGAGGCAGACCAGGCTTTAAACCTTACCCCCCGACTCTGCCGAATTGGGGGACCGAAGGAGAGGAGGGAGAAGAGTGGTGCACGACACGTGCTTGACCCCTAACCTCATCTGGACCTAGCGTGACCACACGATGATGTCATCAGCCGGGGATGGACGTGCGGCGATGATGTCACCAGCCCGATTTAAACGGCCGGCATATGCTTGCTGGCCCTTTTCCCATTAGCCCCAAGCCAATAATTGGCAGGGCAAAGGGGGGTAGCCGGACATACACATTTTGGTGTGCTGAGACCTGCGTAGGGGTGTTCTTTACCCTTAGGCAATAAAATAAAAATAAAAGAGCTGTTATTTTGGGGAATGTCAGCAGCAGGCGACACAGGCAGCGAAATCGCGGGCGAACCGCCTAGTGAGACAGGAACACGGGGGCGCCGAAGAGACATGGGAGGTGCACCCAAAAGAACAAAGCATATGAAAGCGACAGAGACAGCGCAGCCGGCAGCAGCTCACGACCACATCATGGGACAGGCAGAGGGCCAGATCCTGCCTATGACTCACGATCACCGTATCAGAGAGGTAGAGGGTCAGATTCCGCCCCTGCGTCCCCCCCTCAATGTCAGTGCCTATGCTGCATGATGTGGCATGAAACCTTGGTCCCCACGATATGCCCGATATACCCACCATATGCCACCAGCCGAACCATTTTGGGGAAACATCCACCAATGCACCTCAGGCCGAGTACACCAGGTACCTAGTCGATGGGCCAGGCGCTAGATGAGAGCTCCCTTGCGATGGACCCAGTCCTGTGGTGATAAACCCACAGCCGTTACCTTTAGCATGGAACACTACAAGGCTGGGACCAGTATTTAGTCCAACCCCGCAGGGCCCTTACAGGCCCCCATGCAACATTTCTATAAGAACCCAGACTATTCGGGAAGATAGAACATGCTTCGCCAAACAGGCACATGGGACCCGAATCCATATTTTCCTAACATGCCATACATGGCGGCGCCACAACAATGGCCAACATGGCCAGGACAATTTTGTTTCCAGGGACAACCCTCACAGCAGGCGACCGAATGGATATCTGGCACGTGGGATTATCCAGCCGACACAGAGCAGCCATGCAACCTGGAAGCAGTTCCAGTCACATGCAGCAAAGAAACGCAGCATATCTCACCAGCAGGCCCCCCAAGTCTTAAACAAGCCACCCATCAAGGGGGCAACAATGAATGCCCAAGTACAATGTCCACACCTTCTTAAGACATGAGAGTCCATCTAGGTGAGTCAGATTGTGCAACCACGGGCGACCAGCAGCTGGCACACACAAAATATCTTAGGCAGATAAGGACGAGAGAAGTATCTTAGGCAGATAAGGACGAGAAGTATCTTAGGCAGATAAGGACGAGAGAAGTAAAAAGGGGACAAGCAGATGAATAAATGCACTAAGGTTCTAGCTCCAGCGGCTCCTCATCTGAGTCCTCGCCATCAGAGGCATCATCTGAAGAGGAACAAAGAAGCAATCACACAGCGGACACCTCGTGTGGGCCCCCTGTGCTGAGTTCTTGTCTCAGCTATGAGACCATTCCCAGATCACTCTGGAAGAGGATCAAAAAATGCACATACATCAATATATTGAGAAATATGGAAGGATGAAGGCAAGGAGGAAGCAAGAAAACAAACACTTAGCGAGACCAGACACCCAGCGTGAACAAGCCAGTACCAAGAAACATCGTTAAATGGACCATTCATGTGAATGATGAGTGTCGTTGGACAACATGATTCTCCACAATATGGACCCATGTTGAGTTTCGCAGATATAATACTGGAGGCGTACCACGAGTATGATGGCTGGGCCTGGCTAAATTACGATGCTTATGGCTGCGGCAGATGAAAAGTAAAGCCGTGGATGCCAGTGTCAGCAATCGACAGACAGCCAAGGCAGGACATCAAACAACATTGACAGGACATGTCACCACCAGCGCTTCCAGCAATGGCACCTATTGGCAATTTAACAAGGCGTCTTGTGCATTCCAAGAATATACGTTCAAGCACACCTGCTCCATCTGCCTCGCCCTGCACCCAGCTACAAAATGTCCAAAGAGGAGCAATGGAGGGAGAAATGGTAGAACTAAATGAGGACAATCGGCTGACTTTAGCGCCAACTCCTATAAATTTGGAGGCCATGCAGCCATGGCTCAGCATATACCCTAAGAAAAAAGCAGCAAAAAAATTACTTGAAGGTTTTCTATGTTGTTTCACAATACCATTTCAGGGAAATATGGAAAGAACCCAAAATGCGGCCACATCTAGGATTGTGAAACACGAAGAACTGGTATAGCAAAAAATAGAATACAAATTGACCATGGGCAGAATTGCCAGACCATTCGATTCTCCACCTTTCAACAAAATGCTGATCTCACACTAGTCGTCATTCCAAATGAAGCAGCCAGGAAAGTATTGTTTAATACAAAACCTGTCTTTCCCACGTGGGCACTTTGTGAATGACCATTTACCAGAAGAAGAATGCATGGCGCAGTATGCATCATTCAACAGCACCAACAACATCCTTCGACAATGTGGCAAAGGAGACCTTATGGCCAAGACTGACATCAAGTCCGCATTCCGATTGCTTCCTGTCAATCCCAACAGTTTCCCTTTATTGGGATTCATTTTCAAAAGCCAGAACTAATTCAACAAGTGCATGCCTATGGGGTGCTCTGTATCATGCGCATACTTTGAGTTGTTCAGCTCATTCCTACATTGGTTCACCTCTCAGAAGGTCAGGATCGAGAACATAGTCCATTATTTAGACTACTTGTTTGTAGAACCATCCAATTCTTCAACATGTGCACGCCTATTATCAGAGTTCAGCAATCTAACACTCGAATCTGGCATGCCTTTAGCCCTGGACAAAACAGAAAGCCTCTCCATGGTCATCAAGTTTCTAGGAAAAGAGTTATACTCCAACACAATGATATCTCGATTGCCTCCAGACAAGCTGCAGTACACTCAGAGCATGCTCAGTCATGCACTGGGCACCAAAAAAAATGACATTGGTCGAGGTACAGTCACTCATAGGAACTGTAAACTTTCTATGTCAGGTCATACCAATGGGGAAGACCTTCTTGAGGAGGTTGACCACTAGCACAGTTAGAGTGAGTCATCCAAACCACTACATCTGGACTACAAGGCTTATAAAAGAGGACCTATCTATATGGATATCCTTCCTGAACAGCTTCAACGGGATATCCATATGGCCAGATCCCCCATGTCCAGTTGTAATCTGGATATATATTCAGATGCATCGGGGGGCATTGGTTTTGACGTGCATTGGCAGGGTTCATGGTATGCAGAGCCATGGCCAGCTTCCTGAGTAGAAGCGGGACTGACTCGTAACACCACGTTCTTAGTTATTCCCTATCCTGGTCGCCTTAGTCATATGGGGCAAGAGGCTATACAATAAACACATTATATTCTGCTGTGACAATATTGCAGTAGTATATGTCATAAACTGACTGTCCACCAGATGTTACAAAATAGCTAAATTGCTACGAGAAGTGGTTCTTAACAGTCTATACCTTAACACTGTGATACACGCTCGCCATGTACCCAGAATGCACAACAGCATCACTGACACCTTGTCAAGCGCTAAATGGAATCTGTTTTACAAACAGGTACCTGGAACAGACAGAGAGGGGATCCTGGTCCCAGAGTGCTTATTGAATATTGGAGCACCACCACACAAGAACTCCTTCAGAGATCGGTAGCCCTGGCTTCATGGAAGGCGTATTGCAGATCATACAAGGCCATATATGAATTTCTGAAAGAACGCAGTTGGACTAATGGCAGATTATATAACTTGAGCAAAAGATAGTGGAAAATCTTGGGGTGCAGTGGTGAAGCAGATAGCCGGTTTTGCTTTCTTTTCCAAGACCCAAGGTTGGGGTGATCCCAACAAAGGGTTTTTGCCTAAGAGGTTGCTAGTGGGTTGGGCCAGAATGTTAGAGCTAGCTAGAGACACAAGATGCCCAATCACACATGATCTGCTTATCCAATAATGGAAGATATTATCGTCCATATGCGACAACGATTTTGAACTTAATCCTTTCCGTGACACATTTTCTCTGGCCTTCTTTGGCGCAATGCACATTAGTGAGCTGTTGGCTGCCACTAAAAATGACAAAGGCTATAGAGCCTTATTAATGGAAACATCAAACTACATACGATTACATCCAGATAACTATACAAAAGTCCAAAACAGACCAAATTGCATGAGGTTGCACGCTGTGCCTAAAATGTGTGGCATCACAGGTCACCTGTCCGATGCAAAACTTGCAAAATGTTTTAGTTTTGCGACCTGTTAGCGGCAAATTCCTCTTGATCCATGCTGATCATGCGGTGCTTACAGTTTATCAATTTTCAGCTGTTTTAGTCATGGCACTGGCTGCTATGGGGCACAATGCCAAAGAATTTGTAACCCATTCTTTTAGGATAGGAGAAGCCACCAGCGCGGCACAGGCAGGGTTTATTTATTTATTTATTTATTTATTTAAGTTTTTTTATATACCAACATTCAAGACAGTAGTCCCATCATGCTGGTTCACAAGAAACAGGGGTGCAATAAACTTTACAATTTGAACAATGGTGCAGAAAAGCAGTTACATGTAACAGGGAATCAATAACTAGGAGTAAGAAGGAAAATGAAGATCAAATAATTATATATATATATATATATAAATATATAGGGTTGCACATTGAAGCCATTCAGAGAATTGGTCAGTGGAGGTTCAACGCTGTATACTCTTATATTAAGACCGAGCATGCATGAAGTTATAATATCCTCTTTTTCCTCTTTAATCCCCTACTACGGCAGAGAACAGTCTGGATCATCGGACATTCCTTTGTTCACTGGGCCGAAAAGATTGTTCTCACTTGATTTTACAGAGCTCACCTGGGATTTGCCATCCGGAAGGTACACATGTCTTGGGATCAGCTCATTCAGCTGGTGCAGCTCAAAAAGGGCACGTTGGCCAAGCCCAGTGTCATTGTGATACATTTGGGCAATGATATTGGGTCCACAACCTGCATACGGTTAATTCGCCGTATGAAGACCAATTTGAGCGAGCCAGCATTACTGTTCCCCAATACATGCCTCATGTGGTCCAACATTATTCACTTTACAAAATGGAATAAAAGCAGACTATGGAAACAGGGCCACAAGAAGATCAACAGGCAAGTCAGCCTATGGGCACTTAAGCTAGAGATATACAGATAAAGCATGAATGGACTAACGAGACATGTGACGGTCTATACTGACATAACCTAGTACACCTCTTGCATATAAGAACAAAAGAAATTGCCATGTTGGGTCAGACCAAAGTTCCATGAAGCCCAGCATCCTGTTTCCAACAGAGGCCAAACCAGGCCACAAGAACTTGGCAATTACCCAAACTCTAAGAAGATCCCATGCTACTGATGCAATTCATAGCATTGGCTATCCCCTAAGTAAACTTGATTAATAGCTGTTAATGGATTTCTCCTCCAAGAACTTATCCAAATCTTTTTTTGAACCCAGCTACACTAACTACACTAACCACATCCTCTGGCAACAAAAGAGCTTTATTGTGCGTTGAGTGAAAAACATTTTCTCCGATTAGTCTTAAATGTGCTACTTGCTAACTTCATGGAATGCCCCCTAGCCCTTCTATTATTCAAAAGTGTAAATAACCGATTCACATCTACTCGTTCAAGACCTCTCATGATCTTAAAGACATCTATCATATCCCCCCTCAGCCGTCTCTTCTCCAAGCTGAACAGCCCTAACCTCTTCAGCCTTTCCTCATAGGGGAGCTGTTCCAATCCCTTTATCATGTCGGTTGCCCTTCTCTGTACTTTCTCCATTGCAACTATATCTTTTTTTTAGATATGGTGACCAGAACTGTACACAGTATTCAAGGTGTGGTCTCACCATGGAGCGATATAGAGGCATTATGACATTTTCCATTTTGTTAACCATTCCCTTCCTGTTTGCTTTTTTGACTGCTGCAGCACACTGAGCCAACGATTTTAAAGTATTATCCACTATGATACCTAGATGTTTTTCCTGGGTGGTAGCTCCTAATATAGAACCTAACATTGTGTAACTACAGCAAGGGTTATTTTTCCCTATATGCAACACCTTGCACTTGTCCACATTAAATTTCATCTGCCATTTGGATGCCCAATCTTCCAGTCTTGCAAGATCCTCATATAATGTATCACAATCCGCTTGTGATTTAACTACTCTGAATAATTTTGTATCATCCGCAAATTTAATAACCTCACTCATCATATTCCTTTCCAGATCATTTCTCTCTCTCTCTCTCTCTCTCTCTCTCTCTCTCTCTCTCTCTCTCTCTCTCTCTCTCTCTCTCTCTCTCTATATATATATATATTTATTTATTTATTTATTTATTTATTTATTTATTTAACATTTTTTATATACCGAGGTTCTGGTAACAATGTTATCAATCACTTCGGTTTACATATATATATATATATATATATTGAAAAACACCGATCCAAGTACAAATCCCTGAGGCACTCCACTGTTAACCCTTTTCCACTGAGAAAATTGACCATTTAATCCTACTCTCTGTTTCCTGTCATTTAACCAGTTTATAATCCATGACCTCTTTAATAACAACATTCAGGAGGCCCTTGAGAAATTCTTCTCATGAAGAAGTATGCAGCTTTATGGGGGGGCATGAGGCAAGTGTCCTACCTCATGCCAGTGGCAGGTAATTAAGCTGGTAGGGCGACCTTGTTGGCCGGGGTGGTGCCCCCTGCTTTGAAATCACAGTGGGGGGATGGGCATAAGGGGCTACCTTGCTAGGAAAAATGGCTGGCAGCCTGGGGGGCACCGGTTTGGTGCCGAGAATGTATGTGGCTCGCACTAGGGTCGATTAATCTGTTGGCAATAATAATAAAGATGCGGTCTTCTTCATCCATTAATTTTTGTATATGTAATATTTTCTTTAGGTCAGGGTGACACTACGGGAGGAAGGGGATGTTATGGCCGCCGGCCGCAGCAAACCACGATCGGGGCCGGTCACTCACCGGCACAGTGGGGCCAACCGCCGACGTTGAGGCCTGCGTCGGCAGGCCTTTTCCGCGGCAGCGGCTGCCGCATCCAACATGGCCGTGGCGTCCTCTCCAAGCAGCTATTCCCGCCCCCTGAAGTTTCTTAGGGCCGAGCGGGCGGCAGTAGCCAGGATTTAAAGGAGCCTCTACAGGAAGTAGGTTGGGGTTCCTTCCTGTAGGCTCCATCTCCGGGGAACTATTTAAGGCAAGGTCTGAGCCTTCAGACCTTGCCTTGGTTTCTTGGCTCTCGTGGTTCCTTCCTGAGTTTGTTCCTGCGTTTGACCCTCCGTGCCTGATTCCCGGACTTGCTGCTGTTCTTCCTCTGGCTCTCGACCCCTGGACTGGCTGTGGAATATTCTGGCTCTCGACCCCTGGACTGGCTGTGGAGTATTCTGGCTCTTGACCCCTGGACCGGCTGCAAAATATTCTTTGGTTCTGGACCTCCAGACTGGCTGCGGATTGGCATTGATCTCTGGACTGTGCATAACGATTCCTCGACCTGCTGGAGGTGCCGGCTTCTGATCCCATGACCTGCTGGAGGTGCCAGCTATCTGGACCACACGGCCTGCAGGAGGTGCCTGCATCCAGATTTCCATCTACCACCTCTTGTGATCCTCGGGATTGGCCTCGCCTTCCGACGGTGGGACGTACGTTCATCGCAGGACCAAGGGTCCACCTCCCAAGTCATAACAGTAAGCCAAGGCCATGGACCCGGCAGAGGCTTCTGCACTGCGTGCCATTCCCGGCTTGGCTCAGAAAATCATGGAGCAACAGAGCATGCTGGAATCCATGGCAGCTTCTATGGAGCGACTCAATGCTCGACTGGACGCAGTAGTGGCTACGCACTCCAGTACCCCAGCTGTAACTCCTCCACCTGCATCAATCCCGTCTGCAGCACAAGGCTGTCTCCGCCCGGTTCTTCCTTTACCAGCCCCACCACGATACGCCGGAGATCCTCGTCTATGCTTTGGGTTCCTAGACCAGTGCAATATGCATTTTCGTCTGCAATCTCCCTTCTTTCCAGACGATATAACCAAAACCACCTACATCTTATCATTATTGGAAGGCAAAGCCCTAGCCTGGGCCTCTCCACTGTGGCAGCGCTCAGACCCAGTATTACAGGACTTCCCACAGTTTCTAGAATTATTCCGGACCATCTTCGAGGAGCCTGGGAAACAAGCAGCTGCCGCTACTGACTTGCTTCATCTCCATCAAGGAGGGCGCTCCCTCACGGACTACAATATTGACTTTCGTACTTTGGCAACCGAGCTTCATTGGGAGGAGAATGTCCTTCGGACCATATACCTAGAAGGATTATCTGCCAAAATTAAGGATGAGCTGGCCGCTCGGGAACTCCCATCCTCCTTAAATGGCCTCATTGAGCTAGCAACTAGAATTGACCGTCGGCTGCAAGAAAGGGCCCATAAAAGCATAAGTTGGAGGAGACGACCAGCTATCTCCCATGTTCCTCAGTCCACCTCTGCGACCCCTTGAGAAACCTCCACCAGTGAAGGGTCTGTGGAGGAGCCTGTGCAGCTAGGAAGGGGTCCCTTATCACCAGAGGAACATCAGAGATGCCGCAAAGCGGGCCTATGTTTATACCGTGGATGTTCCGGCCATCGATTAGCAACCTGCCCTATCCGTCTGGGAAACTACAAAGCCTAGGAACCTTGGGGGGTGTTTCCCTAGGCCTCACATCTCCAAATCCCCCACTCACCTTACCAGTTACCCTCCGTACTGAAGGACAGGAATTTACTACCCTTGCTTTAGTAGACTTCGGAGCCGGAGGAGACTTCATATTACAAGAAATAGTGGATAAACTTCAGATTCCCACCTGTTTCTGTCATAAACCATTAATCATTTCTTCCATTCATGGGGAACCCCTACCAGGAAGAATAACCCATCACAAGGAACCTCTGGATTGCTACATTGTGCCCAACGACACAGAACAAATCACCTTTTACGTCCTCAAGAGAGCCATTCATCCGGTGGTTCTTGGTATTCCCTGGTTACAACGCCACAATCCCCAATTCGATTGGACTTCTTTACGACGTATTCGTTGGGGACCAGAATGCCGTGAGACTTGTTTGAAGGGAACAACTTCTGCTTCTGGCTTCATCTGTACCTCAGTCTTGAAGGAGTTACCTTTTCCGTACAAACAAATTGCGGATATATTTTCTAAGGAGGCCGCAGACACATTGCCCCCTCATCGTGATTTTGACTGCGCTATTAAGCTGATTCCAGGATCCTTATCAGCCGCTGAGACACGGGCTATGTCCGAATATATTCAGAACAATCTACAAAAAGGATTTATTCGACAATCCACCTCTCTTGTGGGGGCTGGGTTTTTTTTTGTGGAGAAAAAAGATGGGACATTACGCCCTTGCATTGATTATCGCGGACTTAACGCTATCACTATCAAGGACCGATAACACCTGCCTCTTATTGCGGAACTATTTGACCGCCTGCAAGGAGCCCGAATGTTTTCCAAACTGGACCTACGAGGAGCCTACAATTTGGACCGGATTCGGGAGGGGGATGAGTGGAAGACCGCTTTTAACACCAGAGATGGACATTATGAATACCTGGTTATGCCGTTTGGGTTAACTAATGCTCCTGCTGTTTTTCAGCATTTTGTTAATGAAATTTTTAGAGACTTGTTGTATATCTGTGTAGTGGTTTATCTCGATGATATTTTGATTTTTTCCAAGGATCTACCGACTCATCGCCAACATATCATACAAGTTTTGCAACGACTAAGGGAACACCGGTTATACGCCAAACTAGAAAAATGTGTTTTCGAAACAGAATCCTTACCTTTCTTGGGTTACATTATTTCCAAACAAGGTTTCCAAATGGACCCGACCAAAGTGAAATGCATACAAGAATGGCCTCAACCTAACGGACTACGGGCACTCCAACGGTTTCTTGGATTTGCTAATTATTACCGAAATTTCATCATAGATTTTTCCAAGTTGACCGCGCCACTCACCGCACTCATACGAAAAGGAGCTAATGTCAAAACTTGGCCTGCAGTGACGGTGGAAGCATTTCAAGCTCTCAAAGACTCCTTCCTAGAATGACCTTGCCTTCGCCACCATGATCCTAGACGCCCATTTACAGTAGACGTTGATGCGTCCACTGAGGGAGTTGGAGCGGTGTTGAGCCAGAATGACGTAGGAGGAACATCTTATCCATGTTCCTATTTTTCGAGGAAATTTTCACCTGCAGAACGTAATTATTCTATTGGCAACAAGGAATTATTAGCCATTAAACTTGCCTTTGAAGAATGGCGACAATGGTTAGAGGGGGCCCAACATCGAATTACAATTTTTACGGGTCATAAAAATTTAATTTATCTACAGTAGGGATGTAAATCGTGTGCCCGATCGTTTTAACGATTGGGTTCGGCTGGAGGGAGAACAAAATCTGATCGGTAGAGATGTGAATCGGAATCTGTTCCGATTCCAATTCACATCGCTTAATTTTTTTTTAGTGAGGCCCGAGCAGATAAAAAAAATCCCACCCCGACCCTTTAAAATTGACCCCTTAGCTTCCCCCCCCCCCCCCCCCCCCCCCCCCCAAAACCTTTTACATGTACCTGGTGGTCTAGCGGGGGGAGTCCAGGAGCCATCCCCTGCACTCATACCCTCCATGCTGTTATCAGATGGCGCCGATAGCCTCTGACCTACTATGTCACAGGGGCTACCGGTGCCATTGGTCAGCCCCTGTCAAATGGCCATTGGCATCATCTTGTGCTCCTACCATGTGCTCCGACCGGTCCCTGTGACATAGTGAGGGCAAAGGCGATCGGCGCCATTTTGAGTACTGGCATCCGACAGCCAGAGTGCAGGAGGTTGCTCCCGGACTCCCGCTGGACTTTTGGCAAGTCTTGTGGGGGTCAAGAGGGTCCCCCAAGACTTGCCAAAAGTCCTTGGGGGTCCAGCGGGGGTCCGGGAGCGATCTCCTTCACTCGGGCCGTCGGCTGCCAGTAAGCAAAATGGCGCCGATAGCCTTTGCCCTTACTATGTCACAGGGGCCTCAGTCCCTGTGACATAGTGAGGGCAAAGGCGATAGGCGCCATTTTGAAACCAGTCAAGCACCGAGGGTATGAGTGCAGGGGATGGATCCTGGACCCCCCACTAGACCACCAGGTACATGTAAAAGGTTTTGGGGGGTGGGGGAAGCAAAGGGGTCATTTGTAAAGGGTCAGGGTGGGGTTTTTTTATCGGGCCATCGGCACCATTTTTATTAATGGCAACCGACGGCCTGAGAGTGGGAGATCGCTCCCGGGACTCCCAGTAGATCACCAGGTATTTCTAAAAGGTTTTGGGGGGGGTTCGGGAGGGTGGGGGAAGGTAAGGGATTAGTTTTAAAGGGTTGGGGTGGGTTTAGGAGGAGTTTTAGTGTGCTGGTTTTCCCGCCCTCCCCCCAAATAACTCCCGTTAGTGGACACTAACCCCATTAATGATTTTTCACGATAAATCGGGGGAATTTCTATTGTTTCGAGCACTCTAACGATTTTTGACGATTTAAAAAATATCTGATGATTTTTTTAAATCGTCAAAAAACGATTCACATCCCTAATCTACAGCAAGCTCAACGACTGAACCCACGTCAGGCCCGTTGGGCACTATTCTTTACACGTTTTGACTTTGAACTAAGGTATCGACCAGC